>NW_019154111.1:27433088-27778152 GCF_002288905.1 Enhydra lutris kenyoni
TTTTTTTTTTTGTAAAGATTTTATTTATTCATCTGACAGAGAGAGATCACAAGTAGGCAGAGAGGCAGGCAGATAGAGAAGGGGAAACAGGCTCCCCGCTGAGCAGAGAGCCCGATGCAGGGCCCGATCCCAGGACCCTGAGACCATGACCTGAGCCGAAGGCAGAGCCCCAACCCAGTGAGCCACCCAGGTGCCCCAAGAGGGTGTAGGTCGTTTTTAAGAAAAAGAATATATATTTAAGAATACAAAACTGCTGGTGCCATACCCAGAGACTTTGAATGGACCCATACAAGGAAAGAGGCCTGAAGGTTAAACTTCTATACCTTCACAATAAGCTACCTTATGGGTAAGTGATAGCTTAACCCCTATCTGACGACCCAAGCTGGAAACCCAGAAGTCATCTTTTTTTTTTTTTTAAGATTTTATTTATTTATTTGACAGAGAGAGAGATCACAAGCAGGCAGAGACAGGCAGAGAGAGAGGAGGAAGCAGGGTCCCTGCTGAGCAGAGAGCCCGATGCGGGGCTCGATCCCAGGACCCTGAGATCATGACCTGAGCCGAAGGCAGCGGCTTAACTCACTGAGCCACCCAGGCGCCCCAGAAGTCATCTTTGATTCTTCCTCGCATTTCCTCTTCAGTCACCAAGTCATGACCATTTCATTTCCTAATTATTTCTCAAATTCATTTCTTTCTTCATTCTTTTTTTTTTTTTTTTTGAAAGAGAGAGTGAGCATGCAAACAGGAGGGAGAAGGGCAGAGGGAAAGGAAAAGAAAATTAAGCAGGTTCCATGCCCAGTACAGAGCCCAAGGTGGGGCTGAATCTCATGACCCTGAGATCACAACCTGAACCAAAATCAAGAGTCTGACACTTAACCTACTGAGCCACCCAGGCGCCCCTCTTTCTTCATCCTTAATAGCAATACATCTACCAACAGCATCTCTTACCTACTCTACTGCAAAGAGCTTCCTAACAGGTTCCCTGTTCCCATTCCTTGACCAGGTCAGAAATCCTTGACCCTAACACTCAGAACTCTATCTAATCTCTACCTAAAAATTAAACCTACAATTTCACGTATCTATTGAGTACCCTTCATTAAAGCCCTAGTTAGGAGAAAGCATTAAGCCTCCTTAGCATGACAAGCAAGGCCTCCATGACCTTGTCCTTTGTACCTCAGCAACCTCAGCATTCAACTCTTCACAGTATCAACAACATACTGCCTGTATTTCTTTCCAAACACCTTTAAAGTTTTCATATCCAGGCTTTCAGTTCCTGGCTGACCTCTTAGCTTAGAGTCTCTGTTTCTCCTCATCTTCCTCCTTTCCACCTCCCTTAAGGTACTCCACACACTATATTGAGGACTTGTTTCTCTCTTTTCGTCTCCTCTCCAGCCTATCATTAACTCAAGGGTAGGAGCCATATCTGACTCATGTTTGTATCCCTAGCACTTAGCAGAATATAGGTCCTCATTAGATTATTTTTGAATGAACAAATTAATGATTGAATCAATCACTGTATGAGTCATTCTCTCTGACAAAGGACATAGAGACAAGAAGAGTAGAGAACTTATTTCTAGATTATGCCCATTATTGTGGATAAGAGAAAGAAAAGAAGGCAATTAAGGCTACTGAGAATAATTAGAAAAGTAGAAGGAGGGCCCTTGAGTGGCTCAGATGGTTAAGCGTCTACCTTCGGCTCAGGTCATGATCCTGGGGTCCTGGGATCGAGTTCTGCATTGGGCTCCCTGGTCAGTGGGGAGCCTGCTTCTCCCCCTGCCCCTCCCTCCCTCTCTCTCTCTCTCTCTCTCTCATGAATAAATAAAATCTTAAAAAAAAAAAGAAAGAAAGAAAAGAAAAGTAGGAGGATTAACAGGGATTGTGTCATTTTCTTTCTATTTATCATTAAGTTATACTGTTTCTACAGTGAATGCATACTACTTTTTAAATAAGAAGTAAGTTTGGGGCACCTGGATGGCTCAGTGCGTTAAGCCTCTGCCTTTGGCTCAGGTCGTGATCTCAAGAGTCCTGGGACTGAGCCCCACATCAGGCTCTCTGCTCAGCAGGGAACCTGCTTTCCCCCCCTCTCTGCCTACCTCTCTGCCTACTTGTGATCTCTCTCTCTGTCAAATAAATGAAATAAAAAAATCTTTTAAAATAAATAAGAAATAAGTTTATTAGGGTACATGCTAAGCTGCTTAAAACAGAGATCCCAGAATGCAAGCTGGTGCAACCACTCTGGAAAACATCATAGAGGTTCCTCAAAAAGTTGAAAATAGAGCTACCCTACGAACAGCAATTGCACTACTGTGTATTTACCCTAAAGATACAAATGTAGTGATCTGAAGGGGCACATGCACCCAAATGTTTATAGCAGCAATGTCCACAATAGCCAAACTACGGAAAGAACCTAGATGCCCATCAACAGATGAATGGATAAAGAAGATGTGGTATATATATATACAATGGAATACTATGCAGCCATCAAAAGAAATGAAATTTTGCCATTTGCGATGACGTGAATGGAACTAGAAGGTACTATGCTGAAAGACAACTATCATATGATCTCCCTGATATGAGGAAGTGGAGATGCAATGTGGGGGGCTTGGGGGGTAGGAAAAGAATAAATGAAACAACATGGGATCAGGAGGGAGACAAACCATAAGAGACTCTTAATCTCACAAAACAAACTGAGGGTAGGAAGAGGGTGGTGGGGTTATGGACATCGGGGAGGGTATGTGCTATGATGAATGCTGTGAAGTATGTAAACCTAACTATTCATAGACCTGTACCCCTGGGGCTAATAATACATTATATGTCTATAAAATTTTTTTAAATTATTTTAAAAATTAATTAAAAAAAAAACCAGAGACCCCAAAATAAAATGGTTAAAATACAGTATAAGTTTATTTCTCTCTCATGTAAAGACCCAAAGGTGATTTCCATGGCTAGTGGAGCAACAATGCTGTCCTCAACATGCCAGCCCTGCCTCTTGACCACCAATTTCTAAGGCTACTTCTAGTCTAGAGTGAGAACAAAAGCGGAGTACAGGACAAGAGCAGCAAGTTGCTCCCAGCTCCTGGCCCAACAGCCATACCCAGTTGTGAGGGATACTGGGAAATGTAGTCTCTAGTTGGGCACTGATATGCCCAGCTAAAATTCAGAAGAGTTTTATCCATAAAAGGAAAAAAGAGAAAGAAATACCAGGGATGACTAGTGGTCAGATGGAAAGTGTTCTGTTCTGTTGGTTCTGTACAAGAGAGAGAGGAAAAGAGAATGTTTTAGTAAAGCAGTAGAAGCAAAGGCCAGATTTCAAGGAATTAAGAGTTACTGGGTACTGGGAAACTGAAGATTAAAAAGTACAGACCATTTATTCATGTTCAACAGTGAACTGAAGAAGAGAAATAGGGTGATGACTAGAAAAAACTACAAACTTGAACCAGATTTTGTTTTTTCTTGGAGAAGGAATAATCCATGCTTGTCTGAAGTTGTCAGTGGAGATAAGGATCAAATGCTTGAGAAGACCTAAGCCTGGATATGGCAGCTCTGCAGAGTCAGAAGGCCTCCTCTCCTGAAGCTGAGGGAGGGATGAGAGGTCAGGCTGGAGACACTGATACTGAAATGGAAGGTAGGGGGAAGTTTATCCTACCCACCAGTTCTCCAGCTCTCCCTCCACAGAGTCCCAAGCCCCAAACTTTCCTGCCCCTAATCCTACCCAACCATCCCCCAAAATATCACCTGTTACCCAGTACCATTTTCTACTTTGCAAAGTCAATGAATCACCTAGACAAGAGTTTCAACAAAGACTTTGAGGACACTCAGCTCCTCTTTGATTCATTTAGTTACACACTCTTTATTCAGTACATAAAGATTACTCTCTACATTCTGTCAGCTAGGGGTATAGAGGTGGACAAGACAAAATCCTTGCCTCCCTGGAATCTGACTTGGAGGACAACATGTACATTTCAACAATAACCTTCTGAAGACAATGCCTGGCATTTGCTGTGTTACCCAGTTTACTTTAGCAGTAAAATTTTCTGGGAGGGGAGAAGACGGGGAAACAGTGTGACACAGGGGACACACAGTCACACTGAATCTCTACCTGTTTTCTGGTGGCTAGAACATAAATCTAGAAAATAAATCCACAGAACTCATACTTATAAAACGGAGATAACACCATGTCTATCTTGAAGAGATGTTACTAGGTATTCAAGCCTCTATACAGTACCTTGAATGACCATAAAGAGCCAGTGGTTCTACCACCTTGATTCTCCACAGGAGCACATGCTTCTCTCCTTCTGTTCTCCCCTTCTCAACCCATTCTTGGCCCTCTGTTTGCTTTTAATTTTCTTCATGTTCTCCTGCATACAATCACCTTCCGACTTTCGTTTAAACTCAACAGGCCATTTGTAATCACTGCTGGGCAGTGGAGAGTACAGGTTAAGAGGATACGTGGACTCCTAAGTGAAAGGCTTGAGTTTGATTCTCAGTCCTGAGCAATTTCACTGATATCTCTGAGCCTGTTTTCTCATCCATAAATGGACATAACACCTACCTTGTGGCTTGCTTCTGAGAATTAAATGGGGTGTCTGTGTAAAGTTCACACACTGTTAGACCTAGCAATCACCAAAAAAGGTTATTTGTTATTATGTGACAATGCATCCATAAAAGAAGCTGGCATCAGACCAAAGCCTGACTGGTTCAGGCTGTTGGCCCAAGTTAAAAAAAGTAATGAAACAGCATTAAATACTGGGATGACTGATACATTCCTTCTGGAACACCCTACTGCTATACAGACTTAGAATGAACTAGAAGCCAGAAGACTGGTCTGGTTTTACCAGCAGTCAGCTGTGCTAGGGCCTCTGGGGTTGGCCCTATTAGTAATAACACAAAATGCTGAGTCATCCTACCCTCCCCCACAACGACCGGATTTGGGGTGGCGGGGCGGGGGGGGGGGGGGGGGTGTTGCTGTCAGGGACTGAAATCCTCTCTGGCAGACTTCTCAGCAGAGCATTCCAGGGCCTACTTGGCCCACTCTGATCTCCTGACCCACTTGCAGCTCACCTTTTCTTTTGTCTCAGCCCTATTTATGATCTCACCTCTCTGCCTACTGATCCAACCGGTTATTTTCCTCCTCTGGGCACAAACCTCCTGACCTCTGTTCTGGAGCCACAGCCAAACAGGCAGGTGTTCCTACTGATACCTGGGAATTTCCACTTGGGAATCAGAGGATGCCCTGAGCAGAAAAGGTGCTTTCTTCCTGAAAACCCTGCTCAAGTTTTTTTCTAAAAGAGTTAAATGAGAGGGAGGAGAAAGCAAATAAAAAACCTGCTTCTAATGGACATATAGATGAAGTGAAGCAAAAGGAAAAAAACTAGACATGTTTTCCAGAAGACAGATGGATGCAACTACTTGATTAACTTCCTAACCTTATCTGTGCAATCTAAGGGTGCTGCCACAGTTATAAAGATGGCTTGCCATCTCTTCTCTGTCATAAATTCTTCTCCATAATAATATCAATTTTGGTAACTAATTGACCCTTGCTCTGTGCTATAGGCCTGTGAGATGAATGGTTTGTTCTGATTTTCAGACTTCAGAGCCTTGCAATAGAATGCAGATGTCTTGAGTTACAGAATTGGTCAACAATACTGTATTTAAAAAAAAAAAAAAAAAAAGACCACATGGGAAATGAATTTCGGCATCTTTGCTTACTGAATAATCTGTACTGGCAAAAATACTTGCCCTTTAAAGTCTTGAGTATACTGCTCCTTGTACCCCTGTATCCTTCTAAGTCCCCACTTCCTGTTTCCTTGGTTGTGAAATGCTGTGTGGTTATAAGTCTGATGCACAGGGACTGAGTGGTCAAAAAAGCCTCCTCTGTCCCCACTTCTGCAACCCTGACCACAGATGCTGCAAGTGACAGGAGGTGGAAGTTGCTGGCAGGTCTGAAGGGCACTAACCACCACCTCTACCACTTCCTTCCTTCTTGGGTTTCAATCTCTGATAACTGTCCCCTGCCCCTCCTCCCATCAGGTGATGCAAATGTAACCATCCCCTTGTGGGGGCATGTACAATGTGGCTGTGACATCTTACTCCTATCCACACTGATCACCAAGGGTGGCTGTGGCATGGGGGACTGCTTGCGGCCTCACTGCTCTATGCCTGACTCTCCAGAGGGCCATTGAAGATGCCTTCCCAACAGAGAAACAGTGCCTTGCTGGATAGGAAATATGCACCCTACCTCTGCTCTCTGCTTCACACAGGGCACTCTGTTGAGCCATTCCCTGATCTTGAGATTATTCTTCTTGGCTAACAATTTAAAAGACTTGCCATCTGCTCACGAGGTCCTAAAAGTTTTGATTTCAACATCTGTGCTAAAGATCAAGTCCTTAGTTTTCATTCTTAATTCATATTCATTTGCAGACTAATTTTTTTTCAGGCCCTAGGTCTCTGTACTTATAATAATTCTCCTGGCTGTTAATGAAAGGGTCTGACACAACTCGTTTTATTCAGTTTGGTTTTTGTTGTGAATTATTATTGAGAAATAGTTCAGAATCACAGAAGGAGAACTGATGACTTTTTTTTAACTATTAAGGGTTATGCTAATTATTTTTATTAATGTTTTCTGATTATAAAACTATTATATAATGTTTTACAAGATATGAAAAATCCAGGAAAGTTTAAATCACCAAGGTAAAAAGGACAAAAATCTCACCACCCCATGGCAGTAACTGTCCACATTTTGATATATTTCCTTCCAATCTCTTTTTCCTACAATTTTTAGTAAGAATAGGAAGGCTATTTTTATTACTAGCACCCTTCAGCAAAGAACTGGGGCTGGACTGGTGGGGAGTGGGGGGGACACACATATTTGCTTGTGTTTCCAACAACTCCAAAAGACAGGTGTTGCTGAAATTATAGAAACTGAGTCCTAGAAAGGTGTTAATAATTTGCCTGAGTGAGGATTCAAATCCACAGCTCTCACTCCCAGGGCAAAACTTTTTATGAAGTGGACTCCCAACTGAAGCCTTTTCATGGATTTTATGGAGAGAATGAAATGTTCAGAGAGGGATGCTGGTCTTACTGAGAGTCAGATCTATCCAGTGTATTATTAAATCAGAGCTACTGAAAGAAGTCTCTTCATCTGTGTGTGTGTGTGTGTGTGTGTGTGTGTGTGTGCGTGTGCGTGTGTGTGTGTGTGTAGCCATTTTCAAAGAGAGACTGATTTCTCCGAGAATCCAAAATATCACTGTTACTGTAAGCTGAGTAGAAAGAAATGGAGAGAGTGCTCTGAATCATCTCAAAGCAGCTCAGCAGTTCCGCTCTACCAAAAGAGAAAGGAGAGTAAATCTTTTGACAGTCTGGGCCACTTTCAACACAGCAAGAGCCTGGCAATGTCTTGCCTTCCAGGGACTTCCAGCTGCAGACAAGTCATGACAGAACCATCTAGAGCTATTGGCCAGATGTGAGTAAATGACACTGAACACAGAAATGGAGTTGTAGTTCTGCTAAAAACCTTTGGACTGAGATAAAAATATATATTAAACAATCACTACACTAGCCCTCCCTGTACAAGAACTGGGGCATTAAGACAAGTACATACAATAAACGGCTTCCCTGCCCACGAAGAGTTTCATCCAGTCAACAAATATTTATTGAGCACCTACTATGCACCAAACACTGTAAAGACGAGATAGGTCAGTAAACAAAACAAAGATCCCTGCCCTGAAGCACTGGCTGCTGAGTGGGAAAAGATGGACAAGACAACAATAAACATAATTGAGACAAGCTGTGCAAATTCCAGAGGCCAGGATTTGGGTATGAAGTGCAGGTTTTACTGGGGAAACTCCTACATGAAGGGTTAACAAGAGGCATGGGGTCCCTTGACCTGCTATTCATTTTATATTCACTTGTTTCCAGTCTGAGGGTTTGCTTTTATTTTCCTTTTACATTTCATCTTATTATTACTTTTTAATTTGTAAAATGTTTACACTCTTCATTGTCTTTAAAGAAGTGTCACCTCCACCTCCATCTCCTCAGCCCTTTTTCCTCCCCCTTGTACAAAGTCATTTTTACTAATATTTTTACTTATCCTTTCAAGGCCTTTGTATTTGCCAGAAACAAGCAAACATTCTTTTTTTTTATTATTATGTTATGTTAGTCACCAAACAATACATCATTAGTTTTTGATATAGTGTTCCATAATTCATTGTTTGCGTATAACACCCAGTGCTCCATGCAATACATGCCCTCCTTAAAACCCATCACCTGGCTAACCCATCCCCCCACCCCCACCCCTCTATAACCCAGTTTGTTTCTCTGATTCCATAGTCTCTAATGTTTCATCTCCCCTTCTCCTTTCTCCCATCCTTTTTTCCCTTCTCCTAATGTCCTCTATGCTATCCTTTTATATTCCACAGATAAGTGAAACCATATAATAACTGACTTTCTCTGATAAGTAAACATTCTTATATTTCTTCTTTTATTACACAGAAAGGGTATTCTATGTATATCTTTTACTAATCTTTTGTTCTGAATCTATTTTTAAAGAGCTGTTTTTGTTTTTTTTTTTTAATAGCTACTCTGTTTTCTATCTTGCTTTATTTGACAAGTCCCCTATTGATGGCTGTTTGGATTGTTTTTCTTTTGCTATTATAAATAATGCCACAATGAATAACTCCCTGAACACAGTGTTTCAAATTTCTAGAGATTCTTAAAAATAGAACTGCTAAGTCAACAGGTGAATGAAATGTAGCTTTACTAGTTAATTCCAGATTATTCTCTATAGAGTCTTTACCATTTTGCACTCCCAACAATTAAGACAGCAACTGTTCCTCCAGAGCCTCACTAACAGATCATATTAGCAAACATTTTGAGTTTTGTCCATCAGATAGGTGAGCAGTAATTTTTTTAGTATAATTGACAATGTTGCATTAGTTTCAAGTGTACAAGGTAATGATCCCACAAGTTTACACATTATGCTATGCTCACCACAAGTGTAGTCGCTGCCTTTGGTGGGCAGTAGTATTTTTAAATACTTTTTAAATTCATTTTCCTCTTAATATAAGTAAGATGAAGTAGGTTTTCAGATAGTTACAGGCCGTTTCCCTCTACATTTTTAAAAAACATTTAACCACCTTTCATATCTTTTGTCCACTGTGCCTTTCTCAGGAAAGTATTTTGGAAACTTTTCTGACTCCAGTAAAAAAACAAAGGCCACGAGGTAGTCACAATAAATGTATATATCAACTTGGAGAGGACTGGCATCTCCTTGATGCTACCTTGTCTGACCCAAGAAGGTGGGATGTCTTCTTATTTGTTCGTCTCTATTTGTTTCACAGAGCGCTTTACAGTTGTCCGCTTATCTGTTTTGCACATTTCTTTGCATCCATTTGGTAAAACCACAACAGGATGGAGAAAAGCCCATGGTCATGCTGACTGGTCTTACTTTAAATTTATTACCACAGACCTAAAGCAGTGTCTTCCTGCTCCCTAGTAGGTAACACTGCCCTGTCTTTTAGCCTCCAGCTCCCCCCACAGCTCATTACACCCTCTCCCCCCACCCCTCATTCAGCTGATGGTCTTGTTTTCTACCTCATTCAGAAAACAAATCAAAACGGAACAAAAAATCAGAAGACAACTTCTGGAGTTTTCCCTTAGGATAAAAACGCCAGCCACCCAAATTCCAATTTTTCAAAAACTCTCCCTCTAGGGGGAAAAAAAATGAAGAACATAAAAAAACCAACGATAGTAGAAATCCAAGGGCAGCAGTCACTTCATAGCCTACCTCAGAAGCCCAGACTTGTGAGAATTACATGGAAGAGGAGAAAGAGCAGCGGGGTCTTGGTTATAGTAGACTTTAAGTAACACCAGGCTGGGTTCACTGCCAGCGAAGACAAGCAGAATACTGGTCTAAGGCAATGAGCTGGTTCAGTCTCCTCCACTGGGCCCCCAGGGGAAGGGCGGACCTTACCCAAATGTGCGTGCTCCCTCCTGAGTGCCGCAGGTGGACTGGAGGATGCCTGGGAATGCCAGGTTCACAGCAAGAATGAAGGCCCCCTCATCATTCCTATTAAAGTCTGGAGGCTGTGTAAGGGCTTAGTTGCCATGGCTGAAGCTTCTTTTGAATCCAGTGGATGGGGTTGAAGGCCTAGAAGATTGATAGTCATACTGAGAAAACAAGATAAACACCAAGCAATTGATAAGCAAGACAATGATAGAGCTTATTTATATTTACACACTGATGTATCTACTAAATTAGGCGGTAGAGACAATTCAGAAATAGAACAGTATATAATAAGGTACTGATCATAGGATGCAGGGATAAATACAAAAATGCTTGAGAACATAGAAATCTCACAGCTACAGCCATCAGGTCATGGATTATCTTGAGAAACAGCAGCAGTCTAAAGCTAGATTTTTATCTCCAGCATAAAGATTGTTAAGGAGGCTCCTGCCACATAGATCTAAACATGAGCAGGACAGAGGATGTACATTGGTGACCATAGATTATCTGATTGACATGATTTTTAGGAAGGTCTCAGTTTAGCCAGCAGAGGGCAAAAGAATACAGAAACCATTCCAAGATTTATGATCCTTGGAATGTTCAGAATAGAAGGATTGTATAGTGTCTTTGCAAAAATAAACAACAAAAACATGACAGGTATGGGTCTTTTGAAACATCATATTTAAAAACAGCATGTCTAAGGCAGTGACTAATTACTGTTGACATTGCAACAAAGTCTTGCTTTTTGTAAAAAGTCAGAATTTATTTAAATGACGCATTTCCTTATAGATCCTTAAACACCTGACAAAAATAGGGGAATATGTCTAAATAATTTAACCTTAATTTTAAGAAATACTTTTAGTTGAAAATCCCACAGAAATAAAGTCTCTGAAACGTTAATAAACATGCATAGTAGTGATTAATTTTACAAATCTCAGAAATGGATTTCTTTAAAGAATGTGATCAACTGTAAATATAGAATGCAGTGACATTTGGGTGTGTGTTGTTTTTTTTTTTAAGATTTTATTTATTTATTTCACAGAGAGAGGGAACACAAGCTGGGGGAGTGGGAGAGGGAGAAGCAGGCTTCCTGCCAAGCAGGGAGCCCAACATCGACATAGGGCTCAATCCCCAGGACTCTGGGGATCATGACTTGAGCTGAAGGGAGATGCCCAACGACTGAGCTACCTGGGCACCCCTGCAGTGACATTTGTTAAATGAGGTAACGAGTGTCAAAATGTTAAATGGGTTGTTTATTAAAGACAATTACGCATTTAGCCTATGAGGTCAATAAGAATGGAGGTAGGAAGAGGGGGAGAAGGAACTGCCCCTTCCAACAGAAGGAGGGCAAAAGCAGACTTAGACCCCAACAAAATCCTGAGGCCAGTGGCCTTTTATCTGTTTCCTCCAATCTCCATCCACTCCTTTCCTGCTGCTCACCTGTACAATTGCAAAAAGTATATTTACTATTCAGATGAAGTTTCAAGCCCACATATTCCAGACCCAGATAGAGAAACTGCAAAAGGTTTTCCCCGGCATACTGTTAAATCACTTACTTTGGGGGTGGCAACCAAGTATCAAATTCACTGAGCAGGAAGTCTGAGAATCACGATTCTAGCTCTAAGGTGAACATTATCTGGGTAAACCACTGAACCTCTCCAATCCACAGTATTTTTCATCTACAAAATAAAGGTGTGAGGCTAGATGATCTCAGAGATCCCTACCAATTCACAGATCCCAAGATTCTATTTATTTTGTCCCCATCTTATACTTCTCCATTTTACCTGATATGTGAGCTGGTAAAACTATAGGATGCTAGTCTCTGCTCAAGAAAATATACAAATTAAGAAAGAACTCTTAGGACACCTGGGTGGTTTAGTCGGTTAAGCATCTGTCTTCGGCTCAGGTCCTGATCCCAGAGTCCTGGAATTGAGTTCCACAATGAGTTCTCTGCTCGGCGGAGAGCCTGCTTCTCCCTCTGCCTGCTGCTCCCCCTGCTTATGCTCTCTCTCCCTCTCTCTGTCAAGTAAATAAATAAAATCTGAAACTGAGAAAGAAAGAAAACTCTTAAAGACCCTGAGAAAAAATAATCTCTACCACTAGAATGTCAGATCTGAAAGCAGGATACAAGGAAATTCACTTTATCTACTGAATAGAAGATTTTATGCCATTCACAGCATACTTTTATTTTTAAAAGATTTTATGATCTAATTTTTATTTTTGTAAAGATTTTGTTTTTAAGTAATCTCCACACCCAACATGGGTCTCAAACTCACAACCCCAAGATCAAGAGATGCCCGCTCTACCAACTGAGCCAGCCAGGGGCCCCCAAACCACACTTTCAGAGGCCAGCTTCAGGTCAGAAGTCTGCTTTTACACATCTCAAGTCTCACTGAACTGTAATCATCAGGGCTCCCAGGTCACTGAATAATCAAAGCACTAACTAAGGGAATTAAGAGCAGGCAGGATGGCCAGTTTAAACACTCTTCCGGGCAGTGGTGTGAAGAAGCATTAGTTGCTACCCAGACTTTAAACCATCTGTAGCGGCTGAAAAGCATTCGGCTCTAAGTAACAGAATAGCCAATCTCAGAAGCTTAAACCCTGAAGAACAAGAAGCTCCAAGCTTGGCTCCATGGGTGGTCAGTGGCTGCCAGGTCAGTAGTTTCCTCCACAGAATTAACACCTGATGGTTACAAGGTGTCTGCCACGTTCTAGGCAGCACAGCCCCTAATGGCTCCAGAAGCAGTGAAGGATGAGTAGACAGATGGAACTTTCTTCTCCTGAAGCTTTTGCTCTTATAAGGGGGGAAAAAATCTTTCCCCCAGCCTAATTGCTCTTATAGTTCATTGGCCAGAACTAGATTACATTTATTTCTTAACAGTTATGGATGCCAGGAAGTCCAAGATCAAGGCGCCAACCGAAACCAAAAATCCTAAACAAAATACTAGCCACCCAAATTCAACAGCCTAGTAAAAGGATCACACACTCTGATGAAGTGGGATTTATCCCTGGGATGCTATGATGGCTGAACATACACAAATCAGTAAGTGCTATATACCACAGTAACAGAATTAAGAATAAAAATCATGGGACGCCTGGGTGGCTCAGTTGGTTAAGCAGCTGCCTTCGGCTCAGGTCATGATCCCAGCATCCTGGGATCGAGTCCCACATCGGGCTCCTTGTTCTGTGGGGAGCCTGCTTCTCCCTCTGCCTGCCACTCTGTCTGCCTGTGCTCGCTCTCTCTCTCTCTCTTTCTGACAAATAAATAAAATCTTTAAAAAAAAAAAAGAATAAAAAGCATATGATCATCTCCATAGATGCAGAAAAAAAGCATTTCTTGTATAAAAGCACTAATCCCATTACAAGGGCTACACCCTCATGCCCTAATTACTTACCAAAGACCCTACTCCAAATACCAACACATCGGGGATTAGGGCTTCAACATATAATATTTAGTGGGGGCAGAGGGCATACAGACATTCACTGTCCATCAAAGAGTTTTACCATTTCATTTTCTACCCTATTGCTTCGCTTATTGTGTTTCTTTTGCTCTTCTGTTAAAAGAAGAGTTTCTGTGTTGAATCAACAGCTAGGTTATTCCCAGAGAAGTGACTGGAGACATCTCCTTGGGAAAACTCTCTTGGAAGACAAAATGCACACTGTCTGTTTCTGGAGCAGCCCAACAGAGTGCAGCACTGCACTGCTCACACCTTCCCAGGGACGGAACGGTACTGGTTGTCAAATTAATTTCTTCTTTCATTCACAGTTCATTCTGGGCTTCTGCCTGGTCAAGAATTTAGAGCCAGAACCTTAGACAAAGGGATTTAAGCTGCATGCTAATAAAATGTCAAAACTACTGTGCGTAAGGGAACTGTGCATTTTTTTTTTTAAGAAAAAGATGCCACCAGGATTACAAGATAGATGCCCCCCATGAGTGAAATCTGTTTTGTAACTCATCAGAAAATCTTCAAACTACAAGTGAATTCTCATATTCTCTTCCATAAGCCATTAGACCGTGTCTTTCTACTTTTTGGACTGTACAGTAACACAATACACTAAAATGAGTGGTGTGCAAATTTGGGTAACCTATTTTTAACTTTAAGTGGTAATTTTTACCTCCCCATGAAAACCTTAATGATGAATAAGGGCCACTTTTTGGGAAAGTTGCTTATTCCACAGAACACAACTGTTATGTCTCATGTTAAAGCACGAAGTGCTGAATCAGAAGGTCACCTTCTCTAACAGTCTTTCTCGATTGAAAAAGAAACACCCAAAGATGACAAGGAGTGGCTTCATTTTCAAGGTCATCTAATGAGAGAAAAAGAGTTGCTCTAGGTTAAGGCAGAGCTTTTTAACTAAAGCAAGATCCCACCATTGGTACCCAGAATAGCCAGGGGCTTACAGAGCAATTGCTAGAACTACCTAGAAAAACAGAATCATCTCCCAAAGGGGAAGTTTTTGTTTCTAGGGGATAAGACACATTCTCTGAGAGTGACTAATGAGAGGCAAGACGCAAAAGGTCTAAGGCATTTGTCACTATCCTAAGTATAGTATTTAAGTGACAAGCAAAAATGTATACATACATTTCCATTAGAGGGGATAAAGCACCCTTCGACCCTAGCATACTCTGCAGTCCAACTGGCTCTTATTTTTAAAAAAGTATATGTATAAATATATATATCTCAGTTTGTGAAGACCTGTCCAACAAGTCTGAAGTTACAAAACATATGATCAAATACCCAACTCTTCTTGTGATTAAATTACAGGTCTCTTAGCTGCTGGAGGCCTTTCATAGGCAGCTCACAGCCTGGGAAAACGTCTAATTCCCCTGTTAGACCCTTTAGGGTCCACAGCTGGTGCCTCCTTATTTTGACTAAAGGTGATTGCCCATGAATCCCCAAGTCACATAAGGATGCTCACCACTGTATTAAAGAGACCCCGTGCTCAGTCCTGGTTGGGGTGAAGGAGCTTCCTGTGTGCATGTGTGTACTCCTAAACTTGTGAGAGGCTACAGCTAAGCAGCATGAAGCAACGCTGAGGTGTAACTATTAATGCAAGATTCATTGTTAAATGTTTTTTTATCTTGTGTAATTTTTTAAAATTTTTATTTAAATTCAATTAATTAACATATAATGTATTATTGATTTCAGAGGTAGAGGTCAGGAATTCATTAGTCTTATATAACTCCCAGTGCTCATTATATCATGTGCCCTCCTCCTTAATGCCCATCACCCAGTTACTCCAACCCCCCATCTCACCCCTCCAACCACTCTGTTTGTTTCCTATGATTAAAAGTCGCTTATCATTTGTCTCCCTCTCTGATTTCGTCATTTTATTTTTTCCTCTCTTCCCCAATGATCCTGTTTTCTTAAATTCCACATATGAGTGAGATCGTATGATAATTATCTTTCTCTGATTGATTTATTTCGTTTAGCTTAATACACTCTAATTTCATCCACATCATTGCAAATGGCAAGATTTCATTTTTGATGGCTGAGCAATATTCCATCTTATATACACCACATTTTCTCCATCCATTTATCTGTCAATGGACATCAGTTTGGCTACTGTGGACACTGCTGCTATAAATATTGGGGTGCATGTGTGCCTTTGGATCACTACATTTGTAATTTTGGGGTAAATACCTTTTAGTCCAATTGCTGGGTCTTGGGTAGCTCTATTTTCAGCTTCTTGAGGACCCACCACACTGTTTTCTAGAGTGGCTGCACCAGTTTGCATTCCCACCAACAATGTAGGAAGGTTTCCCTTTTCTCTGCATCCTCACCAAGTCTGTCATTTCCTGACTTGTTAATTTTAGCCATTCTGACTGGTGGGAGGTGGTATCTCATTGAGGTTTTGATTTGTATTTCCCTGATGCCGAGTGATGTGGAGCATTTTTTTATGTGTCTGTTGGGCATTTGTATGTCTTCTTTGGACAAATGTCTGTTCCTGTTTTTTGCTCATTTCTTGGCTGGATGGTTTTTTCTTTGGGTGTTGAGTTTGATAAGGTCTTTATAGATTTTGGATACTAGCCCTTTATCTGATAGGTCATTTCTCCCATTATCTTCTCCTATTCTGTCGGTTGTCTTTTGGTTTTGTCAACTGTTTCCTTTGCTGTCCAAAAGCTTTTTATCTAGATGAAGTCTCGTAATTATTAACTGTTTATATAAGCTTTTTTGAAGTTTATCATACAGGCAGAGAATTACAAAAATATTAAGAGTGCGGCTCAATGAAGAATTCCTAGTAAGGAGACAGATCATAGGGGAATTTACTGAAGGAGCAGTCACCCTACAATTAAATGTTTTAGGGGGAAGGAGTGGCCAGTGAAGAGATGACTTTCTGCAGAGCCGGAAAAGAAAATCCAACATGGTATATTTGAGGACACCTCATCCCATAAAATGGTTACGTAAGTTTGACGATCCATAGCCAAGAGATGAGAAGAAGTCTACTGGCTCTCCTAAGGTATGCACCCTGAAGGCTTTGAAATCTGAGGCAGGGTTTCGGGTGAGATAAAGAAGTCTTTTAATTAAAGTCAGCAAGGGTAAGAGCAAGGTGACATAAGATTCTCCCAGGAACTTCAAAGCAGAAAAGATTAAAATGACAGCTTGGACACCTAAGAGTAGACAGAAGTTATTTATTGAGTATAGTCTAAGTTTTCTCCAGAAGCTAGAAAAAATAGTCTTCTTCACTGGTTATCGCTTATCTACCGGGCCCTGTCACACAACACCAGGAGTCAAATATTTCATTGCAGGGACCTCATTTTTGGAAGGAAGTGGCCCAAAAGTAATACAAGAATTTTACATAGCAGAGGAAGGAGATTCAAAGCCCTGAAAAACAAGCAAGTGGAGAGAAGCTGGAATGTTGAGTCTAAAGAGACTCAAGGAGTCCATTTCAAGAGCTATGACCAGCATCGTGGTGGCATGATGATCACTATGTGTGCCTCTAGATGGCACACCGGCCACTTTATGAGCAGTTCGAGGGTGTCTGGCTTTGTCTTCAGAACATTTGTGTCAAAGTGACTCTTAGCTGTCTTTTAGGGGAGAGGTTCAAGACCTAACAAGCAAGGCCATTTTAGATTGGGGAGCTCCCTCTCCCTTGAAATAGCCAGTGTTAAGGAGAGAATTACTCTTCACATATGGAACTGGAACTCCAGACTGAGAAGCAGGCAAGCAATGGATTTGGATATTAGAGGCTTTATTTTCCTAGGTCTGTCTCTCAAGGCAGAAAAATGTTCAGAGTTGGCTCTCACTGGGGCAACGAGAGGGATTCTGGCTTCTAATGCATAGTAAGGTTGGTCAGAAAGGAGAAAAAAATCAATAGAATCCCATATAATAGAATTCAAATAGCATTCCATGTAATAATTTCCAGTTATTTTCAAGGCCCTCAAATTTTCCCATATTCCCTGTTGATGTCACCAATTTGGAACTGCAAAGTGTTTCTGGTCCGATGGCTCTCTGGATGAACAGTGAACAGTAGTGAAGAGTTGGGGGCGAATAGTGGTTAGTAGTAGAGCAGAGGTCCTGAAGTATCAGACAGAATCGTTTGCTTTTCTCATTAGCCACTCAACCAAGTTTGGGTATCATCACTGAAACCTGGAGGACATAATTTTGAAATGTGTAAAAACAAGACCAAAACTCTTTGGCAAGTAACATCTTAAATCTCACATTCATCTAAGAAGTCTTGCCTCCTACTCCCTCTCTTTTTTCATAGCGTCTGTGATATATTTCAAGAACAGGCATGAAAAATAAACTGCTTTCATGGCCTTTCAAAGGATCATTTTGAAACCTGACTTTCAGACTTATGGTAGGGATTTATATTTATGGTAGGGATTTAAAATGGACTATCCACCCTAATCTTAGTCTTTTGGTACAAGGATGACAATGGACACACTACAAAGATTATCATACAATCTTTGAGTAGTTTTATTTTTATTTGTGGTGGTGATGAGTTTAAAATGGTCCATTCAATGCTTTCTTACTGAACACACATTTTGGAAGGCAACAGTTAGCTTAGATGTATAAGCAATTCATGGAGGGGAGCAAATACACATGGATAAGGAAACAATAACTATGGATAATATTTACTGAATGCTTGGTATGTGCCAAGCCCTGCCCTAGTATTTTATTCACATGCATAACCTCATTTAATCATCACAGTAGCGTAATAGGATAAGAAATACTAGAAGTTCCCTCTTATCCATGGGAAATATATTCTGAGACTGCCACTGGATGCCTAAAACCAGAGATAGTACCAAACCCTAGATACACGATACTTTTCCTATATGTATACCTGTGATGAAGTGGAATTTATAAATTCGGCACAGTAACAGTTCAGTAACAATAACAAAATAAAAAGTAGAGTAATTATACCAACATACTTAATAAAAGTTATATGAATATGGTCTCCCCGTACCCAATATCTTACTGTACTGTACCCACCCTTCTTATGATAATATGAGAAGAGTAAATGCCTACCTGACAAGACAAAGTGAGGTGACATAGCAAAGCCAAGACTGACCTTCAGACAATTCATCAGAAAGACAATCATCAGTTTCTGGACCATAATTGACCGTGAGTCACGGAAATCACAGAAAGCAAACCTGCCAATAAGGGCAGACTACTAGATCGTTATCTCTCCTTGTTATCGATAAGGAACCCAAGGCACAGAGAGGTTAAGTGACTATTCCAAAGCCAAACAGCTTGGAAGTATTGCCCCCTGGATACTGCCCAGCCAAGCCTGTTCTTTTGTATTCATTCACACAATAACATAATAATTCGATGCTGCCAGTAATAGGACACAACCAGTTTGCTCTGATATATGCAGTTCCAAAATTTCTCCACATATCTACACCTCCCGTCCAGCCTTTAGCCTTTTGAAAACAGCTTAACACTAGGTGGTACTGATTTAATGAAAATCTTGAGAATGAATTCAAAGTTTTTAGTTAATATTTCTGAGTGTGCACTGTTGTTTGACATTTTAAAACAGCCGAAACATTGTCTGAAAAAATGGCTGAGTTATATGATTTTTCTCTTTAAGACAAATGTAAAGTCCAGATATGTTCGTTATGGGCTATAATTAATTTCACTGTTCAGTTTCCTCTAAAGATGATAGATTTTTTCCTGCCTTATAACACCCACTCCTCACTGCTGTTTTCAATCTTGGCAACATTTACATAAAATACTAAACCAGTCTCCTCACTCTGCCCCTCTGAGACTTCCTTCCTCCCACCTGACCCCTCCCTCTCCCTGGGACCCAGCATGTGCACAACCCAGGGGTTGTGCCATTTTAAATCATCAGGGACAAGTTACAGTTAAGATTCAGATTTCTGAAACAACAAACTGTCATTAAAAAAAAAAAAGACAGGCTGTTAGGGTTAGATTGCTATACTTAGGATAGAGAGGTTTATGACTGAAAGAAATGGAAGCTCAGCAGATCTCAATGTTTGCAGAGCCTAGGGCTAGAGTGAAAATGTTGGTGAGGATGTAGAGAAAAGGGAACTCTTGTGCACTGCTGGTGGGAATTTACATTGGTGCAGTCACTCTGGAAAACAGTATAGAGGTTCCTCAAAAATTAAACAGAACAGAACTACCATATCATCCAGCATTTCCACTTCTGGGTATTTAGCTGAAGAAAATGAAAACACTGACTCAAAAAGACATATGCACCCCCATTTTCACTGCAGCATTATTTACAATAGCCAAGACAGGGGAGCACCCAAAGTGCCCATCAATGGATGAATAGATAAAGAAAATGTGACCTTCAGCCATAGGAAAGAGAAAACTTGCCATTCATGACAACATGGCTAGAACTAGTGGGTATCATGTGCTAACTGAAATAAGTCACAGAAAGACAAATATCATATGATTTCTCTAACGTGGAATCTCAAACAAAACTGAATTCATAGATACAGAGAACAGAGTGGTGGTTACTAGAGGCATGGGGTGGGAGGTGAGGGAGCAATGGGTAAGATGAAAAAAAGGCAGAAACTTCCAGTTACAGGTACAGCATGGCATGTAATGTACAGCATTGTGAGTACATTACCAATGCTGTATTGTGTCTTTTAAAGTTGTTAAGAGGGTTGATCTTAAAAGTTCTCATCAAAAGAAAACAATTTTTGTAGCTTATGCGGTGATGGATATTAACTAGACTTTTTGCGGTAATCAATTCACAATGTAGACAAATATAGACACATCATGTTGTACACCTCACACTCATATAATGCTATATATCAATTATACCTCAATAAAAAAAGAAAAAACTTACTTTTAATTCTTGTTTCAAAATGTTATATTAAAATGAGAAGGCAAAATCGTAATTATAATGAATGACTCTTAAAAACTATTTATTGGGGCACCTGGGTGGCTCAGTGGGTGCAATGTCCAACTCTTGATCTCAGGTCTTGATCTTAGGGTCATGAGTTCAAGGCCCACATTGGATGTGGAAGCTACTTTTAAAAATAAAATTAAAATTAAATCAAAATAAAAGCTATTTTTTGTGGTAAAATCTCATAACATAAAATTTACCATCTTAACCATTTTTTTTAAGATTTTACTTATTTATTTGACAGCCAGAGATCACAAGTAGGCAGAGAGGCAGGCAGAGAGAGAGAGACTGGAGGAAGCAGGCTCCCTGCTAAGCAGAAAGCCCGATGCAGGGCTCGATCCCAGGACCCCAGGATCATGACCTGAGCCGAAGGCAGAGTCTTTAACCCACTGAGCCACCCAGGAGTCCCCCATCTTAACCATTTTTAAGCATACTGGACAACATTCATAACTATAGGCACCTTGTACAACAGATCTCTAGAACTTTCTCATCATGCAAAACTGAAACTATATATATTGTTCTATACCCTCTGAATAACTTCCCTTTTGCCCTCCTCCCTGCCCCTAGCAAATACCATTCTACTTTCTGTTTCTAAGAGTTTGACTATCTTACATCTTCACATAAGTGAAATCATGCAGTATTTGTCTTCCTATGACTGGTTTATTCCACTTAGCATAATGTTCTCAAATTTCATCCATGTTGTAGCATGATTAGTGATATTTTATCTTTTAGAAATATTAAATCTCACTAAGTTTTTTATAAAAATAAGATTATTTACAATTTTTGCCAGCCATGGAGGTAAGCCACTTAGATCTCACTTCAAAGGAAAAATGGCCACGAAGTACAGAGTTTATCAATGGCCCCTAGCCACCCCTTCAGGATCCACCTCAGTGCGCAGTCTGAGGCTCTGCCATCTCGAGGGAGCTTTCAGTTAAAGGCTATGGGACAGGGAAACGAGGGTTAGTCGTTTCTGTTTAATCTAGGACTCCCCTACTGGCAATCTTTGTACCAGAAATCCCCACTGTGCTGGTCAAGACTTTCTCAGAACTATATTGCAGTCAGAGGCTCCTCCTACCCAAACTTACTTCCTTTCCTCTCTCTCCGTAGGTATCAGACCTACACTGTGGTCTGAAGGCTTTCCTGACCCATTTCTGCTCCCTTTTTCCTGGATCTTTAATAGACATTTCCCCCAAAAAATCCCTTGTACTTCTGGCATCTGTCTCCTAAAAAACCCAAATTGGCACAATTTTCTAGCATTTAGTATCCATTTAGTTGACAGCACAGAGAATTGGTATTGCATTTTATTCAGGTTACATCTAGGCCCACATACATACAATATTTAAAATCATATGAATTAATCTTGCAAACTGTTATTGTCCACCATTTGCAGTTTGTGTGAACACCATGCTCTGGAAACACCGATTGGAACATGAGGAGAAGCAAGAAGGTGGACACTTGGGCAATACAGAAAAATGATATTTTGTTGTGCAAGCATCTACTACATTCAAGTTACCTGAGAGGAAGTATTCAAAAGTTAACTAATTTGTCTTCTCTTTACTAAATATTTCTGCTACTCAAACTCTCATACTGAAGCAGTATCCATCTCCAATATCTGTAGTGGTAAAGCACACTGACCTTCAGGTCATTCAGATGCCAATGACTGTAGTTTAAAAGTACTTGGGGCAAAAGGTGTGGTTAAATATTTCACTGGGTCCTGAATAGTATTAACCCTGAAGATAGATGCATAATGTCACAGGTTGTATTAGATGAGAGCCAAGCTCCAGATCCTGTGACAGAGAAACTTATGTGTTTTCTGTGCCTGTGAAATACTGGTGTCTAAAACACAGGGTTCAGGAAAGGAAACCGGCTCACCTGGATCTAAAGATGGTGCTGACATTTTTTTTTTTAAAGATTTTATTTATTTATTTAACAGAGAGAGAGATCACAAGTAGGCAAAGAGGCAGGCAGAGAGAGAGGGGGAAGCAGGCTCCCCGCTGAGCAGAGACCCCCCACCCCCCAACCCCCCCGGCATGAGGGGCTCGATCCCAGGACCCTGAGACCATGACCTGAGCCGAAGGCAGAGGCTTAACCCACTGAGCTGCCCAGGCGCCCCCTTTTTTTTTTTTTTTTTTTTAAGATTTTACTTATTTAATTGACAGAGATCACAAGTACGCAGAGAGGCAGGTGGGTGGGGTGGGGAAGCAGGCTCCCTGCTGAGCAGACAGCCTGATGTGGGGCTCAATCCCAGGACCCTGAGATCATGACCTGAGCCAAAGGCAGAGGCTTAACCCACTGAGCCACCCAGGTGCCCCTAAAGATGGAGCTCACATTTTAAAATGGGCATCCAGACTTCAGGGGAAAAGGGTATTGTAGGAGATCCCAAGCTTACCTTGTCCCACAGATACACCTAGAGAACAACAACATCAGTGGAAGAGATGAAATCGGGAGCCAAACTGACCCAAAGGCATGGCCACAGGACAAAGGGATACTGCAGGTACAGAGAGGAGAGGATCACACCCTACCCCAGGCACCCCAGGCACTGGGATCCTGCACTGGGCTGATGATTCCCCATAACATTTGACTTTGTAAACCAAAGGGGCTTAACTTCTTCAGTTCTAATGATTAGGGGGACTTAAACACCTGGAACTTTAATGATCAGTGGGCTTGCCTCTAGGAAATCTGGAGGGTGATGGAACACTGAGTAATTGCCCTCAAAGAGCACAACAAACAGTCCTGCTGAGATACAGCACGGAAGCAACAAATTGAAAGACACATGGAGTGTATGGTGGTGGGGGAGTGGGAAAAGTGGGGGGGATTTGTTTGCTAATCTCAGGGCCTGTGCTGGAAAAGCAGGGATCTTTGGGAGACTTCTATTAGAAAAAAGGGGCCAGCAGGTGCAGATTTCGATCTCTCACTCCCCTCCCCAGCCTATAAACACAAATCAGCACAGCACAAACACTCTCCACCTAGCTTGCTAACATCAGCTCCAACCCTGCACACTTCTATAGATCTTCCTTCTCCAACCTGGCCCCCTCCCATAGCAAACACGCACAAACCTAGCTAACAGCACACACCTGTCCCGAGGGCGCTCCTGGGGCCACCCCCTACAATAAACATGGCAGTGTGCAAGCAGCGCCAACAGGGGTCAGCATCACTCCAAATTGACTCCTGCCCCTTCGAGAAATGGTAAAGGGGATTCTTTGAGTGGAAAGACCACAAGGAAAAGTAAGAAAAGTAGCAACCACAAAAGCTGTAAAAATAAGCCAAGGGACTCACAAAAATCAGTCAAGGAACTCACAAAACAAAAGGATCAAAAGTATGACTCCCTATACTTAAACTGGGGTTCCAAGTAACTTAACTGCGTGCTGAGACAAAATTCAACACAATTTAAAGGAATACAACAAAAACCAAACACTCAAAAATACAAAGTTCACCATGTCTAACATTTGATCATAAATCACCATGCAAGCAAAAAAGGCAAGAAATTCTGATTTCTTGAGACATTTTGATTTTTAAAAACAAGAAATGAAAAACATGATGACTTAGCAAAGATATTGAAACAGTTATTATAACTATTCAAGAAGGTAGAAAAAAATGACCATTATGAGGAGAGAAATGGAAGATATTAAAAGGACATAAATGAGACATTTATAGGTAAAAAATATGTCTAGATGAAAAATATACTAGATGGTATTAGTAACAGGTATGATGCTGCAAAGGAAAAGATAGCTAAACTTGAAGAAAGGACAGTAAAACTATCTGGGGGCGGGCAGAATTCTAAGATGTACTCCCAAGATTTCATGCCCCTGGTGTACAAACCCCACATAATCCACATGACTATGAATATGATAAATTCTACCTGGTGATTATGTTACATGACACAGATGATCTTAAGAAAGAGAGATTATCCAGGCAGACTTGACTTAAGCACATAGGCTTTTTGAAAGCAGATTGTTTCTCTGGCTGATCACAGAGGGAAGTTACAGATCAAAGCAGAAAAGTATTCAAAGCACTGTTACTGGCTTGACAATGGAGGAGACCATATGGCAGTCTCTATTTCATAAGATCAGCTATGAACTGAGGGGCAGCAGAAAAATAGGGACCTCAATCCTGTAAGTCCAAGAAAATGAATTTTGTTAACAAACAGTGAGCTTGGAAATGGATGCTAAGCCTTACATGAGAACCTCATTCCCTGTCAATACCTTGATTTCAGCACTGTGAGATCTTGAAGAGAGAACCCAGATACGTTGTGTCAGACTTTTGGCTTATAAAACTGTGAGTTAATAAATGGATGTTATTTCAAGGCTCAAAGTCTGTGGTAATTTGTTAAATAGCAGTAGAAAATTATCCATGAATGGGGCACCTGGGTGGCGCAGTCAGTTAAACATCCAACTCTTGGTTTTGACTCAGGTCATGATCTCAGGGTCATGACTGAACCCTACACTGGGCACCCCACTCAGCACAGAGTCTGCTTAAGACTCTCTCTCTCGGGGCACCTGGGTGGCTCAGTGGGTTAAGCTGCTGCCTTTGGCTCAGGTCGTGATCTCAGGGTCTTGGGATCGAGCCCCGCATCGGGCTCTCTGCTCGGCGGGGAGCCTGCCTGCTTCCCTCTCTCTCTCTCTGCCTGCCTCTCTGCCTACTTGTGATCTCTCTCTGTCAAATAAATAAATAAAATCTTAAAAAAAAAAAAAAGACTCTCTCTCTCCCTCTGCCCTTCTTCCCCATGTGCTCTCTCTCTTTCTCTCTCTCAAAATAAATAAATAAATCTTAAAAAAATAAAAGAGAAAGAAAATTATCCATGAAGCAAGAGAAAAAAGACTAACAAACAGCACAGCATCAATGATTGCAAGCAATATCAAGGATTCTAACGTAGGTGTAATGGAGCCTTAGAAGAAAGGGGAAGGGCATAGTTAAAGACATAATGGCCAGAACGCCTGGGTGGCTCAGTTGTTGAGCGTCTGACTTCAGCTCAGGTCATGATCTCAGGGTCCTGGGGATCTAGTCCCGCATCAGGCTCCTGCTCAGTAAGGAGCCTACCTCTCTCTCTGTCCTGCCCCCTGCTTGTGTGCATTCTCTCTTTCTCTCTCAAATAAATAAATAAAATCTTTTTTAAAAGTAAAGATATAATGGCCAAAGTATGTATAACATTTAGCCCAATTAGGCCCAATATATAAGTGAAATTCTCACCATATAAAATTTACTTTTATTCAATACTTCAAAAAAACTGGAGTTGTAGAAAATAGTTTACTATTTAATTTACTGAAAGAGGTTACCAGATGAAATGTATTGAACCTATAAAAAAACAGTATGTAGATTTTATAGGCTCAATGCCTAAAAGTTGATCATAAAACTTGACTTGACATCAAGCATTTTCTAGGAAATTTATCAGCAAATTTCTGACTTTACAGAGCCTTATTTCATTAACAAATATCCAAATTAGCTACTAGGTAAAATTGAAATAATTTATTAAAATCAAGATCATCTGGGTGCCTGGGTGGCTCAGTCATTGTGTCTGCCTTTGGCTCAGGTCATGATCCCAGGACCCTGGGATTGAGTTGTGCATCGGGCTCCCTGCTCAGTGGGAAGCCTGCTTCTCCCTCTTCCACTACCCCTGCTTGTGTTCACTCTGTCGCTGTGTCTCTCTCTGTCAAGTAAATAAAGAAAATCTTTCATAAATAAATAAATAAATAAATAAATAAAATCAAGACCATCTGCCAAACAATCATTTAAAGATATAAAACTCCAACGCCATTGTAAAAAGCCTCTATAATACCTAATGATCTCCACTACCTGATATTCATGCCCTTGAGTACTCCCTCCCAGTGCTCTGGAATGGAATTACTGGCTCACTTCTAATGAATAGAATGTGACAGGAGTGAGAACAAGCTACTTTTGAGAGTAAATTATAAGAAGACTGTCTTCTCTTTTGGGCACTCTCTCTCTTCTCTCTCTCTCTCGTCACTAGCCTAGAAGGAAAGCCGGTTGCCATGTTTTGAGGAAACCCTGTGGAAAAACCTAATTGGCTAGTGATTGAACAACCACATATGTGGCCTTCGGAGTGGATGCCAGCATTACCATCAGTCGACCTTTTGATGAGACTACAACCCCAGCTGATAGCTTGGTCACAACCTCCTACGAGACCTGAGGTACCCAATTAAGCTGCACTCAGATTCCTGACACACAGGAATTCTTTCAAGCCTCTATGGGTTGGGAAAATTTGTCAAACAGCAGTAAATAACCAATACAGTTTATTCAGCAGTTTAATCTTTTTCATGAAGGGGAAAATAATCCTACTTGTTACTTTGTGTACCACAGTATTTTCATGGATCAGTAAACAAGATGTGTAGCAGGCTATTACATGAAGATTCGAAATCTGTAATAATTTGGCACCATAATATATTCAAATATTGTCACCGGTGAGCAGTATGATATAGAGAATAGAGTTTACCAGGAACCAAAGTAACACTTGGTTCATTTTATAATCTTAGAGAATCATTAGGTTCTTTTAAAAATGTTCCAGAGAGATATCTTTAATTGCTGGTGCTATGTTCAAGTTAAACAACTTTCTACCCACACAAATGGGTAAAATTATATGACTCACTAATTCTCCCACTGAACAGAGCTCCACAAAACCTTTTGGCCATCTGGCTAAGATAGTACCTTTGGGACTAATAACCTAAGGCTCTCTGGGACCTAATAATCATATCAGACTAATATATATAGCTCTTACTAGCTAAATAATATCCACGCTGGAGATGTAAGATAAAGAAAATGATGATTAAAATAGCAATGGTTTAAACTTTAAAGCTTATAATATATAATATTATTGTCATTTACAGTTTCATTTGTTTCTCACCAAAAATCTTGTGTACTAGATATTTTTATCGTAAGCACTTTTCACCATGCTTATTCTTTGCTATGTATCTAGGACAGAGTTTGATAACTCTAGAGTTCAAAGACAATTTGACACAAACAGAATAACTGTTGGCTCCTGAAGCCACAAAATGCCTGCATTAAAAAGTTAATAAATCTAACATAATAAGAAAAATCCTACTACCCTACTGCCTTCCCAACCCACCCTTGGCTGGACTTTGTCTTTTCTTCTATTCCACATTGTTTTAGACTTTTTTTTTTTGGAGGGAAGGTTTACTCTAGCTTAATGAGCCAAATTCTTTGAGCCAACAACTACCTTCCTTACAAGCCCATAAACAAAATTGACCATATTTGTTATGGGAAAAGGCAGTCCAAAGACATGGTAATGACTGCCTACTGTGGAATTCTCATATCCTGCAGAAATTTATGGCCCCATTCACCACCGCATCATATGCCTCCTAGAAAAAGAAGCAATGGGTATTTTATTCCTGACTAGAAATTGATGTGTAGCCAGGGGTAACATGTGCACATTCACATCTGCCTCAAGCAGGGTGTAAAATGTGCCCATGAATCGAAGATTCTCTAGTATTTTTAAATCATGGAAAGTCAGAACTAGCTGCAAGAGGCAAGCTTTGGGAGTTGGGCTGCACTCCCCCGAAATACGTGTCTTGATCTTTTGTTGCTCCATTTCCTGGACTGGAAGTTCTCTAGAGGTTCTTTTGACTCTAATGTTATATTTGTGGACCAGCCAAGTTCATTTAAGGAACCTGCCTAAGCTGTGTTAACTCTGTGCTGAATCCTTGATGTCAGACGGTATTTTTCATGGGTGCTTTGGATTATGACACACAGTGTACACAGTAGGATATTACAATATACCTATGGCTGGCAAAGAGTCATCAAAACTAGTTGAAAAATAGGAAATAGTTGCATGAAAAGAGAACATTTAAATAACATGTCTAGCAAAGACCACTAGGAAAGACCAAAAGTCACAATTTCTATTTCCCCCTATTTCCTTTATATTAGAACTTCTGATTTTATTTATTTTTTTTTAATTTTATTTATTTATTTGACAGACAGAGATCACAAGTAGGCAGAGAGGCAGGCAGAGAGAGAGGAGGAAGCAGGCTCCCTGCTGAGCAGAGAGCTCAATGCGGGGCTCGATCCCAAGACCTTGGGATCATGACCTGAGCCAAAGGCAGAGGCTTTAACGCACTGAGCCACCCAGGCGCCCCAGAACTTCTGATTTTAAACAGCCATCTGAAACAAAGATATTTCTTGGTAGTTCACTAGTAGATACGGTCATTTGTCTAAATTCTGGCCAATGAGATATAAGCAGTAGTGTTATGTGCAGTATCTTGGAAGAGTCCTACTGGCTTAAATGCAGACAAGATGGCTGAAGCACAAGAACCATGAACCTGAACCATGAGATGGCACTTGCATACCAAGAATAGCAGGCCAGCAATATAGAGGGGACCTTGATCATTGATACCATGAGTGCTGTCTCTAGATAGTCAGCCCTGAACTATCTCCAAACTTCATTTGACAGAGAAATAAATGGCCATCTTGTTTATATCACTACCATTTTAGATTTCCTGTCACCCACAACAGAATTAATATTGGTGACAAAGCAAGAATATTTGTAACCCATTTTAATAAAGTTATGTAGGTGTGTATGCATACATGCATGTGGACATGTGTGTGTGTTAGGTCCAGCCACCCAGCATCCACTCTCCCATTTTTAACATCATTCTGATTTCCTTTTATTGAACTGCCTCTCTATCACTGTGTGAGGTCATGGTGGATGGTCATGAACAGATTCTCTCTTTAATGGATCCAAGGGGGGTCTCTAGAGTCTCCTTTCATCTGGTCCTTCTTTTCGCCTCCCTGTTTTAGGGAGAGGCAAGGCAGAGTGTTCTAAAGCTCAGTCCTAAGTCCTCTCCATTTCTTGACTGTGCTCTCCCACAAAGGAATTTATCATCCACATCAGCATCTGCTACATCTATAAACAGAGGGTCCACAAAATACATCTCTAGCCTGAACCCGTCCATTGAATTCTATACGCATGTATCAGTCAGGAATCTGGCAGAAATGAGTGATATACACTCAGACTGGCACAACTTAAGTGTGTAGACAGGATACAGGGAAATTAAAAGAGGTACAACAGTGTTTTGTAATTAGCAAGAAGGCAGCCAGAACCTGGAGAGACTAGGCTTGCAGGGGAAGGTGTCTGATAAGAGCTGTGACCTTTGGTTCAGGGACACAGCCTTTCCACAGCAATGAGGCAGGGATGAAGCCAAGAAAACAAAGACAAAAGTCACTCCTTTTCCTCTTTTGATCTCCTGCTACTGTACCCCACTGAACTAACCTGATCTGAAGCCAGAGGCAAAGGGAGTTTTGTTGATGCAGGTCACCCTCCCAGAGCTACAAGCAGGGTGGAGGGAGATATGGAGGCAAAGACAGAAAATGTGTGGCACAACCCATATATCTGGTTACCTACTTAATATCTTTTGATGTCTCAAGGCACCTGAAATTCAGCATACCTCAGATGAAACCACTCATGCAACCCCTCCCAAGATTTAGCCAACCCGGTCATCTTTCACTGTTCCCAATCTTAGGAAATGACACTGTTAGCAATGTATTTATGCAAGCCAAAAACCTGGAAATTATGCCTGGTCCCTCTCTTGCCCTGTCCATTCGTACTCAATCTATCACCAAGTCCAGCTAATTTTATGTAACGTAAATTCCGCAAAACAAAACGAAATAAAAACCATTCTCTCCTAGTACTTTGATTCTTTTTTTTTTTTTAAGATTTTATTTTTACTTATTCATTTGGCAGAGAGAGCAAGAGAGCACAAGCATGGGGAACAGCAGAGGGAGAGGGAGAAGCAGGCTCCCTGCCCAGCAGGGAGCCCAATGCAGGGCTTGATCCCAGAACCCTGAGACTGTGACCTGCACTAAAGGCAGGAGCTTAACCATCTGAGCCACCCAGTTGCCCCTAGTACTTCGATTCTTCAGAACAAAGGTGCAAGCAAGGAACGCAGGCCAGGCCAAGACCGCTAGATCCCTGTCTATTATTAACCCTGTTCTTCAGGCTCTCTTCAATCTCATGAGACTCCTGGATTCTTCCCACAAAGCTTCTTTTTGCTCAATTTAGTGAGAATTAGTTTCTGCTGCCTCAACGACAGTCTTAATGAATAAAGTAAAATGTTTAATTAGGAAGCTGAGAAAGTACTTTCTCCTCAAACACGTCCTCACTCTTTACAACTTACAAAATGTCTGATATATATAAATATATATAAATATCTATAAATATCTTTACCTATCTTCTCCAAAGAGAGGCATTATAAGATAATTTTGTAAATTAAAAAATGTAAAGTACAGCTATGTATAATTCAATCATAGCATGGCCCATATGTTAGCAATGGGCATCTCTCAGAGTCTTCTCTTTGGGTCTTTTGTCTCCATGTTTTCTACATAAGCACTTATTACCTTTGTAATTTAGTTTTACAAAGTAAGTAAACATTATCTTAAAAAATAAATAAATTATAGTGTATTGATGCTGGAATAATAGTAAAAATGCTTTAATACTGCATAACAGGCACATAGCAAGAAAGCAGCTACTACAGAATTGTATTAAAAAACAAAACTAAGATTTGGGTTTCAGATGGGTGTTTTAGTGATATACACACAGTGGCTGAGGTCATTCATTCAACGTGTATCCATATATTGAGTGTCTGCTTATACTTCCTTACTTATACTTCAAATAGGTTAATTGTTTGACTCATAGACTATACTTTCATTATATGTCTATGTACAGAACATAGTCTACACAGGTCCTACTGATATAAATGAATGAAGATTTTCATTCTTAAAACACTTCTAGTCTTGTGCAAAGTGACACAAAGTATGGCATGGGAACCCTTTGCATCAGAGTCACCTGTGGCAGTGGTTCAATGAAAATGCCTAGGTTCTTCCCCAGGAACCAGAGAAAATAACAAAGTGAAGATGAGATTTAAGCCTGGTTTTTTAAAAATTATTTTTATTAACATATAATGTATTATTTGCCCCAGGGGTACAGGTTTAAGCCTGGTTTTAAATGATATAAGGAGGTAAGGAATTAACTGGCCAAAGAAACAAAGATCTGGCATTCTAATTAGTATAAGACAAAAAATATTTAAGAACATAATTCTAGAGCTTCCCAATTTAGTAACCAGTAAATAATGTGTCATAATAACAGTATTACAGACTTACACTTCTGCTACCAAGACAGCACACGTGCTTGAGTTAAGAGCTGACAGCTGGGAGTGTCCGTGGCCTGAAAAAGTAATTAATATATTTATTAATTATCCTCCTGTGCATACTTCAAACAGCTTAATTGTCTGACTAACAGACTGTACCTTCATTATAAGTCACAGTGACCAATCATAAATTGGATTTTTTTAAAAGATTTTATTTATTTGTTTGTATAACAGAGAGAGAGAGCACTTGCGAGCGCACAAGCAGGCAGAGCAGCAGGCAGAGGCAGAGAAAGAAGCAGGCTCCCTGCCAAGCAAGGAGCCCCATGCGGGACTTGATCCCAGGACCCTGGGATCATGACCTGAGCCAAAGGCAGAAGCTTGACCGACTGAGCCACCCAGGCATCCCAATAAGCTGGATTTTTACAGCTATCTTCAAGTTAGAAATGCTCATATTTGACACCTGAAGAAAATTTCCACTTACTCTATACTAACATTGCCTTTGAGTTCATAAAACATCAAGAAAACCTACATGTAAGTTGTTTTCCAAAAATTTGCAACCAAAATACTAACAAAATGATTATTTTAAAATCATAGCTCCCCATGCTGCTTTTACCTTGCCTTAATTGCAGTTAACTCATTCATCCATTCATCTGTTGATTGATTGATAGATTGAGTCATTCACTCAAACATTCATTTACACAGAACACTGTATACATGTGCAAGAGACTGGAAAGTCAATGATAATTAAATCCTTCCTTCAAAAAAAAGTTTGCAGGGACGCCTGGGTGGCTCAGTTGGTTAAGCCACTGCCTTCGGCTCAGGTCATGATCCCAGCGTCCTGGGATCGAGTCCCACATCGGGCTCCTTGTTCTGTGGGGAGCCTGCTTCTCCCTCTGCCTCTGCCTGCCACTCTGTCTGCCTGTGCTCGCTCGCTCTCTCTCTCTCTGACAAAGAAATAAATAAAATCTTTAAAAAAAAAAAAAGTTTGCAGATAAGTTTACAGATAAAATGAAGATGAGAGGTAGTATATAATAAATGCCACCAACTGAAACATGCAAAGTACTAAGAGGACTCAAAGGTGAGAAAGCTGGCTGCCACTGGGTTTCACAGGACAGCTTTGCCACTGACAGGTCAGATAATGAGGGAGTAAAACTGACAATCTCAGCAGTTGTATATAGGAGTGGAAGAATCAAGCAGATGCTTGGAGTCTGGGTAGCAACAACAGAAGCCAAAAAGAGGAACAGCTTTTGAATGGGGGGAAAATGAGTTGTTTAGGACCAAGTCTAGCATGTTGCTGGGATATCTAATGAGACATGAAAGCAGGGAATTGGGAAAACTAGTCTCTGGCTCTGGAGAGGGTACAGGGCTGAATATCATGGGGTCAAGGATGGGGTCAAGGATGGAGTCAAGGCTCACGGCCAACCCAAGTTTTGTTGTTAAACCTCTTTGATCTTTGGCTGCCTCCTCTACAAAATAAAAATGCTGTGTTAAATCCAAGGTTCCCAAAGCATGGTACACTGCAGGATTTTAGACGGTCCACAGAGAAACCTCATTTTCCTGTTTTATATTTATTTTCAGGTGTTTTCCAAAAAAAATTATTGCACAAGAAAACCCTGACTTCACTGACATTATTTCTTTGGCTAAATGAAGAAAAAAAGGTATCTTGGTTTTTAAGGAATACTAAAATATATTGGCAATGGTCTGATAAGGTACAAATTGTGAAGACAGTTTGCAAATGCTAAGTTTGGGAAGCTAAATTTTAGGTTGTCTAGAAGGTGTTTAGTACTAAATATTCCTAAATTCTGTCTAAAATCATAGGTTTGATGGTATTTCCATAGGTGGAAGCGGAGGGCTAGATAAGATTGACAAGAAAGAGTATGTGAAATGAAAAAGGGGCTCAGGGCAGAGCCTGGAGGATCCTACACTGAAGGGATGAAGGGAGCTGTGACCAGGATGGGGCAGTCCCGTCTGCAGCCTCAGATGGAGGTGGGGCGCTGTAAGTGGAGGCGGAGGCAGACAAAGAGGAAAGGCAAGGAGCTGTGCCTCTGTTCTTAACTCTCGGAAGTGGGATACAGGGAGATTATACTGTGTAGAGGGAGCAGAACGTGGAGGAGACAGCCAGTTACTTGTACTTCACATGCCAAGCAGAAGTACTCTGATCCTATGATTCAGTAAGCTGAGAGAAAAGGAGGGTGACATTGACTGCACAGAGTAGAACAACAAACTCAATCACACTTTGACTCAAATGTCCCACACTCTGTGTCTGCACCTACGCTTTTATGTGTGGGCAATTCATTCCAACTGACATTTAACTGGTGTCTAACCACTTCCAGACACTATTCAAAGTAGTGGGGACTTAGAAATGGATGAAATACAGTTGCTGCCCTAAAGAGCCTACAGTGTGGAAAGGAAGGCAGACATGCTTACAAATAAATTAGAACTCAGTGTGAAGTGTCCAATCATAAAAGTACGTTCAAGGAACAGCAGTACAAGAGAAGAGAAAGTGTAAAACTCTACTCTGATGAGAATGCGAGAAGAAAAGGGGACAGTCAGAAAAGACTACCCAAATATAGATGACCCTAAGTCATAAAGGAAATTTTACATTTCCAAGCACTCTAAGATTTATTCATTCAAACAATATTTACTGAATGCCCATTACATGCCAGGCACTATTCTAGACACTAAGGATGAACAGAAAGTAAGAGTGATTTTAAAAAATCCCTGCTCTTATGGAATTTACAAGCTAGTGATAAGTAACAAATAGATAAGTAACAAATCAGCAAAAAAATAAATAGTATGTGAGATGGTGATTAAGTGCTATCAGGAAAAAAATGATAGGAAGGGAGGTTAGAAAGGGCTTAAGGCAGCGTGAGCTGTTATTTTTCTTACTCATAAGTTTAAGGCATGCATGAGCTGTTATTTTTTAAGAGTAGTCAGGGGAAGCCTTAGTAAAAACAGGATCTTTGAGCAAATCCCTGAAGGAGGAAAGGAAACAAGCCATGTGGATTGAGAGGAACAGTATTCCAAGAAGAGAGAACAGCAAATGCAAATGTTCTAAAGTGGAAGCATGCCTGGCATGTTTGGAAAAGCACTGGGCAGCGTGAGCAGGCACCAGGGAGCCACAGAGAATAGGTCAGAGAGTTAAAAGAGGGCCAGATCAGGCTTGAACATTTTAAGAGTGAGATGCTTTAGAAATCTCATCCAGGTAGGTGTGTCCAGGAGACACTGGGCTCTTTGAATCCGGAGTTGAGGTAAGAGGTCTGAGCTGGGCACAGATGGTCCACAGACAGTATTTAAAGTCATGAGCCTGCATGAGACCACCAAAGGAGTGAATATAGATGGCAAACACAGGTCTGTGGACTAAGCCAAGAGCTTTCCAGTGTTTGGAGATCATGACAATAAGAAGGAACCAGGAAAGAAACAAAAAAGAAACAGTGAGAAGGGAAAAGGAAGCCAGAGAGCACAGTGCCCTTGAAGCCCAGGGAAGAACAGTCTCAAGAAGGAAGGGGTGATCAACTGTGTCACATAGATTAAGTGTGGTTAATGGGTCAAATAAAAGGAAGACTAGGAGTTGGCCAGTGAATGAGCAGAGTAGAAGTGCTTGTTGATCTCAACAAGCCAAGTTTTGGTAGATTGGGCGGGGGAGGGAGTGGAGGGGAGGCAAGACAAACTGAAACTGGGAAGCACAGACAAGTCTTTTGAGAGTTTTGTCAAAAAAAAAAAAAAAAAGATGCAGAAAAATGGGACAGCTGCCAGAGGGAGATGTATGGTCAATAGGGTTTTTAAAATTTAAAGGTTATTGTTGTTGTTTAATAGGGATAGCATAGCCTGTTTGTATACTAACAGGTATGATCTAAAAGAAAGAGAAAAGTTGGTGATACAGGAATAAGAGAAGAAAACTACAGGAGCAATGGGTCTGAATAGAAAAAGAAGAATGACAGACAACTATGCATAAAAAAATGTTTGGTCACTGACACATTTAAACTAATAGAAAACCCCCAAACAATCATTCATATGTTATTCCTCAACTCAGGTTTCCTCCGCGGGCACAACTGCTTGTGTGTATGTTTTTTGACATTTTTGTGTACGGTACACAACTTGTTCCTTTTTGGTGTGGTATTTATATACAGGGGTCGATCAAGGCAGGGAAAGATGCTCTTTCTTGATAGCCCTGAATCATACCACCATCTCTAGTAGGATGGTCAAAGGGCCTCTATAAATGAAGTTTGTGTTAGTTTTACAAAACCTTGTTTAATTAGGGGAAATTTCCATTAACATGGAAGGGAGGGATGTGTTTATTTCTGTGAATTGGGAATTGTCTTGAGGCTCCTCTAGTCTGATTCCCCCCATCAGAAGCTTCGCAGAGCCTGCATAGCATATACAGGGAAGAGTCACGTATCAGACAGAACAAACACAGGGATCTGACTACTTGAGGGACACACTGGCATTGCGACATCTAAGAGAGGTTTGTTCCTTTCAAATCAGTTTCTTGAGGAGAAATCTGATGCTAGTATTGCTCAAAACATCTTTGCAACTCCTCTTCCATTCATACCCTATGGCATGTAGAAAATATTCATCCTTACAGCAAGGAAATTGGGGAATGTCTAAAGGAATTTATAGCCAATTCTATTGTTGAGGTTTTTAACAACTTTTTTGAAATCTAATTTACATACCATAAATTCACCCATTATACAGTTATGTCAATGACTGTTGATAAATCTATAGTTATGCAATCATCACCAAAATCCAGCTTTAGGACGTTAGGATGTTTCCATCAACCCATAAAGCTCCCCAGGGCCCATTTACATTTAATCCCTACTACCCTAGGCAACCACAGATCTTATTTCTATGCCTATAAATTTTCCTTTTCTGGATATTTTCTTTAAATAGGATCACACAGGGGCGCCTGGGTGGCTCAGTGGGTTAAAGCCTCTGCCTTCGGCTCAGGTCATGATCCCAGGGTCCTGGGATCGAGCCCCGCATCGGGCTCTCTGCTCAGCGGGGAACCTGCTTCCTCCTCTCTCTCTGCCTGCCCCTCTGCCTACTTGTGATCTCTGTCTATCAAATAAATAAATAAAATCTTATAAAAAAATAAATAAATAGGATCACACAGTATGTGTTTCTTGTTCCTACCTCTTTCACTGAGCATTATGTTTTTGAAATTCATCCATGTTGCAGCATCTATCAGCACTTTGTTTTAATATATCACTGAATAGTATTTCATTCTATGGGTATATCACATTCTGTTTATCCATTCACTAGATGATAGGTATTTGAGTTTTTAGTTTGGGGCTATTATGAATGCTATAAACATTCACATGCATGTCTCTGTGTAGATGTTTTATTTCTGTTGAATAAGGGTTTTTAACTGTACAATTCAATGGTTTTTAGTATAGTCACCAGAATTGTGCAACCATTGTCACTATCTAATTGCAAAATATTTTCATCATCCCCAAAAGAAACCCTATACCCATTAGCAGTCACTCCTAATTTCCCCTTCCTTCCATCCCCTAGAAACTACTAGTCTACTTTCTAACTACAAATTTACCTATTCTGGGCACTTTATATAAAGGAATCATATCATGTGGAGCTTTTTGTGACTGACTTCTTTCACTTATCATAATGTTTTCAAGATTCACCCACATCACAGCATGTGTCAGTGCTTCAGTCCTTCTCAGTGGCAAAAAAATGCCAGATTCTTTGGATACACCATCCTTTATCCCTACCTCAGTTGGTATACGCATCTGGGTTGTTTCCACTTTTTGGCTATTATGAATAATGCTGCTATGAACACCTGTGCACAAGTTTTTGCACGGACATGTGTTTTCAATTCTCAGTTCTCTGGGTTATAAATCTAGGAGTGGACTTGCTGGGTCATATGGGACCTTTATGTTCGACTTTTTGAGGAGCTGCTAAACTGTTTTTCAAAGTGGCTGCGCCACTTTACACATCAATGTATGAGGGCTCCAATTTTTTCACAAGCTCACCAACACTGTGGAAATTCACTTTTTACCAGCATAAAAGGGGTTAAGCAAACCTGTGACTTTTTTCCTATGTGCATAACATAGTGACATCCCTGGGTTGATCTTCCAGAATGAACGCTGGGTTACTCCTACAACTAAGGAGAGAATACTCTCAAATGCAGACAGTGATCCAGGGCTAGATCTCAGAAAAAGACTCCCTTGTAGTGAGCTAATCAAATAATAACAACCTCATAGTAATAGCTACCCAACAACAGCCTTGCAACTTTCCAGAAACTGCTTATTAAACCTCAGGGCATTATATGTACTTCATGATTTCCCTACCCAAATGAGTAGTTTCACTAACAAGTTCTAACTGGTAAGGTAGAACTTTTGTCTCATCCAGGGAGGAAATCTGTGAAAAGAAATGAAATGTGTATGTGTATATACATACATATATATACTACTATAGAATTTAGCATTGTTTTATTTCCCACACTAAAATGTCTAGACAGAGAGCCAAAAACCTCAAAATAAGCTTTCTTTTAGTGCAAATAAATAACAATGAATAATTTTAAAATAGTTCATTATGTTGAATTATAATCAGCAATACCTAAGTATGAGATTGTTATGTTATATATTTTATACACTGTTCAATCAACTGCTTTAATTACAATTTTAATTATGTTTTCTATAATAATAAAAGAAAAATATCACATGTCACTCGTGGATTATAACAACAGGTAGAATAATGTTAAGTAACTATGCATCCTTGAGTGTGAATCCATAAAGAAAATTTACATATATCATAGTCTAAGAACACTTTAGAAAATATCACACCAATATATATTTGAACGGAGTTGTAATACTATGCAAGTAAACTAGCAAACAAACCAAACATCCCCCTACTTGATGAAAACAGCAATTCAATGTCAGCAAAAAACTTTGCAATGCAGAGACAGAGGGGGAAAGAATACAAGAGAATAGAGGGAATCTAAAAGATAAAGTCTCAGGCATCAAATCCTAGAACAAATAATCTTAAAAATGTTCTCTTCTCCAGATATGCTTCATAGCTCATATTTATATTAATGTACTGTAATCTGTGTTGCTATATTTTTATTCATTTTCATTGATAATTGGAATTATTAAACTTCTTTTCTTAGTGCTTAGCAAATGTGAAATGTTAGCAAATCCAACCTTGGAACGTATCATGGAAATGGCCCATTTCTGACAAACATTATGTCCACAGGGCTTGTATCAAATGACTATGTTTAAGAAGGACAAAAGTGTTCAAATGTCCTCTGACCAACAGTATAACCTCATGTGTTGTGTACCACAGGCACTCAATCAATAGAGGAAGAAAGACTAGAAAATTAGCTAAGCACATTTACAGAAATCAAAGATTATCCAGAAACCATGTGGTTGTTTTTTTTTAAATGAACAGAGACATAAAAGGGCTATCCTTTTTTAATCCCTTAGAGTCAACCAGATACAGGATTTAACCAATCTCAGAATATGTTCCTCTTCTGAAGTAGAGAAATAGACCCCATAATAATAATGCCATTCATACCATACCATACCAGGACAGCAGATGAGTCATTGGAGGGGGCCTCTAGACTACCTGAGAAAGGCCATGTCAAACCTGACCCAGCTCTTCATGCCTTCCCTGCAACTATGTCAAGGGACTGTTCTGCCTGGCCTCAAAGATGGTGGGAGGAAGAGCATCTGCCACACCACCTGCTATTTCTGCACAGAAGAACCCCCCCTCACCCTCCCTGGGCTATAGCAGAGTCATCCAGGAAAAATGCCCTACCCTCAGATGTGAGCATAAAGGAGTGGGTAGCTATTTAAGGTCTTTCACTTTGACTCATTGTACCCCTAAAAGTAGAGCTCTTTTAAGAGATTAGGTGCCAAGAGGGCTTGATTCTGATGACTGCCTGAATTAAAACCTGTTACAACTAGGGAAATTGGGGTAAGCTGCTCCTGCCAGTAAAACCCTGGAGGGCTTCTATCAGAGATACCAGTATTAATATAAGTGACCCTGTTCTAGCCTGAGGCTAGATTTGGGCATGTGGGACACAGAGACTTCTGAAATTCTCATGGAGACGGACCAAAGTCCCTTGGGATGTGGCCTGCTTTGTTTCTACCTTCCCCTTGACTTAATGTGACTGACCCTCATAATCCTTCTCTTTGAGGATTTTCCTTTTCAGCCCCTACATATGGTTTTATTTGTGTATACGACGTAGGAAAATAAACGGGGCTACCTGGGAAAGGGTTTACAGGCAGAGGTGAGAATGCGGTAGATGGGGTTAGAGTGACAATCAGAATTTTTAGTATGTGCCTTTTTCTAATTTTTTTAAAAAAATTTAGAATCCGTAAATATCATGGCTTTTTTTTTTTTCTTTTTGAATTAAGGAATGAGGTAGGCTTTTCTCCAGCATTTGTGGAACCTGGGACAAGAATAAAAATACAGGTCTACAAATGTAAAAGCTATAAATCAAGCTAACAAACTGTTAAATAAAATATGTTCTCTTCCCCTACCTTGACAAATAAACTTTCTTAAAGACAAAAAAGATAAATAAGGGCAAAATTTGAAAGTTGACACAATAGGGGTGCCTGGGTGGCTCAGTGGATTAAAGCCTCTGCCTTTGGCTCATGTCATGATTCCAGAGTCCTGGGATCGAACCCCATATCAGGCTCTCTGCTCAGCAAGGAACCTGCTTCCCCCTGTCTCTCTCTGCCTACTTGTGATCTCTGTCTGTCAAATAAATTTTAAAAATCTTAAAAAAACAAAAAACAAAAAAAAGAAAGTTGGCAAAATATAAAACACATAGAATTAAAAATTATTATTGTGCATATCCACATAGCCGAGCGATGGTTTGGTGATGTTTGGAAGAATAATAAAATAAAATAAAGTAAAATTATATTAAATTTAGAAATTCACAAAGTAATTTTTAAAGATTTATTTATTTATTTGGGGGGGGCAGCAGGAGAGGTACAGAAACTCAAGCAGGCTGCCCACTGAGCACAGAGCCTGACATGAGGCTCCATCTCAGGACCCTGAGATCATGGTCTAAGCTGAAGCCAAGAGTTAGACACTTAACCTACTGAGCCACCCAGGCATGCCCACAATATATTTTATATTTATTCTACACATCTTTTTCTTGCACATCATTTCAATATAAACATACTATGTAGTCATAGTCAAGATTTTTAAATAATTTGAGTGCTACTGACAGTAATAACAAATTAGAAATCTTTCCTGAGTATTTAAAGTTTTTAGGGTTTTTTTTCCCTAAATTAGTTTGAATTTGAAGAAACCACTCTGCTAAGGCAGAAACAACTGGAATTTTCAAAACCTTTTTAAAGCAGTACTTACACTGGAAACAAACTATGACATCTGATCTCATGTTCAAACATTATAATGGGGTCTTTACTGCAGAAATGATTACATAATATTTAAATTTCTCCTATAAATCAATAGCACTCAATTGCCCTTTTCCTCATCTCTCAATGCAGATCTATATAGTATTTCTTAAATTCTTCTCATTTCTAATTTTTAAATGTTAAGATATTATAAAGAAAACTAGAAATAGCATACTTCCTGCAATACCCTACTTCAAAGAATTCAAAATCTTAGAAATTGTCCATGTCTTTAAGTATGAATATCAGGTTTCTATTAAATTGGGAGACTATATAAGTAAAAAAAAATGTAAAAATGCCCCTGTAGGGCGCCTGGGTGGCTCAGTTGGTTGGGCGACTACCTTTGGCTCAGGTCATGATCCTGGAGTCCCACATTGGGCTCCCTGCTCAGTAGGAAATCTGCTTCTCCCACTGACCTCTCTCCTCTCATGCTCTCTCTCTATCTCATTCTCTCTCTCTCAAATAAGTAAATAATTTTTCTTTTAAATGCCCCTGTAATCCTTAAAAACTCAGTCATTATTACAGAGATTGATGATGTGGTGAAAAAGGAACTCTGAAGGGCACTGACACAGGTGAGGATGTGGTCAGTATATGCAGGCAGCAACAAAACATTCTTCTTTCAAAGTACTTCAAATCATAATAGAACTGAAGAAATAATGGCAAACAAGTTTCCGGAACTGCTAAAACCACCTAGGAAAACCCAAACCAACCATCTAAGACAGATGGAGACAGATGGATAGGGCTAGGCAATAAAACTTTTCTAAAGAGAGTGACCAAGGAAAGAAAAATCTCCAGTCTCAGAAGAGAATTATTTCAATGAACTTGAGCTTCTTGCTACAATGTTTCTAGAACATTCATGTGACTGTGATCTTGACAGTATGCTCATTTATGTATAATATAGCAGCAAGGATCTGATATAAAATTATAATATTCTAAGAGTACTTTATTAAAATGCTTTATATAGAGTAAGAACTTTATATTCCTATTACTCCCTTACTTATTACTCATCTTAAAGTTAACTGGGTAAGAAAAAATGGTTATTTGGGAGCAAGAGGAAGAAAGAAAATGAGGGAGACCATCTATATAAAAAGAGGTTTGGATGAGGTGAGCACTGTTTGGACTGATTATCAGGGTAGACCTATATTCATTCATAACCCCTATGCTCACTTCTCATAGCACCAGAATCACATTGTGTTGCAAAGCCCTTTTTATTTGATTGCCTCACAATTATACCATAAGCTTACAGATAAGGATGGTGACCAATGTGTTTTCCACTGTGTCTCCACCAATTACACAGGGTCTAACAGACAGTAGGTACTGGTAAATATTAACTGGCTAGGTGGATGGATGGATAAATAGGTAGGTAGGCATGTGGGTGGGTTAGCTCATACGTCAAAGGTGTTAGGGAGTTGCACATCTCTTGGCTACAGTAGATAGGAAAGTTTCTTCATATCCATGGGAAGTTGGACTACCAATGCTACAGCCACAAACATCTCTCAGATACCATTAACCTCTCCACAACTGTTTGCTCAAACAGGTGTTTACCTAAAGTCCAAATATTGAAAGAGAAATCTTAAAAATCCAAACCTAAAAACTGATAGAAAATGTACCTCCTTCTCTTAATTGGCAATACCTTTCAGAGATAACTCTGGTCAGGAATTTATTGCCAGGATGCCTGGGTAGCTCAATATTCACAAATCTATCAACATGATGTACCACATCAATAAGAGAAAGGATAAAAACCATATGACTATACGATCGTTTCAACAGATGCAGAAAAAGCATTTGACAAAGTACAACATCTATTTATGGTAAAAACCCTCAGCAAAGTAGGTTTAGATGGAACATACCTCAATATAATAAAGGTTACACATTAAAAACCCACAGCTAGGGGTGCCTAGGTGGCTCAGTTGGTTGAACCTCCAACTTTTGGTTTCCACTCAGGTCATGATCTCATGGGTTGCGGGATGAAGTCCTGTGTCGGGCTCCACGCTCACTAGAGAGTCTGCTTGGAGATTCTTTCCCTCTGCTCCCCCCACCCAACTTGCATGCATACTCTCTTTCTCTCTAATAAATAAATAAATAAATAAATATTTTAAATGAATAAAAAATAAAAACCCACAGCTAACATCATACTCAATGAGGAAAAGTGAGAGCATTTCCCCTAAGATCAGGAATAAGACAAGGCTGTCCATGCACACCACTTCTATTCAATACGGTACTGGAAATCCTAGCAACAGCAATCAGACAAGGAAAAGAAATGAAAGGCATCCAAATTGGTAGAGGAAGCAAAACATGCACTATTTCTGGATGACATGATACTGTATATAAAAAAACTCTAGAGGGGCGCCTGGGTGGCTCAGTGGGTTAAAGCCTCTGCCTTCGGCTCGGGTCATGATCCCAGGGTTCTGGGATCGAGCCCCACGTCTGGCTCTCTGCTCAGCCAGGAGCCTGCTTCCTCCTCTCTCTCTGTCTGCCTCTCTGCCTACTTGTGATCTCTATCTATCAAATGAATAAATAAAAATCTAAAAAAAAAACAAAAAACAAAAAACAAAAACAAACAACTCTAGAGTCTCCACCAGAAAACTACTGGAACTGATAATGAATTCAGTAAGGTCACAGGATACAAAATCAATGTACAGAAATCCATTGCATTTGTATACACTAATAAGGAACCAGCAGAAAGAGAAACTAAGTAAACAATTCCATTTATAATTGAACCAAAGAAAATAAAATACCTAGTGATAAACTTAACCAAGGAGGTGAGAGACCTGTACTCTGAAAATGACAAAATATTGATGAAAGAAACTGAAGACAACACAAACAAATGGAAATATATCCCTTACACATAGAATGAAGAAATAGTGTTAAAATGTCCATACTACCCAAAAACAATCTACAAATTTAATGCAATCCCCATCAAAGTACCAACAGCATCTTTCACAGAACTAGAATAAACAATCCTAAAGCTTGTATGGAACCACAAAAGACCTCAAATAGCTAAAGCAATCTTGAAAAAGAAAGAAGCTGGAGGTATCACAATTCCAGATTTCAAGTTATAGTATCAAGCTGTAGTAATCAAAACCATATGGTAATGGCACAAAAACAGACACATAGATCAATGTAACACAACAGAGAGCCCAGAAAGAAACCCACAATTATATAATCGATAAATCTTCAACAAAGGATGCAAGAATATGCAATGGGAAAAAGTCTCTTCAACAACTAGGTACACCTGGTTATTCATGTTGTGTAGTAAGAGAAATGGCTCAAGATTAGAATATTTATGAATTCAGAGGTGGTATCAAAAGGGCCAGCCTTTGGTCAGGGGCATGGGAGGAAAAATATCAGAAAATGGGGGACAAAGAGGTCTAGGAGAGAGAATATAGTTAGACATACAGGCAAAGGCACAAAGTATTAAGGTCTGTGTATCAAATGTTGGCATCCACCAGACAGGGTCTATCATAGAAAAGGCGATAAGCAATCAAGTAGATAAAAAAGCCAGGCCAGTTGATGCCTTTGTCATCAGCACTGGGATCAGTCCTGGCATTTGGCCACAGTGGCAAAGATGGAGGTAAATATCTGGGTCAGTAGCATGGACTTTCATTCACCAAGACCAATCTTGCTACTGGTCATTCACTTTGAATGTAAAGAGAAAAGGTCTAAGGTTAATTACTGGCACTGCTGAATGTCCAGCAAGGAGAGACCACCACGGAGCCTCTGATAAGGCCCAAAGAGATTACCTAGCTAACTTGGCAACAAACTAACTACATTGGGCCCCTTCAATCCTGGAAAAGCCAGCAGTTTAGGAATACATGCATGTTCTGGGAACAGATTTGCCTTTCCCACCTGTAGGCCCCAGTCAACACCCTCAAGGGCTTAGAGAGTATTCCATCCACTGGTAAGAGATCCCACATACCATGCTGTCAGATCATGGGACCACGTCACAGCAAAGGAGGAGCAGGAGTCAGCCCATGATCATGGGATTGCAGCACATGCCGCATTCCTCAGAAGGAGCCAGCTTGAGAGTGTCGAAACTGCCTGCTGGAAGCACCAGGTCAAGAGCATGACTCTGAAGGGACGGGGTGCCAATCTCTGGAAGAGATTATATTCCCAGGATGGAAGAGCTTTATATGCTGTCTCCAAGAGAAAGAATAGATGGACCAAGAAGTAAGAGTGGCAGCAGAAGTGGACTCACATGCCACTGATCTCAATGATCTGGCCACAGGGGCTGTGACTCCTCAGTTCTGGGCTCTGCAGGGTTAGAAGACCTAGCACCCTGAGCAACCACACTTTTGCCAGGGGACCTAGCAAGAGTCACCCAGTCATCTTAAGCTTCCTGTGTCCAGAACCAGCAGGAGGGAGAGAACTTATTGCGTAGTTGCCTCTCAAAATGAGGAGGAGGTAGGCCTGTTGTCACACAATGGGGACTGGCAGGAATATGGGTGCAGCCCCCTTGGGCACTTAGGTGTAGCTGCTCCAGCTTAAGAAGGGCATGGTGACCAGAACCTCGGGCTTCTTGGGGATAAAAGTGTAGGTAGGTCACAGCACCACGGAGGCTACTGAGGCCAGCAGAAGTGGTAGCTGAAAGTGAAAGGAACTGAGAACAAACAGCAAAGTAGGAAGACAATGAAGAGCCGTTTGTCTGCTCACCGCCCCCTTCCAAGTCTCCTTCAGGAAGAGAGGCCCACGACGCCATAGAAGAACTGCACTGCCAGTGGGTTCGGAAATGAGGCTCCTGCGCTGGGAGAAGATGGTAGTCACAGAGCCGTGTCACCCACCTCCGCTTCAGCACTGGGAGTCCAGTCAGCAGACAGCCTCCTGCAGTCCCGTCTTCGTGCCGCCCACGGACACGGAGCGAGGGAGGCTGCAGAAAGCACGGCACTGCAGCCCCAGGCCGGAAGAGGCGGTGTCAGCCCAGAGCTCCTCACGTGATTGGCTGCGGCTGGGTAGGCCCGCCAGCTGCTTCCGCCCACTTCCTTCCCCAGGTGTGGGTCAGTAGTAAGACTTGAGCAACGCAAGCTCCATCTTAGCGTTTACTCCTGCAGAACGTACCTGAAATGAGGATTATGTCAAGCACAGCAGGAATTCTTTAGAGTCCCCTTTTTTGCCTTCTCCCATCAGCTTTCTTCCTAAATATTATCTGTTTCAGTTTCCTCTGTTTAGAGCTTACCCAAAGCACTCTCTCTCTCAGTGCTCAGGCCACACAGCCCCAAGTGGGTCCCAGACTTCAGGCCCAGCTGGCAGAGAACCCTTGGGCTCCGCAGCCACAGAGGCCTCCCCCACCTCTCTATCTCTCTCTCTAAGTGTATTTCTTCTTTTTCTTCTTCCACAGTCACTGTCAATCCGCGGGGGGGGGGGGGGGGGGGGGGGAAAACTTTGGACACTCACATGTTATATTTTTGGGCCAATGACACACATCCCATCCATGCAAATTAGTGCGAACAGTTTACTAGAGTACCCGGAAAGGTATTTGCGTTTTTAAAAAGTGACTATCCACAGAATGCTTCTCTAATGGAGAATTTCCGGCAACATTATTTAATAAGGTTGAGCCTTCCCTATATCCTTCCAAATGCACCATTACTTTGCCTGCATGCAGCCCATTGGCTCCCTGAAATACCTAAGAGCATTAAAACAACAAAAATAACAAATGACTGAGTTCTTATTACATGTTAGCCATTGGGCTGGGCCTTTTACATTCCTTTAAACCCCACACCAACTTCATTTCAGATAAATAGCTGAGTCTTGGAAAGCCTAAGTGGCTCCCCAAGGCATGCAGCTTGGAAGTGGTAGAGAAAAAAATGCACTCAGCTATTTTGACTGCAAGCGCCCAGCCCACTGGAATTGAAGGAAAGCAGCTCCCAGCTGGCACACAAGTGCGGTGCCATTAGCAACAGCTCAGCAGCACGCCACAGAAATCAGCACACACTTTGTTGTTGAATGATGTTCAAAAGGCATTTTTCACCATTTAGGGTCTGAAATAATATACCAGACTGTGAAGAAAATGTTTGGGTGGGACATTCTTGGATCAAATTTCCAAAATTTCCTGTTAATTTTCATACCACGCTTTAAAGCAAGAATGAAGCCATCTACATGTATGAGAGCTGTGAGTTAGAAAAAAGCCCCATTCCCCCGCCCTTTTTGGGGTGGAGCACTGTTATTTAGCCAATTTCACTAGATATTAGTGATGGTCAGTTGTTTTAGAGGAGCACTCAGATGGAACAAAGATGCCATGGCCTCAGCCCTCCAAGGAACACAGTGCTTGAGCCTCAGTGAATGGGTTTGGTTCATTGAATAACAGTTGAGGAGACACAGCCAAAGTGCCCAGAAGCCACCTCCCCTCCAGTTCAACATTGCCTTTCTTTGAGAATTCCAGTTCATCCAGTGGTGAGAAGGAGAATGTGGAGAAATGATATTGGGATCCATTACACAACCATTTCAGTAAGTACAAACCCCTGGTATCTCCTTGGTGAAAGTGGCAGAGATTTAGGGGCAGGTTGAATGGCTGTGATCATGGGACTAGTCAAAATATTTCAACCATTATTGCATACTATGGACCCAGAGAGGCCAAGTACAGGGGATTCCTGGTGGTAGGCAACAGGACACTACAGCCTTGGGGTGGCCTGGTATGCACCAGGCAGATTTCCCCAGAGGACAGCAGTCCTTCTCCCAGAGGGGCTCATGTCTGAGCCTACTCATAGCATCACTGATGGTGAGAAGTAGAGGGAGGATGGGAGACATATAGGACAACCTCAGGCATGCTGGAGGCTTGGCCAGTTACAGAGCTATTTTCCTCTCCTACTGACCAGGGCTCCCTAGGGCTGAGGCGGCTGGAGTGATAAAAGGGCATTCTGGGAGCTTTAGCCAGTGTCTATTTACCAATTGATAAGGAGAATTTCTTTTTTAAGGTTTTATTTATTTATTTATTTATTTGAGAGAAATAGAGAGAATGAGTAAGGCAGGGAGGAGCAGAAGGAGAGAGAGAAGGGAGCCTGGGTTCATGACCCGAGCAGAAGGCAGACACTTAACCAGCTGAGCCACCCCGGAGCCCCAGGAGCTTTTAATGTTGCACGCTAATGCACACTGCTGGACTGGTACCAGCTCTGGAGGTGACACATGGACAACACATGGCAGCTTCCTGGACAACACTGGTGTTATGATCAGAAAAATCCTTGAGCTACTGATCATTTCTTCCAGGGACCAGTCTTGTTCAGGAGCTCTGTGGATGCCAGAGGACTGACTGAAAACACTCAGATAAAACCTTCCCTATGGGCAGAAATATCCAGGGCAAATGTAATCCAGGGCTATGTCTTTTTTTTTTTTTCTTTTCTTTTCTTTTCTTTTTTTTATATTTTATTTATTTGACAGATAGAGATCACAAGTAGGCAGAGAGGCAGGCAGAGAGAGAGAGGGAGAAGCAGGCTGCCCACTAAGCAGAGAGCCCGATGCGGGGCTTGATCCCAGGACCCTGAGGTCATGACCCGAGCCGAAGGCAGAAACTTAATTCACTGAGCCGCCCAGGCGCCCCATATGTCTTAATCTCTAAGTAAACCTGAAACCTGTAGGATCCAAGACATGCCTGTCATTGTATCAGTTCCTTCTTACAGACCACAGACCGGAGATGGTAAATCGGCATCATCTCAGTTGATTGCTGGTGGCTACCTGATGCACTGTGTCAAATGGGATTCTAAAGTTACACCCAGTCTTTGAGAGAAAAAGTCCCATTGATAGTGTACTGGTGACAACTTTTAGATCAAGGCTTTCTTTTCCCCCCAGCTTTTTGTGTGGTGTGTCATGGCTGCCCTTTGCCACCTAGTAAAGACTATAGACACCTTTTCAGAGTAATACTTATTAAAAAAGAAAATTAAATAAAAAGGAAATCAAATATGTTAAATACAGTTAACTAAAAACTCTAGGAAGTATTTAAGATACAATAATATATGTGCATCTTTATTATTGCATTCAACAAGATCCAGTGGTGAGCCCAGAAACCATTGAATTTTGAAATACTAATGAGTATAGATGATATTTTGAGATGTCTACAACAGCTGAATGCACCATGAATATATCTGTGGTTTCTATCATCAAAAGCACTGCAAATTCTACAACGACGTATTGCCTGCATTCATGGTGGAAGGAAATGGTATGCTTCAGTTTAAGGTTGATGAAAATAAAGACATCACCTTTTCCCATTCATATTCAGAGACTCTTTGAATTCTAGCTATGGATCTCTTGGGAGAGGGCCCAGGGACCCCAGGTTTCTAACCCATAACTGAGATAGCCACACAGACCCGTCTCCTGGTCTGTCATGTTTTTCTCTAGGGCATCCAAGACCAGTATTCACTGAAGTCCAGAATTGTGCACACTAGTATTTAACACCTGTTTATCTAAATACATATCATTCCATGACTCTGGAGGGTAATAGTGGTGGGGCACCCAAGTGTTCTGGTTTTCATCATGGCCCAAATCATGGTCCAATTCCTGGGAAAACAGAGAAGTCTCCCTATTGTGTTAATTCTCTACAAAGTTCAGGTTGCCCCAAGGCCCACGGAATGGAACTGCAGACACCAAGGATTCAGGAACTCATGACCTGACAGGTCCCTGTTATGGTTTGGAAGTCTGGAGGGCATCACCAACTGCTTTGGGTGTGGTTAAGCAAGAAGAGAAGGGACTCCAATAGAATCTATGCGCTGGATATGGCAGTAAGAGCACATATCATGGAGAGGAATGGCTGGCACGCCCTTCTTAACTGTGTTTGTAAGTTATACCTTCTTGCCCGTTGATGGATTTATAATTATCTCCTGGTAAAAATGAAGACCGAAAACAGACCATTTTCCAGACAGAGACCTTTAAATAAAAATCAGCAGTAGACTTTCACAGTGGTGTGAGTGTGGTAAATCAGGACTAACACTTTCACAATATGAAATGAGACTCAAATTCATCATTACCATTTATTATATTTGAAATGTAGTTATTATTTAAGAGGAGAAAAAAAGCAAACATCTTCTACCTGGGACATCAAATGGTGCTGCTGTGAGAGATTGTCAACCCAGCTTTCTGGGATAGTTGCCAATAAACGCTCAGAAATTTTGTTGCCTCTCATTAAGCCCTTCTGAAACTCCAGAAGCAGTTGTGTAAAATAGATGCTCAGGCCTTGACTTCTGAGCTGTCTGTCCAACATTTTATTCCTTGACCTCAAGTTTGCTTGAAATCACCTGTACCATTAAGTTCCCCCTTCAGACTGTTCATTTGACTATTTCATTCTCTGTGCAGTGAGATATCGAAGACTTGCCCAGCAGTGTGGCATTCAAGACCGCAAACCCCATTTGGCCTCCCATGCTTTGAAGACTCTGTACTAGTTATTAACAATAGCCCCTAGAAGTCCAGAATTGGCTTTGTGTGAGCTCTGCTTTTGCCTCTAGGCTTGCTGACCACTACCCATCCACCAACTCCCAGTGATGAGACAAGCATAAGCCCCTTCATTTCTTCTTCTTTTTTTTTTAAGATTTTATTTATTTATTTGTTAGGGAGAGAGAGTGGGAGGGAGAGAGAGTGCAAGCACTAGCAGGGGGAGAGGGAGGCAGAGGGAGAAGCAGGCTCCCTGCTGAGCAAGGAGCCCAACGTGGGACTCGATCCCTGCCAGGGATCGTGACCTGAGCCAAAGGCAGACGCTTTACCGACTGAGCCACCCAGATGTCCCAAGTCCCATCATTTCTATTTAAAACCTTGGAAACTGGAAAAAGTTCTGTCAGGTCGGGTCCTTGATGCCTAATAAGACTGGAACTTGCCTTTCCTCAATTAATTTCTGCCTAAATCACATTTCTCCTTGTACTCCAGTCAACACTTGCCAAACTCAAAGTCCATAAAGAATTAAAGAAATGCACATAAGATAAATGACTGACATCAATATATGGAGCAGTAGGCTGGGAAAAAATAATCCAGCTTAGTGGTGATGGTGATGATGATGATGAAGATGATGATGATGGTGCACTTATTAAGTGCCTCGTACATTCTAGAAACTGTTATCTCTGAACTTTCAAATCTATACTGTTGGTCCAGAAGTTTGTCTTTATTCCTGTATCATGCTGCTTTGACTACTGTAGCTTTGTAATATGTCTTGAGAGTAAGAAGTGTGAGATCTCTAACTTTGTTCTTCTTTTCCAAGATTGTTTTGGCTATTTGGGTGCCTTGAAATGCCATGTGAATTTTAGGAAAGATTTATTTTCTATTTCTGTCCCCCCAAAAAATACCATTAGGATTTTGATAGGTGTTGCATTGTGGAAAATCTATTACATGCTTTAAAAATATATTCTCATTTATTTCTTGTGATATTCTGGGAGATAGGTATTATTATTATTTTCCAAATACACATAATAAAATGGAGGCATATAGATGTTATGTAACTTGCCAATGGGTCCACAACTAGTGAGAGAACCAGGTTTTATACCCAGACAGAGTCCAAATACCATATATTTCATGATCATCCTGAACAGACTGAGGATTTGCATAACCTGAAAAGTTTCTATACTTCCACTGTTTAAGAAGTAAGGAAGAACTGAAAGGAACCAGCTAATTGTTCACCAGCATCTATTCTCCCTTTCTTTACTAATAGGCCTCTGAGTTTAAGTTGCCCACACCACCGCCGAGCTGATAACTGCATGTCCCAGTAGACCCTGCAGTTAAGCAGCCACAAAGAAACATTCATGTACTCTGTGGTTCTTCCTCTTCCTCCTCCTGACTGGGTTGGAAGCCCTGTCCAGGCATGACCAGGCAGCCCTACCACCCTGGAGCTCGTCAAGACTGTGGGGAGAGAGGCAAATAGATCCTGAGGTAAACCAATGTATCCTTGGGTCTTTTTGTTACAGCATCATAGCCTAAACCCTAACTAATGCTATTAACTTTGGGGATGTTTCACTTGGAATTTCTGTATTTAGGAGAATGAGGTTTTCAAACATTTGAGACCAGAAAATAGCTTGATGACTTTTTTTTAACTTTTTGGGTAATTTTTAAGTTAAACTTCCCCATCTAGTACCTTTTTACAAAGATGTTGGTGCTGAGTTATGGAAATTAGGCCATGTGCTTTGAATTTATTTTCTAGTAGTAATAATGAATGTTCATCTAGCTAAATTATTTTGACTTTGTTCCAGGATCATCTGCTTTTTCCTGTGGGGTACCCTAGTTGGAGTTGGGGATTGGGCCCCAGAACCCAGGGCAGGGCCTAGCCAACTGGATTATCCCAGCAGTGAGATGGCCCATCCACCTGGAGAAACCCACTCTGACGGCTCTGACAGACTGACATTCTATGTGTTAGCATGGTTGATGTTCTTCACAGAGAATGCCATGCTAGGGTCATGGATAAGGCTCAGATCTTGTATGTGCCCAGGTGTAGATTTCACGTGATATTAATCGAGCTATCCTTATGGAGGGTAACGTTTGGAGCGGTTCATCTGAACAAAGACTTTAAAAAGCTTTTTTTTTTTTTAAGGAAAATTTCAAACATATTCATAAGTAGAGAGATTAGTGTGATGAGCACCCTTGTCTGTGAATGTTTTTATGTAGATGAAGTCAAGTTAAAAAGAACATCAAGGGCAGCTTTGAAGACGAAGAGAATTTGAGAAAGGACAGACAAGGAAGGTCATGATAAAAGGGAGGAGTTTTGCTCAGACAAAGGCTTTTTATAAGATGGTGACGAAAGAAACAGGGCAGCTCACCTTGCCCTAAAAACACTTCAGCTCCCTCCAACAGAGCTTAAGAATTAATCAATCATAACAAAACAGTTAATATCTACCTTACCTTTCCTATGCGCTGAATATTGTTTTACAAACTCATTAGGTAGCCATTAGTATTATGCCCATGTTACAAATGAGAAATTTGTGACTTTCAGAAGTTAAAGTTAACTTTCTCAAAGTCCCATGGCTGATAAATGTCAGAGCCAAGATTTGAAACCAGGACCTTTTTGACTCAAGAGCCTCTTACTCCTAACAATACGTCTGTGTTTAAGTATGGTTCATGGGCTTTGACCTAACATCACTTGGGGCACTTGTTAGAAAGGCAGATTTCTCATTCCCACCCTAGACCTAGTGCATCAGAAACTAAGGTGTATGAGATATGAACAGGCATCAGAAATCAGATTTTTCAGTCCATCCAAGTTTGAGAACTGTAGCTTAGTGACACTTTGTTGAGGTAGTCTCCATCAGAGATTCTCTGAACTTTTTGATTCTGTACCATTAAGATGTATTAAAAGATGCTTTCTCAGGATATTCTCATTCTTTCTCTAAATTATATACATTCTTTATTTTTTTTTTAGAAGAGTTTATTTATTTGAGAGAGAGAGCACAACAGTGAGCAGTGCCAGGAGGTGTAAGAGAAGCAGGCTCCTTGCCCAGCAAAGAGCCAGATGCGGGGCTTGAGACCAGGACCCTGGGATCGTGATCTGAGCCAAAGGCAGACACTTAACTGACTGAGCCACCCAGGTGTCCCTATGTACATTCTTTATAAATTACTCTTTATGATTTAATACATAGACACCGTTGTTCTAGTGTATAATGTATACCATAAATATACACAAATAAAAAATTTTAAAATATCCCAAGTGCATGCCCTCTATTCCTCTTTTGAGGACATGGTTCTATAGTCAGTGCAATATGAATTTGTTAGCCCATTTTATCACGCCATCCATATCAGGAGTCATAAAGGGAACTAGCCCTCAGACAGGGATTATAAATCAGGAAATTTCATGTAGAAATACAGGTCTCTGACTTCTTTTGGAAACAGTAGATTTGACCCCCTTGGGCCTGAGTTTGTGATGTCATCATTGGCAGGGGCTGCTGAGGAAAAAATGAGCGGGACCCCAGCAGTGAGTCCCTTGTGGGGAGCGTGCACAGGTGCAGTCTCAGCCTTGCCCGCCTCGCTTGCTTCTATTAAATAGGGACCCAGTGGACATTTCACTCTTTGATGTCAGATCTACTGCCAAGACATGAGGATTTCTTATTCTACCCTCACATGAAGACAGTCTTCATCTTGGTATGTTGTATGCTGCTAGATAATTTTTACCACCAACCTTAACTTTTAAAACCAATCATCTTAGCTTGACCCATATGAATTTGCCATTTCACAGGTTCCAAATGCTACAAATAAAGGAATTTTACAGGGTTCGAAATAGTCATAAATCTGCTTTTGGAGCGCACCGTGGTAAGAGTTTGCTTTAATAACAACCCAGGTTATTTCAGTGGCTGAGGTAATGAAATGCTGCTGAAAGAACTTGACTAACTGAGGCATTGAAAAAACATGATTAACTGGGGTGCCTGGATGCTTCTGTCAGTTAGGCATTCCACTCTTGATTTCAGCTCCAGTCATGTTCTTAGGTCATGATCTCAGGGTTGTGAGATCGAGCTCCGCATTGAGCTCCATTTAAAATTCACTTTGTTGGGATGCCTAGTGGTGCAGTAGGTGGAGTGTCTGCCTTCGGTTCAGGTCATGATCCCAGAGTCCTGGGATCAAGTCTCATAAGGGGTTCCTTTCTCAGCGGGAATCCTGCTTCTTCCTCTGCCTGCTCTGCCTGCCACTACCCCTGCTTGTGCTCTCTCTCTCTGACAAATAAATAAAATCTTTAAAAAAAAAAATCAAGAAAAAAAATCAAGAAGAAAGAAGAAATTTAAAAAAATAAGATTCTCTCTGTCCCTCTCCCTCTGCCCCTCCCCTGCCTCTTTCCCTCTCTAAAAATAAAATAAATAATAGACCAAAAAAAAAAAACCATGATTAACTTTGTCATTGGTTTCAAGGGAGACTCAAAATACCGTGTTGTCACTTTCTGAGGAAAATAAAAGCATGGCAAGGATGAAAATTATCTTATACATTAATAAGCCAGATTCTCTCCAGAGCTGAAACCCCTCATTGTTTGTAAGGTAGGGACGTGAGGAGGCAAAAAAGCCTCTTTCGTTTGTGCCTCAGAATGTCTTTGGTAAAAGGAGACACTAAGTTTCACTCTGAAGTTTGTGTTTCTCCCATTTGTAACTGGACTACCACAAGGTTGTCTTGAGGGCTGCCTCTTTCTGGCCTCATGTCCAAAAAGAACATAGTTCCCAAATCCGGAAGACCTGACAATAGGTTTTTGTCAAGGAATTGGTTTTTCTAGTCATAAGGAATTTTATTAGGAGGAATAATTACCTCAAAAAAGAACTGATAGGGACGCCTGGGTGGCTCAGTTGGTTAAGCAGCTGCCTTCAGCTCAGGTCATGATCCCAGCGTCCAGGGATCGAGTCCCACATCGGGCTCCTTCCTCGGCGGGGAGCCTGCTTCTCCCTCTGCCTCTGCCTACCACTCTGTCTGCCTGTGCTCATGCTCTCTCTCTCGAACAAATAAAATAAATAAAAAAAAAAAAAACTGATAATGGTTAAAATTTCACATTGTACAATTTGTTAGAGAATAAAAGAGATCAAATTGTCTTGATAAAATTTATATCCACAAATATTTGTCTAGGGAAATTGGATTTGATAAAAACAATGGTCACAAAAGAAAAATTACAATATCAGAAGTTATAATGTATACAATTTGATGAATGTATTAAACACTTCCTGTACAATTTATACAAAACAGAAGTGAATACTTTGGAAATAATTTAAATAAAATAAAAGTAAAATGTGTTACAGACAAGTTCACAAGACAGATAGGAAACTGATCAAGGAATTAAACTGCCTTAACGTAACTCACTGCAGAAAATGTATTCCATCTGTATTCATAAACATGGAATCCAAGGGACCACGGTCAAAACATCAACCACCTGGGGGCTCCTGGGTGGCTCAGGGCGCCTGGGCTAAAGCCTCTGCCTTCTGCTTGCGTCATGATCCCAGGGTCCTGGAATCGAGCTCAACATTGGGCTATCTGCTCGGCAGGGAGACTGCTTCCCCCTCTCTATCTCTATCTCTCTGCCTGCCTCTCTGCCTACTTGTGATCTCTATCTGTCAAATAAATAAATAAAATCTTAAAAAAAAAAAATCAACCACCTGGTATAAATGGTCAGGGCCACACTCTGGGGAGAGAATGCCCAGTTCCCACTAGAGAGCAGCTTCCCAAACCCAGTGGAACTTGGGCACATGTGTGGAGACCTTTTGGCTGATTCTGCTCAAACTCTACAGCCTACCACTTAAAACAGCTTTGCTTGCACTGGCTACTTTCCAGCTACCTACCCCACTTTCCCCAGATCTCCTCCATTTAGACCAGGTGACTTCCCCAGGCTGGGTTTCCCAGTTCTCACCATCTTCCCTGCCTGCAGTCATCTTCCAGTGGTCTACTTCCTACTGTTCCTTCAAGACTCAGGCCTAGCTCCTCTTCCTCATTGCCTCCCATGTAACTTCCATCTCCTTGCAATCCAGACTTTGTCCCTCTGAATAACCTCCTACCAAAGTCACCAAAGACCTCTCCATTGCCAAGTGCTACAAAAACTCTTAGATTGATTTCTCTGTCCATCACTCCCTCCTTCTGGTAACCATTTCTTCTCAAGTTTCCATGACACAGGGCACAATGAGGCTCCATCTGGTGAAGGGGAATGCCCACAAAGGGATGCAACTGTGGGCCATTATCAATCTACACCCAGGCCAGCTGGCAGAAGGAGGGCCTCAATCCAGAAGGAGGGAGCTGGAGTGTCCGTTATATGCCTCAAATTCAGCAGGTCCAAAATAATAGGCATTTGGTCCTGACCATTCAACTTCCAAAATTTTCCAGATTTTTGTTGCCTTAGTTGAAGTTCTCATCAGCATCTCATCAGATTGATGTTTCAGTCTCTCTCTTGGTCCACTTGGCCTACTCTAGTTCCTCCTTTATACAGTCAGTTTATTTATTTATTTATTTATTTATTTTTAGATTTTATTTATTTATTTGACAGACAGAGATCACAAGCAGGCAGAGAGGCAGGCAGAGAGGCAGGCAGAGAGACAGGAGGAAGCAGGCTCCCTGCTGAGCAGAGAGCCCAATGCGGGACTCGATCCCAGGACTCCGAGATCATGACCTGAGCTGAAGGCAGCGGCTTAACCCACTGAGCCACCCAGGCGCCCTATTTATTTATTTTTAAAGATTTTATTTATTTATTTGACACAGAGAGAGAGATCACAAGTAGGCAGAGAGGCAGGCAGAGAGAGAAGGGGAAATAGGCTCCCCACTGAGCAGAGAGCCAGATGAGGGGCTCCATCCCAGGACCCTGAGATCATGACCTGAGCCAAAGGCAGAGGCCTAACCCACTGAGCCACCCAGGTGCCCCCCAGTCAGTTTATTTTTTAAATGTTTTCCCCATTTTTATTGGGAAACAGTTGACCCACATCACTGCATAATTTTAAGACACATAATGTGGTTGTTTGATTTATACATATTGTGAAATGATTCCCACAATAGGTTCAGCTAGTATCCATCATTTCATGTAAATATACTGAAAAGAAAAGAAAAAAAAAATTCTACTTATGATGAGAACTCTTAGGATTTACTCTCTTAACTTCCTGTGTATCAAACAGCAGTGCTAACTATAGTCTTCATGTTGCACATTATATCTCTAGTGTTTATTTATTTTATAACTGGAAGTTTGTACCTTTTGACCACCTTCCTCCAATTCAACACCATGCCTCTTGGAACCACAAGTCTGATCTCTTTATGAGTTTATTTTAGATTCCACCTGTGAGATCATACAGTGTTTGTCTTTCTCTGTCTGACTTCCTCCACTTAGCATAATCCCTTCAAGGTCCATCCTTGTTGTTGCAAATACTAAGATTTCCTCTAGTCCATTGATTGCTTGATGATACCCCATTGTATGTATGCATTTGTACATACTGCACTTCTTTATTCATTCATCCACTGATGGACACTTAAGTTGTTTCCATGTCTTGGGTATTGTAAACAATGATGCTATGAACACAGGAGTGCACATGTATTTTCAATTAGTGTTTTCATTTCCTTTGGATATATTTCCGGTAGTGCAATTGCTGGATCATATGGCAGGTTTCTTTTTTATTTTTTAAAGTTTTAATTTAATTTAATTTTAGATTCATTTCTTTGGGAGAAAGAGAGTGAGCAGGGGGAGGGGCAGAGGAAGAAGGAGAGAATTTCAAGCAGACTCCCCACTGAGCATTGAGCCCAACACAGGTCTTGATCCCACGACCTCAAGATCATGATCTGAGCCAAAATCAAGAGTTGAACGCCTAACCGACTGAGCCACCCAGGCCCCCTTAAAGATTTTATTTTTTTTTATAAAGATTTTTAAAAAATTTATTAGACAGGGGCGCCTGGGTGGCTCAGTGGGTTAAAGCCTCTGCCTTCGGCTCGGGTCATGATCCCAGGGCCCTGGGATCAAGCCCTGCATCTGGCTCTCTGCTTGGCCGGAAGCCTGCTTCCTCCTCTCCTTCTGCCTGCCTCTCTGCCTACTTGTGATCTCTGTCTGTCAAGTAAATAAATAAAAACTTAAAAAATAATAATAAAATAAAAAATAAAGAATAAAAATTTATTTGACAGAGAGAGATACAGCGAGAGAGGGATCACAAGCAGGGGGAGTAGGAGAGAGAGAAGAAGGTTTCCCGCTGAGCAGGGCACCTGATGTGGGGCTTGATCCCAGAATCCTGGGATCATGACCTGAGCTGAAGGCAGATGCTTAACGACTGAGCCACCCAGGCGCCCCTAAAGGTTTTATTTTTAAGTTATCTCTATACCCAATATGGGGCTTAAATCTACAACCCTGAGATCAAGAGTTGCATGTTCCACTGATTGAGCTAGCCAGGTGTCCTTCTCTTTTTAATTTTTGAGGATCCTCCATACCGGTTTCCATAGCAGTTGTACAAATTTACAGTCCAAACAGTGCACAAGGCTTCCCTTTTCTCCATATCCATACCAGCATTTATTATCTCTTCTCTTGTTGGTGTTGGCCATTCTAACAGATGGATATGTCAGCATTGTCAGGTGATAACTCACTGTGGCTTTAATTTGCATTTCCCCAATGACTGGTGATGTTGAGCATCTTTTCGGGTGCCTATTGACCTTCTTTGGAAAAATGTTCTGGTCCTTTGCCCATTTTCAGCTTATTTTTTAGTCTTTTTCTTATTGTGGTAAAATATACATAACACAAAATTGATTGTTCTGAACATTTTAAAATAAATAACTCAGTGCTGTTAATTAAATCCACAATGTTGGCTCCATAGCTCAGGGGTTAGAGCACTGGTCTTGTAAATCCACAATGTTGGGGGAGCCTGGGTGGCTCAGTCCGTTAAGTATCTGACTCTTGATTTTGGCTCAGTCATGATCTCAGGGTGGTGAGTTTAAGCCTCATGTGGGGCTCTGCACTGGGTGTGGGGTCTGCTTAGGATTCTCTGTCTCCCTCTGCCCCTCCCTTACCCACCCCACTGCCTGTTCTCTCTCTCAAAAAAAAATTCACAATGTTGTGCAACTATCACCACTATTTCCAGAACTCTGTAATTATCTGAACAGAAACTCTGTAACCATCAAACAGTAACTCTCCATTTCCCCTTTCTCCCTGGGAACCGATTTTTTGTTTTTCTAGGAACGTTTTTTAAGGAAGACACCAGTACACCATGTGTTGCTGTCCATGAAAATATCCTTAAAGTCCTCTTCACTCTCCCTTCTGTGCTAAAGATCCTGCTTGCTCTCTGAACACTGTAATCTCTCTCCAGTCTTCTCCTAACTTGCTGCCCTCTGGAACTCTCACCTTTTCTTCATGTACGATTGCACCAGCTTCTAGCACAAGGCTTTCTAGAGCCCACACAGCTGGCAGTGTAGTCCAGCTTTTGTCTCATGGCAAGCAGCCTCTTGGCATTCTTGGGAATAAAATTCTCCATTCTAACCCCAGAAAAATGTGATGTCCCCACACATTTATTTATAATATTCTCCTCAGAAGTGAGAGTGGAGAGACCAAATGCATATTGGCTTGGGGCACCAAGAATATTTCCAACTCACAGCCTGGCCTTCTCCCAGTTCTTTTCTCATGGGGTTGCTGAAATTGAAACTGCATGGGCAGCATCTAAGATACTGTAGGACTCTAAACTGGAATGGACCAGCATGTGATGCTGAGACCAAGGCTTGGATGATAAGAAGACAGTAATATTAAGAGTCTGCCCAAGAGTGTACAGAGAGAGCATATGTGAAAACACTGAGGTGGGAAGAAGCGTTGTCTGTTCAAGGAGGCCTGGTTGCCTCAAGAGTAGTGGGCATGCAGGAGAGTGGCAAGGGACGAGGTTGGAGATGTGGCCAGGTCCAAATCAGGAGGGCTTTGGGGGTCATGTAAGAAGTTTACACTTGATTTCTTGTTCAATGAGAAGCCATGTACACGAGCTCTGACAGTCTCATGTATGTAATAGAAAACTCCACTTAAAGGGTTTAAGCAATAAAGGGAATTTATTGGCTTGAGTAACTGAAAAGTCCAGGGGACTGTCTTGAGGTGAGGGCTCTGGTTTCATTTTGTCTTGCCTTTTCTTTTCTCTTCTCTGAGAATCCTTGGTCTACTTTCTCTCGAGATGGCAAGATGGGTTTTGGCAGCAACCGGGGTACCTGTTTCTTTTTTTCACAAGGAAAGGGAGAATCTAGCTTCTATAAGGCAATGAACAGACTCCCTCACAGTCACTCTGATTGGCTCAGCCAGGACCAGTCCCAGTGGGCACCTCTCTGCACCACCCGATCTCTGCAGTGAAGCTCTAACTCCAGGCAGTTCTCCCTCCCTCCTGTCGCCAGGGCTGCGGTCAGTCCCAAAAGGCATGATGCTACTTAGTGAGTGTGGAGTGGTCCCCCGAAGATCATTTGGAAACAATTAGGGAAGAAAGACAGGGGAAGTAGGTGCTGGTAAGTAACCCCCAAATTCATTATACCGTGGAAGGATTGTTCAAGATCACTCTAGCTGCTGTGAGGAGAACAGACTGGAGGAGCCATCACAGACGGGGGGAGGCTAACTAGTAGATGGTTGCTGTGGTTTAGTCCAGGGGTGGCACAAACTGAGGAGACGCATTTGGGGGAGAGAATTGACTGGACTTAATGATGGACTGGATGATAGAGGAGGTAGTTGTGACCAGATTCTGAGAAGTCTGAAGTGCCAGGCTTTGGATGTTATCTTTGTAGGTTGATGGAGGTGTTGGAGTGGGTTGCCTTTTGGGAGAGTAAGAGATTAAGAATTTTTGGTTTTCAGTGTCTTTCACTTTCTCTTCCTCCTTTAGGCTTTTTGTTTTGTTTTGTTTTGTTTTGTTTTGTGTGTGGGGGGGGGGGGTTAGTTTTTACAATTTACCACAGCATATTCTTTTGCTTTTCTAATGTTTTCCAAATGATGAAAACACCAAATGAAAATCTGTGATTTCATTAGATTGATTTACTGCTCATCCTGTATCCAAGTCGACTGAAATTATCTTCAAAAAAAAAAAAAAGAAGCCTGTTTTCCGTAGCCTAATTTTATAAGCCCAAAAGAACCCAGCTTCACTTGAATCTCAGAACACTGTGAAATTAATATTAACTTAGCTGAATGTTTTCAGTTTGAATTAATATGCTTGTGATGTCATTCAGTCTTGCAAATTGCTATCATCAGGAAGTGAACATGTTTTAGCTTTTCAAACTATCAATTATGAGGCATAAGAGTTCAACTGCAGCTCCTGGTTTAAGCCTCTGGCTATCCATCATCTAAAGCGTATTGAGAGTTGAACTAAACTTCAAGGATGTAGGATGGCTATTTTTGCAGACTAGGCAAACAATAGCTGTAGTTTGATGCCCTTGATGAAAGTGGACTGGTGTGTTAATTCTGCACATGAAGTCAGCAAAGCACTTAACATTTTAAAGAATCCATTCTTGTTCTGATTCAGGTTTGAGTCCGTCCCTTCAAAAAGAATTGCTATTTCTCCATTCAGTAAAGAAGTTCAGGACTTGGCTTTGTTTCATTTTAAATTCCCATGTATTATTTTGTCATCAAAATACACAATACTTGGTGGGGCTTTTTTCTTTTGGACACATCCCCATCTCTCTGTTCCTCGGTTTTCTCATCATCTCTTTACCCTTGATGAGGATGAACATTCCTGACTAGAGAGCTCATAACATTATTTTGAGGGTCAGGTCAGATGATACATGGAAAAGTTGTGTGGACAGCTAAATTCTACATAAAATGTTTCTTTTCTGGTCATGCAACATCTATAGTCATAGCAGTTACTGTTAGAGTCCCTTTGCACTACCACTTCCTCAGCCTTTGTGTAAGGTACAGAGCAATGCGGAAGGCAGGCTGGAAGTGCCAGGCAGTTTATGCTGTGGGAGCAGTCCTAGATCTGCAGCCAGTGGGGGTTGGTGGATAAATAGCCCAGCTCTTTTGCCCTTTGGTGGTAGAGGTGGGTGGAGGGCCACTCCACGTGTTCTATGCAATCCCCTAGTCCTCAGTAAGGTTGAACTCCAGTTCTCTTAGCAGTAACTTCTTCATTAATGCACACTTAATTTTTCCTTCCATTTCATTTTTTATTTACTATACTGCCATTTCCTGAGTTTACCTGTCAAGTAAATGATCTGCACTCAAGTTTTCTTTTAAGGTCAGTTTTTGGTGGAACTCAACCTAAGACCCTAGTTTTAATGGTCTTTCAAATAGTATACAAGCAGCTAGCTCACCACTGATATTCTAGAATTCTCTGGCTTTATCGCCCAGCCTTAGTTCTGGATTGGGATGGAGTCTGTTTTGCCTCCTGACTGCCAGGACTCAAAAGTATTTACCAGTAAACTCTTCAAGATGTGGTTTCCTAGTAACTTCGACTATACCTATCATCCCCTGAGAGACTGTGTACCTTCTAGAGGGGCCGGGTGATACATGAGTCAAGCAGGCAGAGATGAAATATCACCTTTATTACTAATAAAAATGCTGTTGGAGAGCATGGCATACAGTTGTGGGCACTGACAATGAACCCCAAAGTTAGGCAGATTTATCCACACGGTCACAGACAGCATTGGGTAACTGCTGGCCTCTAACTTCACAGGCGGAGCCTGTCACTCTGAAGTTTGCAGAATGGAGGAGCAGAACAGGGTGTGCTCTCTCAGCAGACCGACAGATCTGAACGAGAAAAAGAAGGAGGAAGGGGCTGAGTCATAGATGCCTCATTCTTGTTCCAGTCAGAAAATTCATTTTCCTCACTCATAGCAGTGACAGGGGGCAGAAAGAAACCAAGAAAGTTATTGTAATGGATTCCTTTTCTTCTGGAAACAAGGTGCTAGGGAAATGGGTTTCCTTTTTCCAACACTCCCAGGGTTTTTTTGTTCTTAGCTCATTGGGCTTAACCGTTAAATTCAAAGCCAACCAAGAGTGTGACCATCTCCTTGGCAGGAGACCAGCAATCTATCCTGACAGTACTGCTCCCACCACGAGCACATCCCCTTGCTTTTCCCATCTGAATGGCTGAAGAGCATAGCTATTGCCCTCAGAAGGTAGTTCAGTGACTGAAGTAATTCCAGGACCATGCTGAACCATAGCTGAAAGTTCCTCAGTTCACTTTGCAGTCCTAACTGTGTCTAACCATGTTGTTTGGATAGTCAGGGGCTCTGAAGAGATTATATGACAATGTAAAGATACCTCAATAAAAAATTTTCAGTAAAATATTGATGTCTGCCAATTTAAGTATAACCCCTGTGAATTCCCCAGGGAAAAAAGTTGAAAGATTAGATTCTCTTTTATGCTTGAGTTAAAGATAAAGACATTAGAATCTAAAACTCATCCTTCTTGATTCTGCTCATTCTGAACCAGATGAGTTAATTCTTCACGCCTTGGACAGCACGTGGGTCTTTTAGCAGCATGGACAGGGTCTCACTAGAACCACTGGTGTGGCTTTTTTCAGAATCTCAAAAGTTAAATTATACACCAAGTTTCTAGTATACCTCACTTTTAAAAAAGAAAGGATTAAAAAAATTATTTGAGAGAAAGAGAGAGAGAGAGATAGCAAGCTGGGGAAGGGGTAAAGGCATGAGGGAGAGGGAGAGGAAGAAGGAGAATCTCAGGCAGACTTTGTGCTGAGAGTGGACCCTGACTTGGGACTTGATCTCACAACCCTGAGATCACGAGTTGAGTGGAAACTAGGAGTTGGATGCTCAACCGACTGTGCCACCTAGGCGCCCTGATATACCTCATTTTTTTTTTTAAAGATTTTATTTACTTATTTGACAGACAGAGATCACAAGCAGGCAGAGAGGCAGGCAGAGAGAGAGGAGGAAGCAGGCTCCCTGCTGAGCAGAGAGCCCGATGCGGGTCTCGATCCCAGGACCTTGGGATCATGACCTGAGCTGAAGGCAGAGGCTTTAACCCACTGAGCCACCCAGGCGCCCCAGATATACCTCATTTTTAAGAGTACCATCAAAACACTTAACACCAACATAACTAAACAAAAGAAAACAAATCAATACCAAGAGCTTCAAGTAATTATCAAGACAAAATGATGTTCCCCAAACCCTGCACCTTCCATAACAGAGACTCAAGGATACCTTGATTTCCGCTTCAGCAGGGTGTTGAAGTTCTTGACCAGTAAACTTAAACTGCATTGGGAGGAATCTCCCCCAAGAGGTTACCACTGGTAACATGCTTCACCATTCCTATGAGGAAAACCAACTGGTAATTCTCTCAAGGTGACCTATGAGATTGTAAGAGATCAGAATATGCCACCCCAATCTTTGCCACTCTGGCATAAGGATTATTTTGAACTGAAGGTCACTGAGATAAAGTTGGCATAGGGTGAGCTCTCTGTGGTACCCTATCTACCTGAAAACAAGATCATAAATTGCCCAAGGTATCTCCCCCCTCCTCCCACCATCCCCCACTTTTCATACCAGGAAGGGACTAACAACCTTATCACCAGAGATGAGATGGCACCTCTTTGAGGTCTATACAAACCTTACCTACCTTACTAGCCCTTACCTACCGTAAATTTGCCATGTATTTCCCTTCCTGCCATTTGCTGCCACTAAAAGCTCAGTCTTTTTCATATGTCTTGACAGTTCTATTTAAATGTACCCTCTTTTGATATAAGAGCACTCAAACTTAGCTGTTTCTTTGGGGGTTTTCTATTCTTTCTGAAAAGCCCCCTATGTAAAACTTTTTTTAAAAAACATTTTATTTATTTATTTGAGAGGAAAGAGAGTGGGGGTGAGTGCAGGGGGAGGGGCAGAGAGAGGGAGAGGCAGAGAATCCCAAACAGAATCCATGCTGAGCACAAAACTTGATCTCATGACCCATTAGATCATGACCTGAGCTGAAATCACAAGTCAGACACTTAACCAACGGAGCCACCCAGGCACCCGTTTAAAACTTTTAATATCAAATAACTTTTTTTTGTTAAAAATTTTAAAAAAATATTCTATTTAGGGGCGCCTGTGTGGCTGAGTCCGTGAAGAGTCTGCCTTTGGCTCTAGTTGGGGTTCCGAGGTCCTGGGGTCAAGCCCTGAGTCAGGCTCCCTGCTCAGCGGAGCCTGCTTCTCCCTGTCCTTCCGCCTGCCATTCTGTCTGCTTGTGCTCTTTCTCTAGCTCTGTTAAATAAATAAAATCTTAAAAAAAAAAAAAAGATTCTATTTATTTATTTGCCAGAGAGTGCACAAACGGGGAGTAGCAGGTAGAGGGAGAGAACGAGACTCCCTGCTGAGCAAGTAGCCTGATGAGGGACTTGATCCCGGGACCCCAGGATCATGACTTCAGCTGAAGGCAGCCGCTTAACTGAGGACTGATCCACCTATATGCCCCAATGTCAAATAACTTCGTATATTTTTTCTCATATTAATCTGTCTGTTGACAGTTTATTTTGCAGAATCAGCTGAAGAAACTAAGAGGGCAGAGAATTTTTCTCCCTTGTAAGGCATTTACATTTTTGCAAAGAAATATCCAGGGATGGCAAGCCCAATTATGAGTCTGCTGTGAGAAGTCTTTCTTTCCCACCTCAAATCTTAAAAACCTTTTTATTTTTCCTTTCCCCTCTCAGCCCTCTGTCTACAGTATCCCCTGCCTGATCTGTGGGAATCTAGACTCTAAATAACCACACGGTTTCCACACTGGCTTGTGAGGTTGGTCTTTGTTGTGGAATGACAGGCCTATAAAGCCTTTTTTTGAAGGGTAGCTTCTCTTTCATCCCCTTGTTGGTTTCACCTGGAAAACAACCTCAGCAGATTCCTGAACTAAAGCTGCTATGATCATTTCTGCAGCTGAAATTTCTAGGTTTAGCTATGAATCACAAAAACCCCAAAGTAACAGTGGGGAGGTAGATATTTATTCCATTCAGATGGATGTCTAGGTCATTGTTCAAGGGCTGGTGCAGCCTCAAGATAGGGATCCAGGTTCCTTTGACACTCTTGCCCCATCATGCTTGGTTTGACCTCCCTGTCCCATATGCAGACATCTTTGGCAACAGAGCAGGAAGGGATGAAAGGAAAACAGAGAGCGCTTTGTCTAGTATCTTAAGGAAGACTCTTAGAAGCTGTCACACTTGACTCTTCTGCTTACATCTCATTTACCATAATGTAGACGAGGAGGTGTCCTGAGCTGCTGGAAAACCTGGGAAATGTAGTCTTCATTCTAGCTGCCATATACCCAACTAAACTTATTATTCAAGAAATGGAGAATGAATACGGGGGCAACTGGACTACCAGATTAATTGTACCGGTGAGGACAGATACCTCTGTGGAGCCCTCCTCAGCACTCCACCTTCCCTTGCTTTTGATTGGTCCAGGCCTCCAGCAGTATTTCCCTCCATTCTGCCTTTGTCAGCAATAGTGGATATGTTCTGGGGCTTGACTTCCCCTCTATGCCTTTCAAGGTAGAACAGCTGGATTTGTCACAGTTTAACTTACCTCCTCGTAAGTTAAAATTCCCCAATAAAGGCCTAGTATTTCTAGAGTCTGATGCCTTTTTTCCCCCTTTTAAATCTTTCTCTTCTTTCTGGCCTAGACATGTACTTACCTGACATTCTGTTCTAGATTTCGTCTAATGGGGTCTTCTGTTTTGAGAGATAAAACACTAGGTCTGCTTGGCCAAAAGCAACCATTGTTCAAAAACAAACAAACAAACAAACAAACAAAAAACCAAAACCAAAACAAACAAACAAAAACCTTGGCCAGGGGCGCCTGGGTGGCTCAGTCAGTTGAGATTCTGCCTTTGGCTCCGGACGGAGCCCAGCATCAGGCTCCCTGCTCAGTGGGAAGCCTGCTTCTCCCTCTCCCTCTGCCTGCCACTCTGCCTACTTGGGCTCTCTCCCTATGAAAGTAAATAAATAAAATCTTAAAACAATAAGAAAAACAACAACAACAAAACCTTGGCCACTCTCCCCTTTCTGAGTTAGATAACTAGCATGCATTTTCTGATTAGGCTAACAGCCAATTTGGGCTTGGATTCCGTTTATCACGGTCCTTATTGGCTCTGTTATGTTTCCTGTATTCTGGTTACCTTCATTTAGTGTTAATTTTCAGAATTTCTCAAGCCTGCTCCCTCTGGGCATAGATAGCACTTGTATCTCTATTTACAATTTTAGTGACATCTGGAAACCCGTTCAATAATCCCTTGAATGTGTACTTTCATCGGATTGATCCTCCCCTTTTGAATTGTCCAACCTTGCAGGGTACACTTTGCATCAGTGTTCCAATTTTTTTTTTTTTAAAGATTTTGTTTTATTTATTTATTTATTTGACAGACAGAGACCACAAGTAGGCAGAGAGGCAGGCAGAGAGAGAGAGAGAGGAGAAAGCAGGCTCCCCTTGGAGCAGAGAGCCCGATGTGGGGCTCGATCCAAGGACCCTGAGATCATGACCTGAGCCGAAGGCAGAGGCTTTAACCCATTGAGCCACCCAGGCACCCCCTCAGTGTCCCAGTTTTTAAGGAGGAGTTCCCAATAGTTCTTGACAAGTAGTCTCTATTTTCTGTGTAGCTCTAAGAGAGTCCTTTGCCAGTAGTGGTCTATATTCTTGCTCCCTCTGAGAGTCAGCACAGCTGGCTGAGATTTTGCTTCTATTCTTGTTTGATTTTTTTGGGACCAAGTTATTATTTCTGAGCTAAAAAAAAAAAAAAACAAACCCAAAACCTCCAAAACATCTACACATTTTAAAAATAACCTCTTATATCTTTTCCCTTTTATCTGTCCTTCAGTTTCACTTTTCCTTTTATGTCCATCTAATCTAAGATCTCAACTTTATCTCCAAAAAACCTTTCTCCTTCACAAGCTTAATTATTCTTAATTTTGTTCTCATTTTTTCATTGCTCCTGTTCTAAAACTGAAGCATATTCTAGAAACACTCTACACACTTCCTGAACAAATCTGATTCCTAGACACACAAGGTTCTAGGCATAGGACTACCTTCTTATCTTTGGTTTTAAAACAATTTAACTCAATCGTGTCTTTAACTTAGGCATTTTCCATTATAATGGCTTTTATTTTTTTGCCTTTAAAAAAAAAAAAAAGATTTATTTATTTTGGAGCGGGAGGGGGCAGAGGGAGAGTCACTCCCAGGCAGACTCCCCACTGAGGGCAGAGCTGGAAGTGGGGCTCTCATGACCCCAAGATCATGACCTGAGCCAAAAACACACAGGTACCCCTTTTCTCTGTTTTTGTTTGTTTGTTTTTTGTTTTGTTTTGTTTTAAAGGATTTTATTTATTTATTCGAGATGGAGAGAGACAGCAGAGGGAGGGTGAGAGGGAGCAGCAGACTCCCCACTGGGCAGAGGGCTCAATGTCAGGACCCTGAGTTCATGACCTGTGCCAAAGCAGACGCTTAGCCGTCTAGGAGTCCCTCTGCTTGGTGTTTCATAAGAGATCTGTGCAGATGTCCGCAAAGTTGGAGGCTTGGAAAACTAAAGCCATGGTCAGAGCCTCTAAAATTTACAAATCCAGTCACTTTTGGATCACATGGCAGGGGATGACTTTTTTTTTTTAAGATTTTATTTATTTACTTGACAAAGATACAGAGAGAGAGAGAGAGAGAGAGAGAGAGAGAGAGAGAACACAAGCAGGGGGAGTGGGAAAGGGAGAAGCAGGCTTCCCACTCAGCAGGGAGCCCATGCGGGGCTCCATACCAGGACCCTGGAATCATGACCTGAGCCGAAGGCAGACGTTTAATGACCGAGCCGCCCAGGTGCCCCTGGGGGATGACTCCTGAGACTCATGACAGGCCACATGACTTCAAGATTAGTCTTTGGGCACTGCCTACAGAGGCTGGTATTAACTGTTGAAAACTACAACTTCAAACTCCAGTACTCTATAGCACACATGCTATGTAAAGAATGTACTGTATAAGAAGTGACAGCATTAGAAAATCATCATTTTGCAGTCACTAGAAAAAATAATAGGTAACAATTACCAATGAATACTGAGTGAGTTAGATAAAGGATTGATGGGGAACTTTATAATGATGCACTGACCGAAAACACCTGAGCGGACTATCAGCTCTAAAATCTCTAAAAACTGGTACTAGGGATATTATGTGCCTGACGTGATGCAACAGCAACAGTATTTCTTATAAATTATTTGTGCAAATAAGTTTTTGAACACAAATTTACTGGAACTTAAGTCCACCAGTCAGCAGGAAAAATGGGTGATAGAAGAACATGTTAAATGACACAAAGAGCATATGATCATCCAAATCCAGAAAGTGAGATAATGGGCTCAGTTTCTTTAACAAAAAAGTGACATTTTAAGAGGAAGGGAGCACAAACTGTATAGATTATAAGACCCTTAAGAACCATACCAACCAAATGCAATATATGAATCTCACCTGGGACCCAATTTTTTAAGAAGATTTTATTGATTTGAGAGAGTATGAGCATGAGATGGGGGAGGGGCAGAGGGATAAGGAGCAGCAGACTCCTCACTGAGCAGGAAACCTGATTCAGGGCTTGATTTCAAGATCCCGACATCATGACCTGAGCTTTGCGAAGGCAGCCACCTGGGTGGCCAGGTGCTCCATGGGACCTGATTTAAACAACCCAACTGTTAAGGAGTTTTAGATTACCCAAATGTTAACAACTCACCACATTCACTTTAGCATCCTCTCTCTATATATTCACATTTGTTTTCTGAGAGTAAGTTGCAACCAAAATGCTCTTTTACCTGTAAGTTTAACTGTGTATTATCTAAAGACATGGACATTCTCATACATAACCACAGTACAATCGTCAAGATCTGGAAATTAACACCAATTAACAATAGCTACCGACCTTATTAAAAGTGTACTATTTGTCCCACTAGATCTTTTACGGCAAAAGAAAATTTTTTTTTTGGCCCAGAATCTAATCCAGGATCGCATGTAGTATTATCTCTTTAGTTTCCTTTAATCTAAAAGAGTAAGTATTTCGGTCTTTGTTTTTCATGACCTTGACTTTTGAAGAATAAAGGCCAATTATTTGGTTGACTGTCCCTCAACTTGGGTTTGATTAATGTTTCTTTGTTATATTCGTGTTAATGCATTTTTGGAAGGAATCCTCAAACATGTCTTGTCTTCCTCAGTGCATCTAATTAGAAAGTATACAGTATCTGTCCTGTAACTGATAATACTGTAAAAGGACATCTTTTTTTTTTTTTTAAAGATTTTATTTATTTATTTGACAGAGAGAGACCACAAGCAGGCAGAGAGGCAGGCAGAGAGAGAGGAGGAAGCAGGCTCCCTGCTGAGCAGAGAGCCCGATGCGGGGCTTGATCCCAGGACTCTGAGATCATGACCTGAGCCGAAGGCAGTGGCTTAACCCACTGAGCCACCCAGGCGCCCCTAAAAGGACATCTTGAGAAAGCTAGGGAAAATTGAAAACATAGGATATTAATAAGTTAATTTTGTTAGATGTCATAATGGTATTGTGTTTATGTTTTTAAAAAATGGTACTGATCTGCTAATGATAGATACATTGTAGAAGATGAGGCTTGATGCCCATTTCTAGGGAGTTTGGTTACTCTATGCAGAAAGCAATAATGATACTATAGTCAGATTTATACTTTTCTGAAATTGCTTCCAATTTGTGCATTCTCCAGGTCTTTGACCATTTTTCCTTTCTTTTACTGGCTCCTCTTTTTGGTCACTATAAATCTTCCCCAGTGTAGTCAAATTCTGTGACTTGTTGGAAGAAGAAAGCCTGTGGCGGAGGAAATTGAAATTACTGGCTGAAACTAACTTTATAAATAATTTGAACATTTCATTTTTTTGTGATTTACGTGTCCTCTTTATTTAAAAAAGAAAAAAAAATTTTAAAGCCATCTTTTCACCTAATGTGGGGCTCAAACTCATGACCCCCGAGATCAAGAGTCACATGCTCCATCAGCTGAGCCAGCCAGGTGCCCCAAATGTCTTCCTTATTATAAATAATTGAGTCTAATGAAATGAGATCATTTATAATGATTACATAGTAAAACTTTACAGCCCAAAATACAAAAAGTCCTCATTTTATTTTTTGGAAAGTACTTTTTAAAATTTTATTTCACCAAGAAGTAATCCTTTGCTGATGTTCAAATTTAAACTATTCTTCTGAGTTTGTCTCATAAGAGAAAAAACATGAGACGTTGCATTTTCTTCTAGTTTTTCTGTGGCATTTTCTTCTAGTTTTTCAAGCTCTCATGTAGTAGCAACTGATTCAAAATACTGCTTTGTTTCAAAGCATGCAGTTTAGATATATCTTCACTGATGATGGTAATATTTCCATTTTGTTCCTGAGCTGTCAGATCACTTTCACTGTCAGACAGTGTACATAGAAGAGTATCGTTTTCATAGGTTGGAAAATAATACCTGAAAACAACCACAGATATAATGAATAACCAAACTATAACTCATCCAGAAAAGTTTCTAGGCAGTTGACATACACATTAGTATAATTCTGCTGGGTTTCCTCGCCAACAATTTCAACGGCATTTTGCAAATGTGGTATGGGAGACAACTTCTGAATTACTTTCACTTTGACCTTTAATGGCTGATACCAGTCTTAGCTGCATCCTTGCTTGCTGCCCATTCAGCCTCTGTTTGATATTCCCACAAGAACTCACTATCTGAAAAGGCAGCTTACTCCAGTATTGGGCATCTAGTTGTTAGAGATATTGCCATGGATGAAGCTAAAAATGAATCCCCTTCATTTCTATTCAAAGGTTCCAATTCTTCCCTAGAAGATTACCAAAACTCAAATATGGCTACTTTTTCATATATGAGTCCTTTAAATACCTGATGAAAATACTGTTTCCTTTGAATGTGTGTGTGTTCTTCCCAACCTATTCACTACTGGTTCCCTCATTCTAGGTGAATAAAAATTAAAACATTTATAGAATTTTACGTCTATTATTCTGGTTCCTTTTCTGGACACATTTAAGAGTTAGTTCTGGAGTATCTCTAAAGATTTCAACTTATTTAAGAATTACAGGAACAGGGTCTCAGGCAATCCAGGACCGACTTTGTCTCTTACAAATCAGGGATTTTCTTTCTTGCATTCTTTTTTAAGAAGATTTTATTTATTTATTTATTTATCCAGGACCGACTTTGTCTCTTACATATCGGGGATTTTCTTTCTTGCATTCTTTTTAAAGAAGATTTTATTTATTTATTTATTTATTTATTTATTTATTTGAGAGAGAGAAAGAGACAGAGAGAGACAGAGAGAGCAAGGGAGTGTGAGCAGGGTGAGGGATAAAGGGAGAATCTCAGACAGATTCCATGCTGAGTACAGAGCCTGATGTGGGGCTCAATCTCATGACCCTATGATCATGACCTGAGCTGAAACCAAGAGTTGGGACGTTTAACTGCATGAACCACCCAGGTGCCCTGAAATCTGGGATTTTCTAGAGGAAAATCTAGAGCTTTGGGGCTAGTATTGGGGGAGGGGTGGGGGGGCACTTATTTAATATTTCCTAAGAAGAGAGGAACCTCCAGGCAGCTAGAACCCTACAACCTCTCCGAGGTTCTCCCAGCTGAGGTTGTCCAGACTGCTATGAGAACCAGCCCAGATGGCTGAACTAGCAAAGGACATCTGGGAGTCTGATACCACCTCCATAGTACAGATTAGTGGACCACCTGCTTAACATTTATAAAGTTCTGAGATGCAAAATATATACCAAAAGCCCTAATAGTTGTGTATTCTTTGACAGAATAATTTTATTTCTAGGAGTTTATCTAAATGAAAAATTAGACAAGTGTGCAACAATGTAGGCATCTGGATATTCACTGTATTACTATTTATAAGAGCAAAATGCAAGAAACGACCTCAATATCTAGGAAATTAGGGTATATCTATTGAATGGGATATGTGACAACCATTAAAAATGATGCAATTGATATGTATTACATATAAAAAATGCATGCAATAATCTGTTAACAAAAATATAATGAAAAAAATCTTTGCTTCTATACTTACATCTTTTTCTTCATACCACAAAATACTAGAGTTGGTTATACTTATAAAAGGGGATTCCTTTAAAAATAAGGTTTTTTGAAGATTTTTGCTCTTTTTTATAAACGTATCTTTCTCTCTCATTAAGGTCTGGAGAAACTGAATAATGGAACAAATAAGGGATATGGAGCAAAGAAGTATAAGCTTGGTTGAGTAGTACTCACTCTGGTTGATCCCACATCTTTCTTTCAGGAAGCAGTGATGTATGTTTAGCTTCTTCCATATGAGTCCTTAACTCTGCTTTGGATTTGAATTTCACATGGCAGCCATAACATCTACATTGGTGAATTTGTCTCCGGATGAAATTGACCAGTTTTACTTGCTGGTAGAAATTTAATCCTGAAATATGATAGTTTATACAATCATCAGACAACTGGTCAGGCCTATTTTTAAATTGTTATAATTTTTCAAAAGAGCCAATTCTTTTTCTTTTTAAAAAGGTTTTATTTATTTATTTATTTATTTATTTATTTTTAAAGATTTTATTTGACAAACAGAAATCACAAGTAGGCAGAGAGGCAGGCAGAGAGAGAGGGGGAAGCAGGCTCCCTGCTGAGCAGAGAGCCTGATGCGGGGCTCGATCCCAGGACCCTGAGATCATGACCTGAGCCGAAGGCAGAGGCTTTAACACACTGAGCCACCCAGGCGCCCCAAGGTTTTATTTTTTTGAAAGAGGAAAACAGAGTGAGTGAGCATGAACAGGGAGAGGGGCAGATGGACAAGCAGACTTTGTGCTGAGTATGGAGCCTGAGGTGGAGCTTGATCCCAGGACCCTGAGATCATGACCTGAGCCAAAGTCAAATGCTTAACCATCTGTACCACCCAAGTGCCTGAGCCACTTCTCTTTATTAACCAACCTGAAGAGGTACTACAATGATAAAGAATAATAGATACCAAACAATAACAGCTAATACTTATATAGGGCTTATGTGCTAGCCACTGTTCTAACCAGTTTCCACACATTAATACATTTAATTCTTGCAGAACTCTACCACATAGGTAGTATTATCATATCCACATTATCTATTAGGAGACTGTCCAAGGTTGCACAGCTAGTGGGTGGTAGAGCCAGCATGTGACATACATACATGTCTGTAAGGAGAGCAAAGTAAAGTAACACTTTCCAGAGTCTAGGAAAGTAGTCAGTAAGCTGAGGTGTGGGAAGTGAGCTTTCTACTGCCTTTGATCCATTAACAAGTCAGTAATTTACATCTTCATGCCCCTAATCTTTCCATCATACTTATACTGAAAATGATACAATTGGGTCCATCTGTGACAAATAATCTAGCTACACTGTCAAGCAGTATAGTAGCTATTTTATATACATTGTCCACTCCCTTCACATTCTGTTGACCTGAGGCCTTATGTCACACAGCCAGTAAGTGCTGGAGCTGGACTATGAACTCCAGTCTGACCTCAAAAATCCATGGGCTTTCTCTTAGCCGCTTCCACTTTATTTATAATAGATACTAATCATTAGCTTGCATTTTATTTGAAGGATTCATATATGTAGGAAAGAAGAAAGACCATATAAAATAAAAAACCATATTTGAGTATTACAGTTCAAAATGGTTGTGAATCACTGCTTCAGGCAGTCCCATTGAGACCATCTGTGGAGAGACACATTTGGCTGTGCATTCTCCAATCACGACTCCCGAACAAGGCGTCATTTACAGGAGTGTATATAAAAACGCAACATCATGGAAAACAACTTCTGAATCAAACTCACCAAGTTCTGACTTTATTTTGAGGAGATCAAACTCGTGAGCATCCTAAAAAAGGAATGAATATCTGTGAGCATATAAATTATTTAATCTTTCAGGCTGAAGTTATAAACAGACGGCTTATTCATAGGAGTTTGAACACTGTTGAAACTCAGTCTCAGTTCATCATGTTCTGCTTTTGAAGTATTCGAAATATAACTGCTTCCCCCAACCACATCCAACTACTTTTTAAAGCACAGTCCAAACAAGTCATGCCAATCAGTTGAAACATTTTAATTATTCACAGTTTGTATCTACAGTTTTCACAATTTACTATGTATGCATTCTGCAGTCTGACAAAAGTGTCCTCAGTCTGTGGTAAAATGTGGCCCTATTTACTGTATTGTGTGCCTGGACTACAATTATGGATATAGGTCCTTTGCTACACAAGCAGATAGGTAATTTTACAAATCCACTTTTCATTTTATGCTGTTAAACACACTGTTTAATGCAAATTTCTCTTCACTGACATCTTTCCATAAATTTTATTTCTTTTGATTTTTACAATGCAGCCTTATTCTGTTCCACTCGTGCAATCGTCCATCTGGGTAAATGTTTGAACTTAAAAGCTTACAGAGAATAAAGACCATCTAACTTCCTATGAAGGCATTCAATGTAACATCAGAGGCAGGATAATTAGGAAATCCATGGTACTTTATGACTGGAAGTGACTGAGCAGAGGGCGAGGACACAGGTCAAGGATGTTGCAAAGGAAATTTCCTATACAGGGTAGGGGTATTAAGACTCCTTTCAATTCAAAGATATTAGGATATTATTAATTAAATTTAAACACTGAAAACTATACACACATACTATTAGCAACCTGTTTCAGAGAAAATGACTCTCTGCTTTCTTAAGGGTAAATGCTCATGGCCTTTCACATACATTCTATTTTTTTTTTAATGGAACTAAGAAGAGTGTTTCTGAATGAGAGCAGGGAGAAGGTGGGTAAAACAGGATAATCTGCATCACTGTTGGCAGAGATGGCTGGGGGAGGGTAGGGAGAGGGAATCAGAATCATCCAGTAATATTTTTTAATTATAATCACTCCTCTACCTTTAAGCTGCAGTACTGTCATGACTCATTAGATATCCCCCCTCTTCACCCGCACTGTCCAGGTGAGGATCAGAGTTGTTGGGAGTGTGTCATCTCTCAGATATACTGGGGTGAAAAAAGGTTTAGAACTACCAGCTTCAAGCTTCATTATAACAGAAAAATGGCATCCAAAGAGGAACACACGAACTGGAAATACCCTCAAATTTCTTCCCTCCAAATTCTTACAACTGCAGGAGCTGCACAATCACATCCTTTACCCTTTGCCTCTACATTGCCCATGCCGCACTGCCCATTTCCCTTAAGGGCTTCGTGAACCCTTTCCTGCTTTCCTTATTCACTAGCACAGGAGGCAGTGGAAAAAGATACAGAACCGTCCATATCTTGAGTACTGTTACTCATGGTTACAGGGCCCACATTCTAAGCTAGAATTATCTCATAAACATCTCAGAGGTAGGATGGCATCAGTGGTCTGTGAAATCCCACCCTAACAGTTTGCACAGGTCTTGTGCATTGTACTAAATTGCCCTGAGTTCTGGCTCTTCTTGATGGATTGGGTCTGTCTCTTCGGTTTTGCCTACAGCACTTTCTTTTTAATAAAAGATTTATTTATTTATTTGGCGGGGGGAAGGAGAGAGGGCACAAGTGAGCACAGGAGGAGGGGCAGAGGGAGAGAATCTTTCAAGTAGACTCTACGCTGAGTGTGGAGTTGAACTCGGGGCTCGATCTCACAACCTTGAGTTCATGACATGAGCTGAAACCACGAGTTGGACGCTTAACCAACTGAGCCATCAGGTGCCCCACTTAGAGCACTTTTAGGAATAGGATAATGACAAACTAAACATAAGCTGGTAAGACTGCAATCATGATCAGTGTCCCTGTCAGAACAAGACAAAATTCAAATGAATAAAAGTATCTCACCTCCATGTGGACACATAATTTCTCAATGGTTTCTGCTTGCTTTTCACAAAATAGGCAGACAGCAGAGTCAGGGTGTTCTTCCCAATCAGACCAGTCACTGTGTTAAAAAGAAAACAGCAAATAGAGAGATTCCCCTCATTAAGAGGGCGTACTAAGCAGTCACTTGCTATTACTTCCTCCTCCCTGGGAAACCCTGCCACTCTTTTTCAACTCTGACATTTTTGTAAAGATTGTCACATCATATTATGACTTTTTGATATAGCTTTTGAAATTCAAAGTAGCACCATGAAATTAATATAAATAGTGAACAGGTGTTGCTCCATTTTCTTCTATTTGCTTCTCTTCTGAGCAGCTATTTTACTACAGAATCAGTTTAATGTCTTTCTGACACAACTAGGTTTAATTCGCAAAGGAGGCATATCAGTAGATGCAATGCTCCCTCTTATTAGCCACAACCACCAAGTACACATGCTGTGAGGTGCGATGCTGGGAGTGTGTCTCTGCATGACAAATGGCGTGTTTTTAAAAGGCAAACCATGTATCCTTCATGTGAGAAATACTGATCATTTTAAGTGTTAAATCTGGCGGTAAACAGAGAGGTCAAAAACCACACAGGACCCATGTTACCATTCCTGTCTTCTCCCCATCCCCTGATTTATTTTGAAGACACTATCAACTTCTTGTCAGTCCTAAACCCGGAAAACTGAAATCCCAGGAGAGAAAAAAGGCCAAGCATCTTTGAAGGAAAAGAGGATGAGTAAAGGCAATCCTTTAAGGTTGAAAAGAACACTTCCCAAGCTTGTAATTCCAAGGCAAGAAGCTGTGAATATTTTAACTAGGTCAATGGGATGTACATGGAACAAGGTTAATTCCGTGACATTCTCTACTCCAATGACAAGCAGCACGGAGAGTTCAAAGTTTGTGTAACTTCAAGATCTGGGCACCAACCAAGTGAGCAAAATACCAATGAAATGTATCTTTTTCTGCATTATTTTTTACTTGTGTGTTCAATTAACAGCTTTTTAAAAAACTTTTGAAATTTTATTTTTATTTATTTATATATTTATTTTTAAGGATCTTATTTATTTATTTGAGAGAGTGATAGACAGGACAAGCAGGGGTGGGGGGGTTGGGAAAGGGAGAGGGAGAAGTACACTTCCTACTGAGCAGGGAGGCATGGAGCTCGATTCTAGGATCCTAGGATCATGACTTGAGCTGAAGGCAGATATTTAACCAACTGAGCCACTCAAGAGCCCCTAAAGTTGTTTTTTTAAAAAATTAATTAATTTATTTTAAAAGATTTTATTTATTTATTTAGAGAGAGGAGGAGGAGAAGGAGCAGAGGGAGAGGGACAAGCTGACTCCACACTGAGCAAAGAGCTTGATGTGGGACTTGATTTCATGACTTTGAGATCAAGACCTGAGCCAAGACCCAAGAGTCAGATGCTCAACTATGTCACCCAGTCACCCCTCAATTAACAGTTCTAATGGCAAAACACTATTTAGCTGGAATAACAGTTGCTTTAGTGATTTTTATGTAAAAGTTACTTGGAATTCAAGTTTTTGCGCTATTACATGGACGGATGATGACAAGGAGAGAAAGTTTTCTTTGTTTCTATTCTCTTAAGAATAATCGCTTTAAACCAAACTATGCAGTTGTTTTCCTACTCTTAAAACACAGCAATTAATTAGCAGCCATAACAAATCTTACTCTTCCTGATGGTCTAGCAACTCCCGATCATCTTCCAGTTGAACTTCCTCCCATGACTTTCCAAGTTCCTGTTGTGGGAAGAACAGAGAGATTAGGGAAGAAGGAGGGAGCAGGGGGAAGAGGAGAAAGGAGAGAGAAAATAGACACAAAATTAAAATAATAAAACCTACTTAAAACCACATACTCGCTGGTTTTAAATCAATATAAGTAGGGTTTATTAAAATAGTTATTTCAGTGACAAGGAAGGATGTATCCTAAAATGCTTTTAATAAGTTTTTCTTTTTGGAGAAGCAGTGATATTCTTTCCATCAAATTCCTTCCTTTCTCTTAAATGTAAACCAGTTTCTCAACCCTGGACGTACATTAGAATCTTTTGGGGATCTTTTTTAAAAAAACAAAAATATCTCTTAATGGGGCCTGTGAAACACTCACATAGCTGGACTGTTTCTCCCTGAGGTCCTCTACAGTCTATTTTTCAAACAGGAGCCACAGTGATCTTTCTAAAGGACACTTCCTTGTTTGTATAAACCCTCCTATGGCTTTTTACCACACTTAGAACAAAATTCAGAGGACTTATCATGGTGTGAAAGATCTGCGTGTTCTGCCCTGGCTCCTTCTTCGTTACTATGCCCCATGCCTTTTCCTCTGGCTCAATTTGCTCCAGATAGATCAGTGTCTTCACTATCCCTTGAAAGCAACAAGCTCACCTCCACTGGCTACTTCTGGACATGTTGCGTTGTCTGCCTGAACATTGCTCTCCCGCGTAACCGTGTGGCTCAGTCGTGGGGGCATCTGCTTAAATATTGCCGCCTCTTCTGACTCCTCTGTCTAAAAAAACAACCCTTCTCCCAGTTACTTTTTATTCCCCTATGATGTTTTATTATTTTATTTTTTAAAAAAGATTTTATTTATTTATTTGACAGACAGAGATGACAAGTAGGCAGAGAGAGGGAGGGGAAAGCGGGCTCCCGCTGAGCAGAGAGCCTGATGGGCTCGATCTCAGGACCCTGGAATCGTGACCTGAGCTGAGGGCAGAGGCTTTAATCCACTGAGCCACCCAGGTGCCCTGATGTTTTATTATTTTTTTTTAAACATCAATCACTTCCTGAAATCAGTTCTGTGTTTCTGTATGTTTTCTCATTTGGTATTCGTTTTCTCCACCAGAATGTCCACGAGGACATGGACTTTGTTCATTGTTCTATTTCTAGAGCCAGGCATATATGGTAAGTACTAGAAAATACTTCAAAAACTGAATTGTAACTGAAAAGGTCTAAAAATTCAATACCAATTTAGATCCTACCTCAAAAGGTTTTTATAAGGTGACTAATAAATTAGTACACATACAGGCAAACCTCAGAGATATTGCAGGTTTGGTTCCAGACTACCCCTGTAAGGCAAGTTGAATGAATGTTTTGGTTTCCCAGTGCACATAAAAGTTATGTTTACATTATATTGCAGTGTATTATGTGTGCATAATGTGTGCATTACGTCTAGAAAAACACTATATACCTTAATTATTGTGAGAATTACCAAAAGGTGACTCAGAGACATGATGTGAATGAATGCTGTTGAAAAAATGGCACAGATAGAGTTGCTCAATCCTTCAGGACTGCCATAATCCTTCAATTTGTAAAAATCCATGAAGCACAATAAGCGAAGTGCAATAAAACTAGTTATCCCTCTATATAAATAGTACACGGCAATAGGCAATAGTAAGTACTCAAATATCTACTTCAACACTTTATCTTTTATCTGGAGAAGTTGCAACCATGTAGGGCTAGGTCTGGCAAACTTAGTCATAGTTTCAGCAAAACTTTATGGAGTAATGAGCAGGAATGATTTCTTTCGGCCTAACCATTTATCTTTTCTATTCCTGAATTATTTATTTCTCCTCCTTATTTTTTCTTCTTTCTCCATCCAATTTCCCCACTGTGCCATGCAAAAGCAGACAGTGCACTAAAGAAGGATGTAGAACAATAATGGGTACCTTTCCAAGCAGCTAAACTATGGTTACAGTCAAGCCCAACCTGAGCTGTTAAAAATACAGACGTTCTTGCTTGATATTCCTCTTTTGGAAAAAAGTAACTAAAATTCACTCTCAGTTTTGAACTTTTTTTCTTTTCTCAAAAAAGGTATTCATTTAACGAAAAACAAAGAACTACAAGGTCCATTATGATTTAGGGGAAAAAGAAAATCTATCATTCGTCAACTTAATGAGAGGTGTTGAGGCTGTCATTATCAGCTAAATGATGCATAAATTCAGACACGCAGAGATTTACCATAATGTCATTAGAGATAGTAATTTGGACTCTATAATGTACTTCCCAGAGTGTCATGAAGTGTCTGAACCTCATTATGGACATCAGGAATGGCTTCAACACTGCCAACAGGATCTCTGTTAGTTGGAATTTTTGGTGATGAAATTAAATCTTTCATGGATTACTTGGTCTCTCTAGACTTGTACTTAAAGGTCATTGCTACAGGATATTATTCAAAGAAGGGCCATCTGTGGTATTACCATTTTCAATGATAGGGACAAATGTTGCTTACCAATAAATGTTTTGGCCAAAGAGACATAAAATGTCTTTTAGTGTCAAACTTCCAAACCCAAAGAATTATTTTGCAACTTTCTGAGTATTCAGTATAACATGGAGGGATTTTCCTAGGCAACAGCGCTAACCATTTACCACTTGAGAGGAAAATGGAACTTGGTGTTCATTAGTGTATTAAGAAACAAGTGGTTTGCATGTGACACTGGCCCAGACTTTCCTAGAATGTTCCGCCTCGTGTAGTCAAATATATATGATTTATTATAGGAATAAGACCCCCCCCCCCAAAAAAAAAGGCACAGACTCTCTAATTAAGATGCTGTGCTTGCTAATGAATCATGTTCGGAAAGCAAAGATTTCAAGAAAAACAAAGTTTGGAAGGCATATCAGTAAAGATGTTCAGCACACCCCCTCAAACCCTTATATCAGATGGTTTATGATCAATGAGAGGGTGGGCAAGAAAAACAAAACAAAAAAAAGAAATCTCCTTTACCCAGCATCCCCACTGCTCCAACACACATACTTATATGTACTTACATGAAAAACCCATTATAAACAGAGAAAAAGAAATGTTTTATTTTTTATTTTTTCAAGTTTTTATTTAAATTCTAGTTAGTCAAGAAGTGTTTTACATGGGGGGGGGCACTTGGATGGCGCTTGGTTGGTTAAGTGTCTGCCTTCAGCTCAGGTCATGATCCCAGGGTCCTGGGAGGGAGCCCTGTGTCAAGCCTGCTTCTTCCTCTTCCTCTGCTATTCCCTGCACCACATCTCCCCCACCTGTGCTCTCCTCTCTCTCAGATAAATAAAATCTTAAAAAAAAAAAAAAAAAGAGATAAGTGTTCTAAATGTAAATAATTTCATTAGAAAGAACTATACTAAAACTATAAAAATAGGCTAAGAGCCAACTTTTGTTAAAACAGGTTTTGTATATCTTCAATAATAAAAAAATACAAATAAAAAATGATAAAACCACTGCAAAAATAATTTCCTTTAGGAAAACTTGGGGCTTGAAACATGAATGCCTTAGGACTAGGTAGCTGACGGCTCAGTGATGATGGCAGGGGCATCTGAATGTGAAACTGCCTGGGAAATTGTCCCCTTGACCATCTCCACTATTCACTGAACACTTTTGTTTGTGAGGAAACAGAGAGAACCCATAGTAGGTAATCTAGTCTATGCAGAGTGACTTTTTATGAATTTGCAAGTCTTTTTTTATTAAAAAACTGATATGAATTATTAAGTATGGAAATTATCTCACCTAAGGAAAAAAAAGGAATCTGTCAATTTGCTGAGCTCAGAGGAGAGCCAAAAACCACCTCTGTGCCTAAGGTCGCCCACCTTAGATGACTATTAGAGCCCAGGAATATCCTGGATGCTGCCATCACTGCTGAGTGGAGATTCTGCTCCGAGTAGAGGAGAGGAAATCTGTTGGCACTTATCTGCTACAGGAGAGGTTCAAGCATTAACTTTGTATACCCCATCCCGAGGTGCTGAAATTATGTGCTTAAGCGTCTGTCTCTCATTTGGCCTCTAAACTCTCTGAGTAGTAACTTAAATCAACCACCTTAACTTAAATCAACCACCTTGTAATATTTTTTTTTCCTGTTCCACCAATGTCTTGTACTGGAAGGCACGCAAATGTGTGTAGAATGTATGAAGCCAATGGAAGTGCTTCTTGGAGGGAAGAGGATGTGAGAAATGGATGTGTAGACCCTGAGGGCTAATACAACAGTTCTTCACTCTTTGGCTCCACATTCATCACTCATGTCAGCCTTGTCCCTCAGAGGAATACACAGTGAGTATCTGGGCAGCATTTTTTTCCCCACCTTTTTAAAACTGAAGCAATGTCACTATTCACTGCTTAAGTAAACTTTTAGAAGAATTTATTCTTCATATTATTTTTGTGAAATATTAAGTATTTTCATTAATGGGGTCTAAAAGGAAACAAATGATGCTGAGCAATCTCTGACCCTCATTTTTCTCTAATTACACAGTACTTAGTATTTGGAACAGTATTTTATATACTCATTCTATATATTATACCTTTTATCAACAACAATACTCAGGACAGTGTTAAGGTTGATAGTTCTGGTAAATCCTTCTCTATGTTAGGACACTTCTACATCTTTAGAGACTTTATTAGCTTCTTCAATGCTTTTCTTTTTTATTTTTTTTTTCTTATTTCTTATTTTTTTTTAAGATTTTTTTTATTTATTTGACAGACAGATCACAAGTAGGCAGAGAGGCAGGCAGAGAGAGAGAGGAGGAGGAGGCAGGCTCCCTGCTGAGCAGAGAGCCCGACATGAGGCTCGATCCCAGGACCCTGGGATCATGACATGAGCCGAAGGCAGAGGCTTTAACCACTGAGCCACCCAGGCGCCCCTGCTTTTCTTTTTTAAAAAGGATTTTATTTATTTACTTGACAGAGAGAGAGAGAGAACACAAGCAGGGGGAGAGGGAGAGGGAGAAGCAGGCTTCCCGCTGAGCAGGGAGCCCGATGTAGGGCTCTATCTCAGGACCTCGGGATCATGACCTGAGCCAAAGGCAGACGCCCAACGGCTGACCCACCTAAGCGCCCCTCTTCAATCTTTTTCTAAGGTAAGTTTATTTAATTTCCAAAATGCTAAGGCTAATCGTAACACATTTTAGGCTTTGTTTTTTAAATCATTCTTCTTCTTGTGGGCTATTTACTTCAGTGGGAAAGCATACAGGGCTAAGAAGGCTAAGATTGTGGGTCAGAGCCCTTGATGAGCTTATTAGAGTCAGCTTTACTTTGACCCAGACTCACTTTCTAGTTTAGTACAAAAGAGAACAGGCAGAAGGTGGTGAAGAGATCATTACGAATTCATCACTATTACTTGACCAAAACCAAACCAAAAAAGTAAGAGACAGGTACCTCATTTCAACTGAGGAAAAATTGAAGGAAACTGATACAGAGAGGTTAAGAATCCTGTTCTAACTGAGGAAAAATTGAAGGAAACTGATACAGAGAGGTTAAGAATCCTGTTCTAACTAGGCAGGCAGAGAGAGAGGAGGAAGCAGGCTCCCTGCTGAGCAGAGAGCCCGATGCGGGGCTTGATCCCAGGACTCTGAGATCATGACCTGAGCCGAAGGCAGTGGCTTAACCCACTGAGCCACCCAGGCGCCCCTAAAAGGACATCTTGAGAAAGCTAGGGAAAATTGAAAACATAGGATATTAATAAGTTAATTTTGTTAGATGTCATAATGGTATTGTGTTTATGTTTTTAAAAAATGGTACTGATCTGCTAATGATAGATACATTGTAGAAGATGAGGCTTGATGCCCATTTCTAGGGAGTTTGGTTACTCTATGCAGAAAGCAATAATGATACTATAGTCAGATTTATACTTTTCTGAAATTGCTTCCAATTTGTGCATTCTCCAGGTCTTTGACCATTTTTCCTTTCTTTTACTGGCTCCTCTTTTTGGTCACTATAAATCTTCCCCAGTGTAGTCAAATTCTGTGACTTGTTGGAAGAAGAAAGCCTGTGGCGGAGGAAATTGAAATTACTGGCTGAAACTAACTTTATAAATAATTTGAACATTTCATTTTTTTGTGATTTACGTGTCCTCTTTATTTAAAAAAGAAAAAAAAATTTTAAAGCCATCTTTTCACCTAATGTGGGGCTCAAACTCATGACCCCCGAGATCAAGAGTCACATGCTCCATCAGCTGAGCCAGCCAGGTGCCCCAAATGTCTTCCTTATTATAAATAATTGAGTCTAATGAAATGAGATCATTTATAATGATTACATAGTAAAACTTTACAGCCCAAAATACAAAAAGTCCTCATTTTATTTTTTGGAAAGTACTTTTTAAAATTTTATTTCACCAAGAAGTAATCCTTTGCTGATGTTCAAATTTAAACTATTCTTCTGAGTTTGTCTCATAAGAGAAAAAACATGAGACGTTGCATTTTCTTCTAGTTTTTCTGTGGCATTTTCTTCTAGTTTTTCAAGCTCTCATGTAGTAGCAACTGATTCAAAATACTGCTTTGTTTCAAAGCATGCAGTTTAGATATATCTTCACTGATGATGGTAATATTTCCATTTTGTTCCTGAGCTGTCAGATCACTTTCACTGTCAGACAGTGTACATAGAAGAGTATCGTTTTCATAGGTTGGAAAATAATACCTGAAAACAACCACAGATATAATGAATAACCAAACTATAACTCATCCAGAAAAGTTTCTAGGCAGTTGACATACACATTAGTATAATTCTGCTGGGTTTCCTCGCCAACAATTTCAACGGCATTTTGCAAATGTGGTATGGGAGACAACTTCTGAATTACTTTCACTTTGACCTTTAATGGCTGATACCAGTCTTAGCTGCATCCTTGCTTGCTGCCCATTCAGCCTCTGTTTGATATTCCCACAAGAACTCACTATCTGAAAAGGCAGCTTACTCCAGTATTGGGCATCTAGTTGTTAGAGATATTGCCATGGATGAAGCTAAAAATGAATCCCCTTCATTTCTATTCAAAGGTTCCAATTCTTCCCTAGAAGATTACCAAAACTCAAATATGGCTACTTTTTCATATATGAGTCCTTTAAATACCTGATGAAAATACTGTTTCCTTTGAATGTGTGTGTGTTCTTCCCAACCTATTCACTACTGGTTCCCTCATTCTAGGTGAATAAAAATTAAAACATTTATAGAATTTTACGTCTATTATTCTGGTTCCTTTTCTGGACACATTTAAGAGTTAGTTCTGGAGTATCTCTAAAGATTTCAACTTATTTAAGAATTACAGGAACAGGGTCTCAGGCAATCCAGGACCGACTTTGTCTCTTACAAATCAGGGATTTTCTTTCTTGCATTCTTTTTTAAGAAGATTTTATTTATTTATTTATTTATCCAGGACCGACTTTGTCTCTTACATATCGGGGATTTTCTTTCTTGCATTCTTTTTAAAGAAGATTTTATTTATTTATTTATTTATTTATTTATTTATTTGAGAGAGAGAAAGAGACAGAGAGAGACAGAGAGAGCAAGGGAGTGTGAGCAGGGTGAGGGATAAAGGGAGAATCTCAGACAGATTCCATGCTGAGTACAGAGCCTGATGTGGGGCTCAATCTCATGACCCTATGATCATGACCTGAGCTGAAACCAAGAGTTGGGACGTTTAACTGCATGAACCACCCAGGTGCCCTGAAATCTGGGATTTTCTAGAGGAAAATCTAGAGCTTTGGGGCTAGTATTGGGGGAGGGGTGGGGGGGCACTTATTTAATATTTCCTAAGAAGAGAGGAACCTCCAGGCAGCTAGAACCCTACAACCTCTCCGAGGTTCTCCCAGCTGAGGTTGTCCAGACTGCTATGAGAACCAGCCCAGATGGCTGAACTAGCAAAGGACATCTGGGAGTCTGATACCACCTCCATAGTACAGATTAGTGGACCACCTGCTTAACATTTATAAAGTTCTGAGATGCAAAATATATACCAAAAGCCCTAATAGTTGTGTATTCTTTGACAGAATAATTTTATTTCTAGGAGTTTATCTAAATGAAAAATTAGACAAGTGTGCAACAATGTAGGCATCTGGATATTCACTGTATTACTATTTATAAGAGCAAAATGCAAGAAACGACCTCAATATCTAGGAAATTAGGGTATATCTATTGAATGGGATATGTGACAACCATTAAAAATGATGCAATTGATATGTATTACATATAAAAAATGCATGCAATAATCTGTTAACAAAAATATAATGAAAAAAATCTTTGCTTCTATACTTACATCTTTTTCTTCATACCACAAAATACTAGAGTTGGTTATACTTATAAAAGGGGATTCCTTTAAAAATAAGGTTTTTTGAAGATTTTTGCTCTTTTTTATAAACGTATCTTTCTCTCTCATTAAGGTCTGGAGAAACTGAATAATGGAACAAATAAGGGATATGGAGCAAAGAAGTATAAGCTTGGTTGAGTAGTACTCACTCTGGTTGATCCCACATCTTTCTTTCAGGAAGCAGTGATGTATGTTTAGCTTCTTCCATATGAGTCCTTAACTCTGCTTTGGATTTGAATTTCACATGGCAGCCATAACATCTACATTGGTGAATTTGTCTCCGGATGAAATTGACCAGTTTTACTTGCTGGTAGAAATTTAATCCTGAAATATGATAGTTTATACAATCATCAGACAACTGGTCAGGCCTATTTTTAAATTGTTATAATTTTTCAAAAGAGCCAATTCTTTTTCTTTTTAAAAAGGTTTTATTTATTTATTTATTTATTTATTTATTTTTAAAGATTTTATTTGACAAACAGAAATCACAAGTAGGCAGAGAGGCAGGCAGAGAGAGAGGGGGAAGCAGGCTCCCTGCTGAGCAGAGAGCCTGATGCGGGGCTCGATCCCAGGACCCTGAGATCATGACCTGAGCCGAAGGCAGAGGCTTTAACACACTGAGCCACCCAGGCGCCCCAAGGTTTTATTTTTTTGAAAGAGGAAAACAGAGTGAGTGAGCATGAACAGGGAGAGGGGCAGATGGACAAGCAGACTTTGTGCTGAGTATGGAGCCTGAGGTGGAGCTTGATCCCAGGACCCTGAGATCATGACCTGAGCCAAAGTCAAATGCTTAACCATCTGTACCACCCAAGTGCCTGAGCCACTTCTCTTTATTAACCAACCTGAAGAGGTACTACAATGATAAAGAATAATAGATACCAAACAATAACAGCTAATACTTATATAGGGCTTATGTGCTAGCCACTGTTCTAACCAGTTTCCACACATTAATACATTTAATTCTTGCAGAACTCTACCACATAGGTAGTATTATCATATCCACATTATCTATTAGGAGACTGTCCAAGGTTGCACAGCTAGTGGGTGGTAGAGCCAGCATGTGACATACATACATGTCTGTAAGGAGAGCAAAGTAAAGTAACACTTTCCAGAGTCTAGGAAAGTAGTCAGTAAGCTGAGGTGTGGGAAGTGAGCTTTCTACTGCCTTTGATCCATTAACAAGTCAGTAATTTACATCTTCATGCCCCTAATCTTTCCATCATACTTATACTGAAAATGATACAATTGGGTCCATCTGTGACAAATAATCTAGCTACACTGTCAAGCAGTATAGTAGCTATTTTATATACATTGTCCACTCCCTTCACATTCTGTTGACCTGAGGCCTTATGTCACACAGCCAGTAAGTGCTGGAGCTGGACTATGAACTCCAGTCTGACCTCAAAAATCCATGGGCTTTCTCTTAGCCGCTTCCACTTTATTTATAATAGATACTAATCATTAGCTTGCATTTTATTTGAAGGATTCATATATGTAGGAAAGAAGAAAGACCATATAAAATAAAAAACCATATTTGAGTATTACAGTTCAAAATGGTTGTGAATCACTGCTTCAGGCAGTCCCATTGAGACCATCTGTGGAGAGACACATTTGGCTGTGCATTCTCCAATCACGACTCCCGAACAAGGCGTCATTTACAGGAGTGTATATAAAAACGCAACATCATGGAAAACAACTTCTGAATCAAACTCACCAAGTTCTGACTTTATTTTGAGGAGATCAAACTCGTGAGCATCCTAAAAAAGGAATGAATATCTGTGAGCATATAAATTATTTAATCTTTCAGGCTGAAGTTATAAACAGACGGCTTATTCATAGGAGTTTGAACACTGTTGAAACTCAGTCTCAGTTCATCATGTTCTGCTTTTGAAGTATTCGAAATATAACTGCTTCCCCCAACCACATCCAACTACTTTTTAAAGCACAGTCCAAACAAGTCATGCCAATCAGTTGAAACATTTTAATTATTCACAGTTTGTATCTACAGTTTTCACAATTTACTATGTATGCATTCTGCAGTCTGACAAAAGTGTCCTCAGTCTGTGGTAAAATGTGGCCCTATTTACTGTATTGTGTGCCTGGACTACAATTATGGATATAGGTCCTTTGCTACACAAGCAGATAGGTAATTTTACAAATCCACTTTTCATTTTATGCTGTTAAACACACTGTTTAATGCAAATTTCTCTTCACTGACATCTTTCCATAAATTTTATTTCTTTTGATTTTTACAATGCAGCCTTATTCTGTTCCACTCGTGCAATCGTCCATCTGGGTAAATGTTTGAACTTAAAAGCTTACAGAGAATAAAGACCATCTAACTTCCTATGAAGGCATTCAATGTAACATCAGAGGCAGGATAATTAGGAAATCCATGGTACTTTATGACTGGAAGTGACTGAGCAGAGGGCGAGGACACAGGTCAAGGATGTTGCAAAGGAAATTTCCTATACAGGGTAGGGGTATTAAGACTCCTTTCAATTCAAAGATATTAGGATATTATTAATTAAATTTAAACACTGAAAACTATACACACATACTATTAGCAACCTGTTTCAGAGAAAATGACTCTCTGCTTTCTTAAGGGTAAATGCTCATGGCCTTTCACATACATTCTATTTTTTTTTTAATGGAACTAAGAAGAGTGTTTCTGAATGAGAGCAGGGAGAAGGTGGGTAAAACAGGATAATCTGCATCACTGTTGGCAGAGATGGCTGGGGGAGGGTAGGGAGAGGGAATCAGAATCATCCAGTAATATTTTTTAATTATAATCACTCCTCTACCTTTAAGCTGCAGTACTGTCATGACTCATTAGATATCCCCCCTCTTCACCCGCACTGTCCAGGTGAGGATCAGAGTTGTTGGGAGTGTGTCATCTCTCAGATATACTGGGGTGAAAAAAGGTTTAGAACTACCAGCTTCAAGCTTCATTATAACAGAAAAATGGCATCCAAAGAGGAACACACGAACTGGAAATACCCTCAAATTTCTTCCCTCCAAATTCTTACAACTGCAGGAGCTGCACAATCACATCCTTTACCCTTTGCCTCTACATTGCCCATGCCGCACTGCCCATTTCCCTTAAGGGCTTCGTGAACCCTTTCCTGCTTTCCTTATTCACTAGCACAGGAGGCAGTGGAAAAAGATACAGAACCGTCCATATCTTGAGTACTGTTACTCATGGTTACAGGGCCCACATTCTAAGCTAGAATTATCTCATAAACATCTCAGAGGTAGGATGGCATCAGTGGTCTGTGAAATCCCACCCTAACAGTTTGCACAGGTCTTGTGCATTGTACTAAATTGCCCTGAGTTCTGGCTCTTCTTGATGGATTGGGTCTGTCTCTTCGGTTTTGCCTACAGCACTTTCTTTTTAATAAAAGATTTATTTATTTATTTGGCGGGGGGAAGGAGAGAGGGCACAAGTGAGCACAGGAGGAGGGGCAGAGGGAGAGAATCTTTCAAGTAGACTCTACGCTGAGTGTGGAGTTGAACTCGGGGCTCGATCTCACAACCTTGAGTTCATGACATGAGCTGAAACCACGAGTTGGACGCTTAACCAACTGAGCCATCAGGTGCCCCACTTAGAGCACTTTTAGGAATAGGATAATGACAAACTAAACATAAGCTGGTAAGACTGCAATCATGATCAGTGTCCCTGTCAGAACAAGACAAAATTCAAATGAATAAAAGTATCTCACCTCCATGTGGACACATAATTTCTCAATGGTTTCTGCTTGCTTTTCACAAAATAGGCAGACAGCAGAGTCAGGGTGTTCTTCCCAATCAGACCAGTCACTGTGTTAAAAAGAAAACAGCAAATAGAGAGATTCCCCTCATTAAGAGGGCGTACTAAGCAGTCACTTGCTATTACTTCCTCCTCCCTGGGAAACCCTGCCACTCTTTTTCAACTCTGACATTTTTGTAAAGATTGTCACATCATATTATGACTTTTTGATATAGCTTTTGAAATTCAAAGTAGCACCATGAAATTAATATAAATAGTGAACAGGTGTTGCTCCATTTTCTTCTATTTGCTTCTCTTCTGAGCAGCTATTTTACTACAGAATCAGTTTAATGTCTTTCTGACACAACTAGGTTTAATTCGCAAAGGAGGCATATCAGTAGATGCAATGCTCCCTCTTATTAGCCACAACCACCAAGTACACATGCTGTGAGGTGCGATGCTGGGAGTGTGTCTCTGCATGACAAATGGCGTGTTTTTAAAAGGCAAACCATGTATCCTTCATGTGAGAAATACTGATCATTTTAAGTGTTAAATCTGGCGGTAAACAGAGAGGTCAAAAACCACACAGGACCCATGTTACCATTCCTGTCTTCTCCCCATCCCCTGATTTATTTTGAAGACACTATCAACTTCTTGTCAGTCCTAAACCCGGAAAACTGAAATCCCAGGAGAGAAAAAAGGCCAAGCATCTTTGAAGGAAAAGAGGATGAGTAAAGGCAATCCTTTAAGGTTGAAAAGAACACTTCCCAAGCTTGTAATTCCAAGGCAAGAAGCTGTGAATATTTTAACTAGGTCAATGGGATGTACATGGAACAAGGTTAATTCCGTGACATTCTCTACTCCAATGACAAGCAGCACGGAGAGTTCAAAGTTTGTGTAACTTCAAGATCTGGGCACCAACCAAGTGAGCAAAATACCAATGAAATGTATCTTTTTCTGCATTATTTTTTACTTGTGTGTTCAATTAACAGCTTTTTAAAAAACTTTTGAAATTTTATTTTTATTTATTTATATATTTATTTTTAAGGATCTTATTTATTTATTTGAGAGAGTGATAGACAGGACAAGCAGGGGTGGGGGGGTTGGGAAAGGGAGAGGGAGAAGTACACTTCCTACTGAGCAGGGAGGCATGGAGCTCGATTCTAGGATCCTAGGATCATGACTTGAGCTGAAGGCAGATATTTAACCAACTGAGCCACTCAAGAGCCCCTAAAGTTGTTTTTTTAAAAAATTAATTAATTTATTTTAAAAGATTTTATTTATTTATTTAGAGAGAGGAGGAGGAGAAGGAGCAGAGGGAGAGGGACAAGCTGACTCCACACTGAGCAAAGAGCTTGATGTGGGACTTGATTTCATGACTTTGAGATCAAGACCTGAGCCAAGACCCAAGAGTCAGATGCTCAACTATGTCACCCAGTCACCCCTCAATTAACAGTTCTAATGGCAAAACACTATTTAGCTGGAATAACAGTTGCTTTAGTGATTTTTATGTAAAAGTTACTTGGAATTCAAGTTTTTGCGCTATTACATGGACGGATGATGACAAGGAGAGAAAGTTTTCTTTGTTTCTATTCTCTTAAGAATAATCGCTTTAAACCAAACTATGCAGTTGTTTTCCTACTCTTAAAACACAGCAATTAATTAGCAGCCATAACAAATCTTACTCTTCCTGATGGTCTAGCAACTCCCGATCATCTTCCAGTTGAACTTCCTCCCATGACTTTCCAAGTTCCTGTTGTGGGAAGAACAGAGAGATTAGGGAAGAAGGAGGGAGCAGGGGGAAGAGGAGAAAGGAGAGAGAAAATAGACACAAAATTAAAATAATAAAACCTACTTAAAACCACATACTCGCTGGTTTTAAATCAATATAAGTAGGGTTTATTAAAATAGTTATTTCAGTGACAAGGAAGGATGTATCCTAAAATGCTTTTAATAAGTTTTTCTTTTTGGAGAAGCAGTGATATTCTTTCCATCAAATTCCTTCCTTTCTCTTAAATGTAAACCAGTTTCTCAACCCTGGACGTACATTAGAATCTTTTGGGGATCTTTTTTAAAAAAACAAAAATATCTCTTAATGGGGCCTGTGAAACACTCACATAGCTGGACTGTTTCTCCCTGAGGTCCTCTACAGTCTATTTTTCAAACAGGAGCCACAGTGATCTTTCTAAAGGACACTTCCTTGTTTGTATAAACCCTCCTATGGCTTTTTACCACACTTAGAACAAAATTCAGAGGACTTATCATGGTGTGAAAGATCTGCGTGTTCTGCCCTGGCTCCTTCTTCGTTACTATGCCCCATGCCTTTTCCTCTGGCTCAATTTGCTCCAGATAGATCAGTGTCTTCACTATCCCTTGAAAGCAACAAGCTCACCTCCACTGGCTACTTCTGGACATGTTGCGTTGTCTGCCTGAACATTGCTCTCCCGCGTAACCGTGTGGCTCAGTCGTGGGGGCATCTGCTTAAATATTGCCGCCTCTTCTGACTCCTCTGTCTAAAAAAACAACCCTTCTCCCAGTTACTTTTTATTCCCCTATGATGTTTTATTATTTTATTTTTTAAAAAAGATTTTATTTATTTATTTGACAGACAGAGATGACAAGTAGGCAGAGAGAGGGAGGGGAAAGCGGGCTCCCGCTGAGCAGAGAGCCTGATGGGCTCGATCTCAGGACCCTGGAATCGTGACCTGAGCTGAGGGCAGAGGCTTTAATCCACTGAGCCACCCAGGTGCCCTGATGTTTTATTATTTTTTTTTAAACATCAATCACTTCCTGAAATCAGTTCTGTGTTTCTGTATGTTTTCTCATTTGGTATTCGTTTTCTCCACCAGAATGTCCACGAGGACATGGACTTTGTTCATTGTTCTATTTCTAGAGCCAGGCATATATGGTAAGTACTAGAAAATACTTCAAAAACTGAATTGTAACTGAAAAGGTCTAAAAATTCAATACCAATTTAGATCCTACCTCAAAAGGTTTTTATAAGGTGACTAATAAATTAGTACACATACAGGCAAACCTCAGAGATATTGCAGGTTTGGTTCCAGACTACCCCTGTAAGGCAAGTTGAATGAATGTTTTGGTTTCCCAGTGCACATAAAAGTTATGTTTACATTATATTGCAGTGTATTATGTGTGCATAATGTGTGCATTACGTCTAGAAAAACACTATATACCTTAATTATTGTGAGAATTACCAAAAGGTGACTCAGAGACATGATGTGAATGAATGCTGTTGAAAAAATGGCACAGATAGAGTTGCTCAATCCTTCAGGACTGCCATAATCCTTCAATTTGTAAAAATCCATGAAGCACAATAAGCGAAGTGCAATAAAACTAGTTATCCCTCTATATAAATAGTACACGGCAATAGGCAATAGTAAGTACTCAAATATCTACTTCAACACTTTATCTTTTATCTGGAGAAGTTGCAACCATGTAGGGCTAGGTCTGGCAAACTTAGTCATAGTTTCAGCAAAACTTTATGGAGTAATGAGCAGGAATGATTTCTTTCGGCCTAACCATTTATCTTTTCTATTCCTGAATTATTTATTTCTCCTCCTTATTTTTTCTTCTTTCTCCATCCAATTTCCCCACTGTGCCATGCAAAAGCAGACAGTGCACTAAAGAAGGATGTAGAACAATAATGGGTACCTTTCCAAGCAGCTAAACTATGGTTACAGTCAAGCCCAACCTGAGCTGTTAAAAATACAGACGTTCTTGCTTGATATTCCTCTTTTGGAAAAAAGTAACTAAAATTCACTCTCAGTTTTGAACTTTTTTTCTTTTCTCAAAAAAGGTATTCATTTAACGAAAAACAAAGAACTACAAGGTCCATTATGATTTAGGGGAAAAAGAAAATCTATCATTCGTCAACTTAATGAGAGGTGTTGAGGCTGTCATTATCAGCTAAATGATGCATAAATTCAGACACGCAGAGATTTACCATAATGTCATTAGAGATAGTAATTTGGACTCTATAATGTACTTCCCAGAGTGTCATGAAGTGTCTGAACCTCATTATGGACATCAGGAATGGCTTCAACACTGCCAACAGGATCTCTGTTAGTTGGAATTTTTGGTGATGAAATTAAATCTTTCATGGATTACTTGGTCTCTCTAGACTTGTACTTAAAGGTCATTGCTACAGGATATTATTCAAAGAAGGGCCATCTGTGGTATTACCATTTTCAATGATAGGGACAAATGTTGCTTACCAATAAATGTTTTGGCCAAAGAGACATAAAATGTCTTTTAGTGTCAAACTTCCAAACCCAAAGAATTATTTTGCAACTTTCTGAGTATTCAGTATAACATGGAGGGATTTTCCTAGGCAACAGCGCTAACCATTTACCACTTGAGAGGAAAATGGAACTTGGTGTTCATTAGTGTATTAAGAAACAAGTGGTTTGCATGTGACACTGGCCCAGACTTTCCTAGAATGTTCCGCCTCGTGTAGTCAAATATATATGATTTATTATAGGAATAAGACCCCCCCCCCCAAAAAAAAAGGCACAGACTCTCTAATTAAGATGCTGTGCTTGCTAATGAATCATGTTCGGAAAGCAAAGATTTCAAGAAAAACAAAGTTTGGAAGGCATATCAGTAAAGATGTTCAGCACACCCCCTCAAACCCTTATATCAGATGGTTTATGATCAATGAGAGGGTGGGCAAGAAAAACAAAACAAAAAAAAGAAATCTCCTTTACCCAGCATCCCCACTGCTCCAACACACATACTTATATGTACTTACATGAAAAACCCATTATAAACAGAGAAAAAGAAATGTTTTATTTTTTATTTTTTCAAGTTTTTATTTAAATTCTAGTTAGTCAAGAAGTGTTTTACATGGGGGGGGGCACTTGGATGGCGCTTGGTTGGTTAAGTGTCTGCCTTCAGCTCAGGTCATGATCCCAGGGTCCTGGGAGGGAGCCCTGTGTCAAGCCTGCTTCTTCCTCTTCCTCTGCTATTCCCTGCACCACATCTCCCCCACCTGTGCTCTCCTCTCTCTCAGATAAATAAAATCTTAAAAAAAAAAAAAAAAAGAGATAAGTGTTCTAAATGTAAATAATTTCATTAGAAAGAACTATACTAAAACTATAAAAATAGGCTAAGAGCCAACTTTTGTTAAAACAGGTTTTGTATATCTTCAATAATAAAAAAATACAAATAAAAAATGATAAAACCACTGCAAAAATAATTTCCTTTAGGAAAACTTGGGGCTTGAAACATGAATGCCTTAGGACTAGGTAGCTGACGGCTCAGTGATGATGGCAGGGGCATCTGAATGTGAAACTGCCTGGGAAATTGTCCCCTTGACCATCTCCACTATTCACTGAACACTTTTGTTTGTGAGGAAACAGAGAGAACCCATAGTAGGTAATCTAGTCTATGCAGAGTGACTTTTTATGAATTTGCAAGTCTTTTTTTATTAAAAAACTGATATGAATTATTAAGTATGGAAATTATCTCACCTAAGGAAAAAAAAGGAATCTGTCAATTTGCTGAGCTCAGAGGAGAGCCAAAAACCACCTCTGTGCCTAAGGTCGCCCACCTTAGATGACTATTAGAGCCCAGGAATATCCTGGATGCTGCCATCACTGCTGAGTGGAGATTCTGCTCCGAGTAGAGGAGAGGAAATCTGTTGGCACTTATCTGCTACAGGAGAGGTTCAAGCATTAACTTTGTATACCCCATCCCGAGGTGCTGAAATTATGTGCTTAAGCGTCTGTCTCTCATTTGGCCTCTAAACTCTCTGAGTAGTAACTTAAATCAACCACCTTAACTTAAATCAACCACCTTGTAATATTTTTTTTTCCTGTTCCACCAATGTCTTGTACTGGAAGGCACGCAAATGTGTGTAGAATGTATGAAGCCAATGGAAGTGCTTCTTGGAGGGAAGAGGATGTGAGAAATGGATGTGTAGACCCTGAGGGCTAATACAACAGTTCTTCACTCTTTGGCTCCACATTCATCACTCATGTCAGCCTTGTCCCTCAGAGGAATACACAGTGAGTATCTGGGCAGCATTTTTTTCCCCACCTTTTTAAAACTGAAGCAATGTCACTATTCACTGCTTAAGTAAACTTTTAGAAGAATTTATTCTTCATATTATTTTTGTGAAATATTAAGTATTTTCATTAATGGGGTCTAAAAGGAAACAAATGATGCTGAGCAATCTCTGACCCTCATTTTTCTCTAATTACACAGTACTTAGTATTTGGAACAGTATTTTATATACTCATTCTATATATTATACCTTTTATCAACAACAATACTCAGGACAGTGTTAAGGTTGATAGTTCTGGTAAATCCTTCTCTATGTTAGGACACTTCTACATCTTTAGAGACTTTATTAGCTTCTTCAATGCTTTTCTTTTTTATTTTTTTTTTCTTATTTCTTATTTTTTTTTAAGATTTTTTTTATTTATTTGACAGACAGATCACAAGTAGGCAGAGAGGCAGGCAGAGAGAGAGAGGAGGAGGAGGCAGGCTCCCTGCTGAGCAGAGAGCCCGACATGAGGCTCGATCCCAGGACCCTGGGATCATGACATGAGCCGAAGGCAGAGGCTTTAACCACTGAGCCACCCAGGCGCCCCTGCTTTTCTTTTTTAAAAAGGATTTTATTTATTTACTTGACAGAGAGAGAGAGAGAACACAAGCAGGGGGAGAGGGAGAGGGAGAAGCAGGCTTCCCGCTGAGCAGGGAGCCCGATGTAGGGCTCTATCTCAGGACCTCGGGATCATGACCTGAGCCAAAGGCAGACGCCCAACGGCTGACCCACCTAAGCGCCCCTCTTCAATCTTTTTCTAAGGTAAGTTTATTTAATTTCCAAAATGCTAAGGCTAATCGTAACACATTTTAGGCTTTGTTTTTTAAATCATTCTTCTTCTTGTGGGCTATTTACTTCAGTGGGAAAGCATACAGGGCTAAGAAGGCTAAGATTGTGGGTCAGAGCCCTTGATGAGCTTATTAGAGTCAGCTTTACTTTGACCCAGACTCACTTTCTAGTTTAGTACAAAAGAGAACAGGCAGAAGGTGGTGAAGAGATCATTACGAATTCATCACTATTACTTGACCAAAACCAAACCAAAAAAGTAAGAGACAGGTACCTCATTTCAACTGAGGAAAAATTGAAGGAAACTGATACAGAGAGGTTAAGAATCCTGTTCTAACTGAGGAAAAATTGAAGGAAACTGATACAGAGAGGTTAAGAATCCTGTTCTAACTAATGTGACTCTGGGAAAAGATCCATGCTTAGTCTCCAAACCTATAAAAATGGGGATAATGATAAAATCTGTGACACATGAATATGGTTAAGAGTAAATGACATAATATACATATTTAAGATAGTGCCAGGCATACAGCAAGTAGTCAAATGTTGCTAGTTAAAAGAAAAAATTGCTTATATTAATAGTCTCCTAAAATGATTTAATTTTCATTTTATATACTATTAAAGTCTTTATATTCTCTTGAAACACCCTTCTTAAGCTATGATTCATGCCACATCATATCTGGACACTCAGTGGGCAGTATTATCTAGCCTGTTCATCTAGAGACAGCTGGTCCTTGCAAATAATTTCAGTTTTGAAAGACATACTATTCGATGCCCAGAGAATAGAGCATCATACTTTTCTGAAAGTGCCAGCAGAATTTGAGTGAACAGTGTCTTTGAAGTCTCCTCTAAAAGGTAAATACCTCCAGCTATATATATGTAATGTTCTGCTAGTCCTAAACTCTCAAATATTATTTTAAAAGATGCCCAGAAGGAAGTACTACTAAATCGCTTCCGTGGCTTTCCGTAGTAGCTGATATTTCTTAAAGCTAACACTGAGGTCCACTCACCGTTGGATTGGGCTGGGCCCTGAAGCAGTGTTTGTTCTAGGAATTAATGATTGAGTGATTTCAAGAGAAGATTGAAGGACTCAAAGGCAGCCTTTGCCTTTAGCTAGTTATAAAACATTTGCAGCAGATCATGGCAACTTCTCAGAGCCAATCTTCAAACACATGTCAAACTTGCTTCTCAAGGGGAATTTTATTTTAACAGTACAAGGATTAGCTAGAACAGACAAAAATTCCACCCTACAGCAGACCTTTCCAACATATTTCAGGAGATGCTTGTTTCTGTCCAATTGATAAAATGATTGATTATAAGCAATTATGCCTTCTGTGGCCATGAGTTTGATTTCTAACTCATTCCTAATGAGAGGAAAAAAATAATTGCCATTGCTTAAGAAAAGTGTCAGAAACAACTCTCTTTCTCCTAATTCAAGTGGAGAATTATGTAACCCTTTTCTTTATACCAGTGGATTATTTCATTTGTTATGTACACCCCCAAATGCAGCAGAATAGGGCAGGGCCAGTAGCACTGCCAGTCACTGTGTCAGTCAAAATCCCCTCTTCCATTTCTAAATGCACCCCCTAGTGACACATGCCTCCTACCGAATACCTTCTCTTAACCAAAAAAAGCTCATGAAATGGTATTGAGGTTTCTAGGAAGGAAAACTTTCAATGTATTTAAAATCCTTCACATGGTAACACCATTATCACATTCTATTAGCCGAATAAATTAAAGTCCTCTTGCCTAGTGAAATGACTTGGTTTCTCTAAAACCTCCATCAAAGATAAGCTGGCCAAGGAGGATGGTAAGTTTGTTTTTTTGTGGGAAAAGGAAGATTTCTTTTAATGGGTGGAGAGGGAAGAGTGAAGAGATTTTTTTTTCCTCTCATTAAGAGAAAATCTTAGTGAGGCTCCATGCCCAGTGTGTGAGCCTGACTTGGGGCTTGCTTTCACAACCCTGAGATCATGACCTGAGCGGAAATCAAGAGTTGAACACCCAACAAACTGAGCCACCCAGGCACCCTTACGAAGAGGCTGTTTTTTTTGTTTGTTTGTTTGTTTGTTTGTTTTTTTAAGATTTTATTTATTTATTTGACAGAGAGAGATCACAAGTAGATGGAGAGGCAGGCAGAGAGAGAGAGAGAGAGAGAGGGAAGCAGGCTCCCTGCTGAGCAGAGAGCCCGATGCGGGACTCGATCCCAGGACCCTGAGATCATGACCTGAGCCGAAGGCAGCGGCTTAACCCACTGAGCCACCCAGGCGCCCCACGAAGAGGCTGTTTTTAAAGAGTTATCTAGCATGAGACACCTACCACATCCAGAGGCCAAAAGATGTTTCTTGAGTAGAATACAGAAGTCTCTGGTCTCAAGGTAATAAATACTGTAACAAATAAGTGAGAGTATGTAGATACTCAAATTCTTTGTTTATTATTACTTTTTTTTTTTTTTTTTTGGTCCAGATCACTGTGAATTCTAGAGACATGACATTTCTACTGTATAAACATCTGGTAAATCAAAGACAAACTGAATCAAATTATGCTTTGTAAACTAAACACTATGAAGCTAATCACTGCTTGGAAGTGTCCCTCGATTACATTTTGACCTTTATACTAATTGCTTGTTTAAATATTAGACAGCTCTTAGAAAGATTTTTGTTTGTGGAAATGCAATCAAATTTTAAATTATGAAGAGAAAGCCTTACCAAATAATTGATGACATAAAATCGGTCATATTCTCTGTTCTTAGGATTAATCCTCCGATGCTGTTTTTTCCTCATATGATCTTTAAGTGTATTTTTGTCCCTGAAGGTCTTCTCACAGTACAAGCACTGCAAGCTAAAAAAAAAAAAAAAAAAATACACAAACACTGACAGATTACACAAGTCTCCTGGAGAGCTGCTGCGAAAGTCCTTTATTTTTAAGTCTTATGATTATTCATTTTAGGTCACAGAATCTTCAAATGGGATATGACACCCCTGTCAGAACCTCTTTTACTTCATCCATTCAGCTTTGTGGGATTCAGGCTTGGTTTATTTTGTGGTTGGCTACACTGGCCAACTTGGCTATGCAGTCAAACTGTGACAAAGATAGCTAATACCCAAGTTACTTTGGTGTCTTCTAATCAAATTTTCTCTTCTAAAAATGAAAATGTAGTTATGTTCTTCAAATAATTACAATGATAACTAGCATTGGTTGCCTCCATTGAGTACAACAAATTAGTCTATGATTTGGCATATTCTCTGAGCTGATTTGCAGAGATTAATGCCCAGTTCCAGTACACACTAGCTGTGACACTTGGTCAAGTTACTTGCCTTCTCTATTGACATTCATTTTCTAGCTAACCGTCTTTCTCAACCCAAGTCTGACAGTGGATACTGCCTGTAACTTCCCCATCAGTCATTAGAGTTTTATTTTTTGGAGTCACACAAATTATGTCTAAGCTCCCTTTTACATGAAAACTCTCAAATGAGTGAAATCAGTTGTTTCAATTTCGAATTCTTTTCCCATCACTACTAAACACCCTTTGAACCATTTCTTGTGCCAGAGAAATAACTGTATTATTTTACAGCAAATAATTTATGGCATTAAAAAAAGATCATGCTAATCTTGCTAGAAAGCACATCTGTTATTATTTTATAAATGAAGGATCATTTAGTAAGAGTGAAAGGACTTGTTTTAATGTAGTGTTGATATCAGAATTTGAACTCGGAACTTTTAATATTTCTTTCTTAATGTCATTGCTCTGAATGTTGTGTGCTGAGATTTCATTTGGGAAAAAAAAATACAGGGGTACCTCGGTAGCTCAGTTGATTGGGTGTCTGACCACTGATTTTCACTTGGGTCATGATATTGGTCATGCGATCAAGCCCTGTGTTGGGCTCCACATTTAGTGGGGAGTCTGGGAGTCTGCTTGATTTTCTCTCTCTCCCTCGCCTTCTGTTCCTCCCCCTGCTTAAGCTCTCTCTCTAAAATTCAATAAATAAAAATTTTAAAAACGAAGAAAAAAACCCCCAAAACTAGGTTTTGAGAGAAAAAATATTGGGTCCTCTCCTAGAGAGAAATGTTGATCAATTTCTGAAAGCCATTTTAGTGACCTAGAGAATTTCCTTCCTTATTTTACAAGCTAAGCTCTAGATACTCACTAGATACCCACAGTCACCAGAATATGAACTTAGAAAAAGTGGAGTGTTATGATATATAAATGTAAGTACTAAAAGGTAAAAGAATGGACAGAGTTTGTCTCACATAAAGCTGAATAACAGAACATTTTGACAATATATTTACTACATATGTGAAAAATTATACTGAAAAACAAATGAATTACCAATACAAAATTAAGAAATGTGGAGATACTAATGAGGAAGGGCACATATGAAAATTCAAGGCGATTAATAATGTTTTATTTCTTTTTTTAAAAGAAGATTTATTGAGAGAGAGAAGAGGGAGAGGACATGTGTGCACACCCATGTGCATGCACGGGGGAGCGGGAGGGGCGGAGGGAGATAGAATTTCAAGCAGACTTGACCCTGAGACCATGACCTGAGCCAAAATCAAGATTTGGGATGCTTAACTGACAAAGCCACCCAGGAATCCCTGTTCTTTGTCTTAGGCTAGATGGAGAGTATACGCTTCATACCCTATATAGCAAATGTTACATGGTATGTACATTGTTTGGTATTTATGATACTTTAAAAAAAAAACAAACAGTAAAAGACAGTATGATTAGAGAAAAGAAGGCTGTCATGCAAAACGTGAATGCCTCCAACAGGAGAAATGAGAAAATTCCATTTTATTAATCACTTCTATTAATTAATCATAAAAAATTCACAACAAACAATAAAAAAAATTGCCAAGAGTCCAAAATTAAAATAGCTTCAGGTTATGTTTCATGAAAAAAAAAATACTTACTTGTCCAGCTTTTTCTGTAATGTGCATAGAAATTCATTGCAGTTTACAATGTTGTCTGGCAATCCAATGTTGAAAGCATGTTCTCTGGCCATGTGGTTCAAAAGAACAGATCTAAGAAGAAATTTGAGCAATTTATATTATTTACAAATCATCTAGAAACAAATCAGGTTAGGAATATCAATTTTATAATGACAACACTAATCAGAAGTACATGCAAAGGTTAAACACTAAAATATAAAATTTGGGCTATGAAAGAGCCATATGTTATAAAGTACTTAAGTACACATATAATCACAATAGTTCTTTAAAGTGAGTTAAAGTTCCATTATCTGCCAGTGGACAGGTATATACTCTATAGATGAATTGGGTTTCTGTCCTTTAAACTATTAAACTGTGGTTTGCCTACTTTTCCAATTCATCATGGGAAGGAGGAAGAGACAACTGCAAAAGGGAAATACGTCCTGCTATGTACATCCTGGGATCACAGACATTTAGTCAGCCCACTATCAGACACAGACCTGGAATTCACAGTAAACACATCTAAGAATATGTAAGGGTTACCATAACCTGAATACACCATGACCAGTCTGTTGATTAGTTTATGCTGAAAAGGAAAATTTTAATTTTTCTAAGTTTTACATAGCAAAAATGCCTATGTGTAAAATATATTATCCTACTGGGTCTTTAGCATAACTTTATTTTTATTTTTATTTAAAATAAACAACTTTATTTTTATTTATTTTATTTTATTTTTTTAAGTTTATTTATTTATTTAAGTAATTGCTACATCTAACATGAGGCTTGAACTCAGGACCCCAAGATCAAGAGTCCCATCCTCCTCGGGCTGAGCCAGCAAGGCACTCTCGTTATCACAACATTAGTTCATAAAATGAAGGTGACAGTTTTGGGGATCTCATTAGTACACAAACCATTAATAGACTATGCACAGTGACACACAATACAGTTTATCTAGCTTATTTAGATACTTATGGTGCCCCCAAATTACTATTTTTTTAGGGTTATCATTTTTTTCCTTTAGAAAATAAAATAAAGCAGCCAACCCTAAAAATGTTTGCTGATTTTTTTAACTATGTAGGAGTCCCATTTATTAATCTCATAGTTAACACACTCTTTTGGCTAACCACTTAGCTATTACCGATAACTATGAATAAAACTAGTATTTCATAGAGTACTTCATAGCGCCTTTTGGCGCAAATTTTTCTCTATGCCAACTGCCCTAGAGAAGAATCAAATCTTCATTAGTGGTATTTTAAACATCAGCGCTGCAACCAAACCATTTTCTAAATTCAAATTAGTACCTTCTCCTCAATGTTTTTTAAGTAATAATGTCAGTTACTGTGCTAGGCTTTTTTGTTAATACTGTAGACTGCCTTCTTTGAAGCGGGCAGAAAATGGTATTTTTCTGATTGTCCACTCTTATGTTGCCACTAAAACCATTCCCAGTTCCTAGAGGTTACAACTTCATGACCTGTATTTAAGTCATGTACATTTGTAAACACCAAATGCTATATAATGAGAAATATATCTCTTTGTCTTTAGTTCCTGGCACGGAGCTTCTAAAACCCTTGGAATTTCTCCTTGATAGGATTATCGCTGTTCTGCTGACAAGGCCACTCAACCCAAGACCGTTAGGTAGCTTCATAATGGGAGCTGGTCAAGGAAAAGACTAACCATGTGATTACAAGGTGGTGCTTTTGAGCCTCCAGAGATGGGAGTGATCTGGAGATTAAGTTCAATGACTGAAACAATGCTCATATGATGAAGGCTTATTAAAAATTTTGGACATCAAAGCTCAGTGAAGATTCCTGGTTGGTGAATACTCTGATGTGCTGGGTGAGTGGTATGTCCTGATTCTTTCGAACAGAAGCTCTGAGTTCAGGAACCTCCCGAAACTTGCCCTACGTATCTCTTCACTTGGCTGCTCCTTTATAACAAAACTACAGTCCTAAGTATACTCACTTTCCAGAGTTTTGTGAGTCATTCTGTAAATTACTAACCATGCAAATTACGGGTGAGGATCTTTGAATTTCTGGCCAGTTGGTCAACTGAACTTGTGGCTGGTAACTAAAATGGAGGCAGTCTTGCTGGGCATGATGCTGCTTAACCTGCAGAGTCTTACGCTAACCGTGGGCAATTAGCTTAGAATTGAATTATAATATGCCAGCTGGTTTTGAACCCAGTTGGGAGTAGTAAAGAATTATCAATACCCCAGTTTTGTTTTGTTTTTTTAGATCTTTATTAGTTTTAATATTCAAAAGTGAAACATCAAAAACTGCTAAAGGTTTAGCATTAACGCTATAGAAGGGTGTGTCTATAGTAGTTTGTTGTACATGGTTTTGCCTGTCAGCCAACTGAAAAAGTCCTACAACATTAAACACAAATTTATTTTTGGCATTTAAGAAAAAAAGAGGCAAACCAAGAAACAGATTCCTAACTACACAGAACACACTGATGTTACTGGAGAGGAGATGGGGGGATGGGTTAAACAGGTGACAGGGATTAAGGAGGGTACTTGTAGTGATGAGCACTGGGTATTGGAGTGTTGTATGTAAATGATAAATCACTAAATTCTACACCCGAAACTAATAATACACTGTAAGTTAACTAACTGGAAATTCAATAAATACTTGGAAAAAAATAAAAGAAAAAAAATGAAAAAATTATTCCTTTATTCTGCTTAGAGCAACTACAGTCCATCTTTAATGTTAAGCATAGTAAAAAAAAATTACAGCTGATATATAAAAAAGTCCTGAGCTAATCCACAGAACTTAATTTATATAACCATTACGAATGTTTTGATGTGTTTTCAGATGAAAAACAATAATATTTAAAGACATGGATGAGGGCAAACCTGTTCCCGAAAAATTCCTCATTGCAAAACATACAAATACCATGAAAATGGTTATCATTTCTTTCTTGCTGCTGTTGTTCCAGAATTTCTTTCTGTAAATTAGAAACAGATATTTCATATTACTATTATTATTATTTTTTAAGATTTTATTTATTTATTTGACAGAAAGTAAGAGGGTGAGAGGTAGCACAAGCAGGGGGAAAGGCGGGCAGAGGGAGAGGGAGAAGCAGCTCTCTGCTGAACAGAGAGCCCAAAGTGGGGCTCAAACCCAAGACCCTGGGATCATGATCTGAGCTGAAGGCAGATCTTAACCAACTGAGCCACCAAGCCATCCCTGATATTATCTTTAATAAATGTACAGTTAGCTAATGAAAAATGTTATAGTCTGAATGGGAGGAATCTGGGGAAGAAGCACAAAGGGAATATATGAATATCGACAATATTTCAAATTTCTCCACATTTCTGTCCTTGTATCAAAAATCGAAGTCTATACTGTTAAATGCTGACAGAACACTCCATTTGGATAGCTTTGCAGGAAACTCAGAGTCACCTGGGTCTCATCATCCTTCCCTACCCTGGCTTTACTCCTGTTCTTATTAGTTAACTCCCATCCTCACCCTCTTTCCCAAACAAAAATATGGTAGGGTTTTTGATTTGCTCCTTTTTGTACCTCTCAGTTTAGTCTGCAATCAAGTTCTGACAAATTTTTCACTTGAATTATCTTTTATATTACTTTTCTCCACCATTCCCAATGCCATCGCCCTGAGTCCGGTTTTTGATCAGTCATGGGATTACAATAATTAAGTCTCCTAGAGGGTCTCCAGGATCTCAATCCTTTTTCCATCACATCCATCCTTCTTTTTGTTCTGAGGCAAACTCTTAAACATGGTTTTCCTACGCTATTATCTTGTTATTCTTCAACTCAAATAATTTTTTAAAAATATTTTATTTATTTATTCATGAGAGACAGAGAGAAGCAGAGGGAGAAGGAGGCTTCCCATGGTGCAGGGAGCCCAATGAGGAACTTGATCCCAGGAACCCGGGATCACAACCTGAGCCCAAGGCAGAAGCTTAACCGAATGAGTCACCCAGCCGCCCCCAACTCAATAATTTTAAATATGCTTTGGTAACATTTGCTCCAATCAGGGTGGTTCTACACACCATCTTTCCTTGAGGTCATTTTATTTCTCTTTGATTTTTGCCTGTTATGAATCTTAACCTGTAACTTAAGATTCCCATTTCTATCATGATTTCCATTTCCAGACTGCTGTATGAGAGAGTTACAAGCTCTGGCTCTGAAACACTGAGTAGACTTGGATTTGAACTCTGGCACTCTGGGTATTCAGTATTTAACTTTTTCAATCATCAGTTTTCTCATTTTTAAGATGAAAATGGAAATATTATCTCAGAGAATTGTTTATAGGATTAAATCAGATAATTTATGTACAGGGTTCAAATTGTGCATGGGTCATTAAATGTTGGATATTATTGTTAACCAGCCAATGTCAATTTCCACTGTTTATTACCATCATCTCTTTGTTAACTGTTTGCCTGCCTTGTCTTCTGAAGGGATATGAAAATTCTTTGGAGTAAGAATTAAGTCTTAGAGTATATAGCCTGTGAAGAATATATAAATGTTGAGAATTATAAATTGTGGTAATTCATGATGCAGAATACATCTCAAAAAACTTTTTAAAGGGCTAAACATGAGTTGTTGTAAATTGTAATCTCTTGTCTCTGATTAAAAATTAGATTTTTAGGGGGAAAAATTAAGTCTTTATGCTGTTCTTAGAATGGCATACAGCTTCTCTTATAACATGGAGCTCAAAATAGGAACTTTATAAAGTTTATTGGTGATTCTATGAATACTTACAGAATAACATAAAAATGAGCTAATATCTAGAAGCTTAATAAATTCCATATGGCATTTCTGGAAATGTATCACCAAACATCTAGAAATACTAATCCATTTAAAGAAAAAAAATTAAGAAGTTACCATGATAAAAATCAATTCCATGAACTGGTTCCATCCGTGATGGAACAATGAATATCACACTTACCCTTCCCCTGTAAACTACTATGAAATAACTTGCTTCATCTATTTTATCTGTTTTCAGATACTGGATAATGGACAGTGCAGGGCTGCGATCCATGAAAGAAGAAAATAATACACTGCCAGTTTTTTGCTGGGTGGTATTTTCTAAACTGCAATATAGGGAAGTGAAACCCAAGTGAGGTGTAGCTACTCACTGGATGGAGGGGAAAAAAAAAGAATGGAGTTCAGGACACTAAAGCGAGTGCACTCTGTGGGACAAGATACTAGAGAGAAGAAGGCTGGAGAGAGGGAGCTCAAGATGTACAAAGTAGGACTCTGTAAGTCCTGACGGAAGAATTTCCAGGGGCTGTGAAGCTGAATGGAGATTCCAGAGGTTACAGCATTGGGATATATTGGAGTTCCGACATGCAGAATAAACAGACCTTGCTCAACAGTTTAGGCATACAGCAAATATAAAAGAAACTCTTTAAATTTATGTGCTGGTAGCAAGTGGATAGATAAAAGCTAGAGAAATAAAAGAGCTAAGGTAGATGTATCAGACCATCTCAATTATTGCTTTTTGAGTTTAAGTGAACCTTGCAGCAAAACTGAAATGGATAGAAGTCAAATAAAAGAGGTATTGTTAAAGGAAACTGAACTTTTATAAACATGCCTGGTTTGACTAAAAAAGAAAAAAAAAGGAAAAAAGAAAAAAAAAGAAAACACATTTCTGAGCTCTGTATCAACAACTTTGTTAGCAGGAAAAACAAAAACCCTAATAAAGCTTTTGATAAAGAACCCTATCACTACTGGTACAGTAAGGCCGAGGCCGAACATGTACTTTCTCTGCCTATTCCTGTTTTCAGTCCACAAGACTCAGTGCTCATTAAAAGTCACCATTCTGGCTCGTACTTCTCAAGCTTGTGATGATATAACCCAATTTGGCTAAAGAAAAATCTCACTCAACTTCGTATCTCCTTGGTTTTAGCTCAGCACAAACACAAAAGATTTGTGAGTCTAAACCAGAGGGATACTAAGCCATTTAAGGTTTTCTTTGGCCAAATATAAATTTTATCAACTGACCCTGAATTGCAAAACTTAAGTGGAAACATTAGAAACGTAAATTGATTCTTCTTAGGAGAGCCTAATTTACACTTTGGTATATTTGAGGCAGCATGGGATAGACTGGACAATAAGAGAAGTCACTGTAATGGCAAGTAACTAAAACCAGGCTGTTCTGTTCTGGAGCCTCTCTCCTACAGTGATGGCGGGTACTGAGGACTCTCAGCTAAGTTCACCTGCACAACCAACAACCATAGTAAAAGATGAAGATTCCAAAATGCCCTTGTACTCTAGGTTCAGAGATGCCCTAGCAGGTCTCATACAACTCCTTTAATTTTTACCCAAGTTCATTCCATTAAGATCTGCCTTTTGTCTATGGCACACACTCTCCCCCAACCCCCAACAAACTCTTTTTAAACTCCTTTCCAGACCTTCCTCCAAGGGGAGCTACTTAAACCATTTGTTGCTCTGCCTCTGCTTTCTGTTTATTTTATTTGCTTAAGACTTTTCTCATTTTCATATTAACAAGTCTAACAAGGACTAGCTTTATTTGGATTCTCTGCTCTTCCTAGACCTGGTAATTTTAAAATAAGAGAAGTCTTATGTAAATGAAATAAGCAGAAAGAAGATGGTTAATTAAGAAAAAACAGTTTTTCTTTTCTCTTTCTTTCCTTTTTCTTTTGTAAAGCTTGGTATATGATTAGTTCTAGCATATACTTTAACTCACTTTCAAACAAAGAAGTATAATATTAACAGATAATCCACAGCAAGCATCACAAAGATGTGCAAATCAAAGCCTACCAGCTTTGTGGTTTTATTTTTCTAAAAAAAAAAAAAAAAAAAAAAAAACCAATCCCATGCTGGGTAGACATACTAGATTTTATTCACGGATTTCCAGAATAGGAGGATGAAGAGAATGTCACAGATGTTATATGTTTGAACTTCTCAAACTTATCTGATGAAATCAGAAAAAATTTTCATTACAAAATAGGCTTGGATAAAGACCACAGTTATAAGAATATAAGATCAGCTTATGTATTTGGCAAAGAGTCATAATAATAAGCTGCATTTTTGTCTAATTGGTTTAAAATGTCAAGAATGGCAGGAAAGGGGTCAGTGCAGAGTCTTTCATCTTTATTCATAAGCTGAAGGCAGAGGAATCATTAATGAAACAGCAGATAGAGCAGATGGCCCTCAATAGTCAGAGGGGATTGACATATATAGGTAGAAAATGAAAATGTGAGTTAGGCTGAAAGTTACAAAAATCAGCCAATTTAGGAAAAAGCAATTTAGAAAAATCTCAATTCAGTTAAGTATTTGTGTACAGGAAAGAAGACACTGATGCTCAGAATGACATAGCCAATGGAGATAGCTTGTGTTACAGTCAGGAAGTAAAACTAAGGCTGATGTTATTAATTATAGATACCAAAAATGTTCTCTAGATACTGACATTTCAGATTCATAACAGACTTTCCAGCTGAATGGCTGTATGAGTGACTAGGAGAGCAAACAGCACACTCCGAAGGTTCCTTCCCAATCTAGCCCCCCGGGGGCAGCAGCAGAGCAGAACCTGTCAGGCAATCTCAGTTTAGGAGCCCAGCTGAGCTCCTTCAACAGAGAACACAAAAATTGTCCCTAGTAAAGTCAGAGCGGTAGCCCAGAGCCTCCAAAGGAAGGCAGCAGGATCTCCTAGTCTTCTTGCTTCCTACTTTCGGGACAATGGGTTTTCTCTGAGGTCTTTGGGATTATTTCATTTATACTTCCACCTTAGCCCAATAGTTATATCAGGCTGCTATGAAACAATGTGGCATAGAAATGAGAGTAAAAGAAAGAAAAAATTAGGATGGGCACATAACTTGAAGGTTAAAAAATAAAAATAACACACGCCTACATATGCACAAATTCATACCTAAAGGTGGGCCCCAAATTTGGCTATCAGTTTTCTTAGAAAAGGGAAACCAAGCCAGCAGGGGTTTGTGCTGATTTTGTCCCTTATTCCTCAGAGGTAACCTTTATACCCTTGACATTTCTTGAGCGGCTGGAGTGTCCGTCTTACTCAGGATGAGCCCTCTGACAGCACCTGACAGCTAATGTTAATGAGTTAACTCAGGATGGAGGCTGCTATGCCAGAAAGTCCCACTGCATGCTTAGTGGCTCAGGGCTTTGAGCCACATGCTATCAGCCTTACTTAGAAAGAGGGAAGTGGTGGTTGAGTTCCACTCTGTGGTCAATGACTCAATCAATCAGTCTTAATGAAATTTTGGTAAAAACCCTGGTTACTAAAGCTCAGGTAAGCTTTCCTAGTTGGGAATACTCTGTACTGTCACACACTGATGTGCCAGGAGGGCAAGAGATCCCTGGAGATGATGGAAACTGTGCTTAGGACTTTGCCAGACCTTCCCCCATGTATCTCTCCTGTTGCTTCTGATCTGTATCTCTTTCTATAACAAAACTGTAGTCCTAAGTACAGTGCTTTCCTGAGTTCTTAGAGCTGTGGGGCAGTAGGACCCCTCAATTTGTAGCCAGCTGGTCAGAAAAGAAGATGCCCTGGAAATCCCCCCCACCACTTGTGGCTGGTGTTAACATAAGAACAGTCTTGTGGGAGACTGTGCTTTGTGAAGTCTGGCTTAGCTCTAGTGAGCTAGAAGTTATTGATAACAAGTATACAATGTGATTTAATGGACAATATATTAGAATAAATAGACCAAACAACATGGACTGTTTCTCATAATGATCCTCAAAATAAGCTTACTCTCATGCCAAAGCACATTCCAAACTCAGTGACGTGTGGAGGGGTTGGGTGAAGGTTGTTGGGATACAATATAGATGCCTGCTTCCTCCTCATTGGAGGCTGAAAGTTTAAGACTATCTAGAAAAACTACTCAACTCAAACACTGTTCCCCGAATGCAGTTTTTATAACATAATAATCTGGATTTTGTCTTTTCAGTAAAGCACCTAGAATGCAGCTTTTCTAGCTCTCACTTGGATGTACAGCCAAAGGCCTTAAAAGGTAATAAGGAGGGATGCCTGGGTGGCTCAGTAGGTTAAGCCACTGCCTTCGGCTCAGGTCCTGATCCCAGGGTCCTGGGACCAAGTTCCGCATGAGGCTCCTTGCTCGGCAGGGAGCCTGCTTCTCTCTCTGACTCTGCCTGCCACTCTGCCTGCTTGTGTGTGGTCTCTCCCTCTCTCTGACAAATAAATAAATAAATACATAAAATCTTAAAAAAAAAAAAAGGTAATGAGGAGACATGTGGGTTGATACTGTCATAGAAATTGCAGAGTCCTAAACATGGACTAGATCTTGCATGCAAGTCATTTCATGCTTAGCCAAAATGACTCAAGAGAACAGCCACAAACTAGACAAAAAAATCCCTAAAAAAATTCATTTTTAATCCCCATTTCACCCTTCCAACACCAACTACTGGTCTCTAAAGTTGTATTTATTAATCAAGGTCACAATTTTTAGCATGGATTAAATTTTAAGTAAGGTGTCACCAGTTGCCTAGTCCTGACTGGATGGGTAGGTCGGGTATTGTGAGAAAATTATCCCAATAATACCTAGCAATGAGTGACATAATCTGCTAACATCTCCGCAAAGACAAACTTCTGGCAAAATATATTCCAAGATAACTAAATATAGCAATTTATTATACTTATCGCTAACAACTTGGTTAAAAGATCAAGATTGAGTACCAAACAAGTATAGGTTAGGTTTTAGAATTTATTTATGACAACTAGTTAGTTGATTCAATTGTTTCTTCAAGCCATGCCTTTCAATAGACAAATATGTATATCTCTTTGAACTCTGAGAAAGGAAAAGCATCTACCTACTTTAACCCAAAGTGGCACTTAATCACTAAGATATTAATTAAAATAAAGGAGAGGGAGGAGGAGGAGTTCTGCTCTGCTACCCTGCTTAGGATTTAGAAAGTCACAGAGGGGAGCCTGGTTGACTCAGTAGGTAGTAGCATGTGAGTATTGATCTTGGGGTTCGAGTTCCATGTTGGGTGTGGAGATTACTTAAAAATAAAATCTTAAAAAAAAAAGTCATGGAAAATATCCTTATAATGAGAAAAAGTTGGAAAAATCAAAAAAGGAAAGAAAAAATCATTCCTTATTTTAAATCCAAAAATCTATATATTTGTAACCACAGGACTGTACATTTTATTTATTTTTAATTTATTATTTTTAACTTTTTTTAAAGATTTATTTATTATTTTAGAGAGAGCGAGAGCATGCATGCATGAGTGCAGGGGAATGGGGAGCAGGGAAGAGGGAGAGGGAGAAGGAGAGAATCTCAAGTAGACTCCCTACTGAGCACCAAGCCAGCGGTGGGGACCAATCCTGCAGTGCTCAGATCCCACGTGAGCAGAAATCAAGAATCCAACAGCTAAGAGACTGAAGCACCCAGGCACCCCATTTAATTTTTTTTTAAGTTTATTTATTTGTAATCTCTATACCCAATATGGGGTTTGAACTCACGACCCTGAGACCAAGAGTCACACGCTCTACTGACTGGACCAGGCAGGCACCCCTGAATTGTACACTTTAAAAGGGTGAATTGTGTTTCTGTGAATTGTATCTCAATAAAGCTGTTATTTTTTAAAGGAAAAGAAAAAAATCTGAAGCCCCAAGACACAAGACAAACTGAATTCCAAAGGAGATAAACCTAACTCAGGAGGGACAGAGACACAAATTATTTCCCCTTTGAGAAAAGGGAAAAAAAAAAAAAAAAAAAAAAAGCTTAAATTTTACAGAATTTTTAAAGGGTAAGTCCCTGGGAACCCTTGCCACAAAATGGTCCAGCTCTTTCTTTTCTACAGGTTTCCTTCAAGTTCTCAGGAGAAAGATTGGCAGTAGGGGAGAGAAATATGAACAACAGCCCATCACTGGTGAGCAGGCACAAAACCCACTTGATTCCTAGGACCCTTCTTTGGCATTCAAAGCAAAAGCCAGAAGCCGCTGGGGGAAGGATCCAAACCTTGCATTGCTACAAAGCATTGGTTTTCTGAGGCTAGGGAGAGGGCAAGAATTACTGAGAAATAAAATATCATTCCTGAGTTCTTTCTGAGTGTACAACAGTGTTCAGTGGTATAAGAGCTGGATATGAAGACAGGCTCAGGAGACCCTAACCGGCAGTTTGCCAAGCAAGTTCTACAACACATTTTTTCTTAGAACATTGAAGCAAGTTATAGGCATGTATTCTGGTATTAAAGGATTTAAATATTAAAAAAATAATAAAGATATTTGAAATTTATGGAAAGGATGGTTATTCTTTCTAAAAGATGGAGTAGGTCTGGCCACAATCTGTTGGGATGACAGCAGGGAAAGGAGGCAGCAAAGGTCAAGGGTGCATTTATTTTTTATTTCTATGAGAGGTTACAAAAGATCATCCCCTCAAGAAAAGAGATGGTGGCATGAACATTTAGGAATATTAATAGAGTTAAAACCTTGAAGAAGAACCAACCCTGGAACAGTTTAGAATTCAGATTTACTTAAGTTTTCAGCCATCAATATAAGTTCAGGGTAAAAAATAAAACAGTAAAACATCAACAAAATGGAAGTTTAAAAGAAAAGTAATAAATATTAAAAAGTACGTTAGTCAGATGCAGAAAAAGGTCTGTACTGTTGATATAAATGAGTCAAAAAGTACTAGCTTTCTTTTGAAGAGACTTGGTTACAGTACCAGAACCCAGACTGCATACCAAATGGCAAAGCCCCCTAATACAGATGGAACACTGATCAGCCTTTTCTCTTTAAGAGTGTGAACATTTGCAGCTCTTATAGCACTGGAGATTCTGGGCTGGCACTCCTTTGAGAAACTGACATCAAGTCATGGAGAATGGTACCTCACCTATCTTTGGTCATAAAAAGGAGACCACAGACGTTTGTTTGCTATTTCCTGTTCCCCACACCCCCACTGTCCCAAAGGAGTAAATGAATTGAAATTAACACAGAGAAGGTTTTATACTGTTTTTTGGTGAAAACAGGTGACTTGGAACATCCCAGCTGGCTAAAACAAATGCCATTTACTCAGCAAAAATTTCCCAAAGGTTAATTGAAGTTTTGGTATTACACTGGGCACTGTGAACTACACCTTCTTTTTGGTCATAATCTGTAATTCAGAAGAGGTTTAAATCTTTCCCACTCACTGAGAAAAAAGTTCTTGTAAATTGATCAGTGAATATTAAAGTTTTAATGTCTACTTTGTAGCTGATAGCTAAAGTTAATTCTCTACAGAAACCAATTCTTCCTAAGTCACTTCAGTCACTGGAATTACTTTTTAAAATGTCTTTATTGGGGCGCCTGGGTGGCTCAGGTCATGATCTCAGGGTCCTGGGATTGAGCCCCGCATCGGGCTCTCTGCTCAGCAGGGAGCCTGCTTCCTCCTCTTTCTCTGCCTGCCTCTGTGCCTACTTGTGATCTCTCTCTCTCTCTGTCAAAAAAAAAAAAAAAAAAAAGTCTTTTTCTTCCAAAAGCATTTTCAAAGCATTGATTTATCTGCAGCTCCATTCTAGAGGCTTACTTCAGATATCAGCTTTTCTAAAAACTCTTCTCTTCCCCTTCAGAAAAGCCATGAGATTTTGGAGAACAGCCTTCCAAACAGAGCCAATAGCAGGTACAAACATCAAGTGATGCTGGCAAGAGCTTGTGTCTAAGGAATAGAGACAGAGACATGGCCATGTGGCTGGATATGGTGACCAAAGTTAGGGAGAGAAACAGGCACCAGACCCTTTGGGATCCTGGTAAGAGCTCTGGATTTTTATTCTAAATAAATTTGAAAGTATTGGAAACATTTCATTTACTGGAGTTATATGAAAATGAATGAGTGAACATTATATAAACTATCGAAATAGTCTTCAAATCGTTTCAAAGTCAGGAAGGATAAAAAATAACACCATCCTTTCTTGTTCTTTCTGCCATTTCTCATATCTTCTTATAGTAAGCATGGTATTTTCATTTCGATCTCACTCAGAGTTATGGTGAAGGCTTATCACAACCTTTCTCTAACATAAAAACTCAATATGAGGAAATTAAAGTAAAGAAAGCTCAGTAAACTTCCACCAATTTAAGGAATGGAGAGCAAGTCTGATTAACAAAGTAAAATGGAAATGAATTAATTTTGTGTAAAGATACTGACGTAGTTTCAACCACATTCAGAACAGAACTTGCCGGCAACTTACTTAAATATTTTAGAAGCCCTCTGAGCAGGCGTTAAGTAAAAAGCTATATATTTACCAAAGAATTCCTTTTTAAGTGTCTAAAAATGTTAGGTAGCCCCAGGAAAGACTAACCTGTCTGCCGGAATCTGATGACTTGGGCATTTTGAGTTCATGTTCGTAATATACCCATACAATATACTTAGTATACTTAAACAAAAACACAGATCCACATGTAGAGGCAGGAATAACTGTATTAAAGCAAGGATTATCAATGACACAATACCATTTCTTAAGATAAATCAGCATTTTATGAGAGCTGATAGGAAGTTAACTTTGACAATAACATCAAGGATCTTAATAAACAAATGAGAAAAGACATGTCAATGGCTAAAGCAAGACAGTAAAACAAAAAAGCCAGAGAGAAATTTCTTAACTGGTTTATGATATACTCCCACAAATCCACGAGGTTTGATGTGACTAATATTCCACCTTCTTAAAAGACATCAGCACCTCCCACCCCTTCTGAAACAGCAATGATAACAGAAACAACCATCTGCTTGCTACATAGGACAGAAAGCATTTTTCTTCTTCTTGGAGTCGACATGAGGTGGCTTTTTGAAGGGAAAGGAAGAGACAGAAGAGACAGAATTAACTAGTAGAGAAAAAAAATTACATAAAAGTAACCATTAACAGGGAACAGACCATTACACTGAAAAAAAAGAAAAGCAGAAGGACAGAAGAAAAAGAACTGCAAGAGTTAAACACATGCCAATTAGAAAAGTCTAATTTTCATTTGTACCGAAGATATGAGGGAATCTAGCGTAGGCAAGAAGAGGAGGATTTTAATAACGGAAAAGTGCCTACAGGAGACTGCAAAATGCCCCCCTCTTACACTGGAAGAGGAGAGAGCATCCAGGGCATGGCTCAGTACAGTATAACCTCCCTGAGGAAGCATTTTCTTGGATAAACTCAAGGTCAGATACACCTTTATGTTTCTTTAAAGATAGGGAAAACTCTGAAAACATATTGTCTTCAAGTTTTAAAAGAAAATGTAAGCAGTTTAGGTCCAAAGAATTAAGAGTTTACTACCTACCACTGACTTAAGATAATAAAGTAAGAAATGGGATTTTTTTTTTTTTTTTAAGATTTCATTTATTTATTTGACACACAGAGAGAGATCACAAGTCGGCAGAGTGGCAGGCAGAGAGAGAGGGGGAAGTAGGCTCCCTGCTGAGCAGAGAGCCTGATGTGGGACTTGATCCTAGGACCCTGAGATCATGACCTGAGCCGAAGGCAGAGGCTTAACCCACTGAGCCACACAGGCGTCTGAAATTAGATTTTCTTAAAAAAAAAAAAAATCTTAGCAGTAGATACAAAACACTATTACTTATTTACATACGTATCTATGTTCCCACTTATCCATTTTTATTCATTATAACAAAGGTCAATTTAGAAAATGTCTCTTTTGCTTATAGAAGTAAGATCAGGGGCACTGGGGTGGCTCAGTGGGTTAAGCCTCTACCTTCTGCTCAGGTCATGATCTCAGGGTCCTGGGATGGAGCCCCACATAGGGCTCTCTGCTCAGCAGGGAGCCTGCTTCCTCCTCTCTCCCTGTCTGCCTGCCTCTCTGCCTACGTGTGATCTCTGTCTGTCAAATAAATAAAATCTTAAAAAAAAAAAAAAAGAAAACTAGATAAAGGATCTTGGTACAACTAGAAAAAAGCATGGTGCACCGGGTTTGGGAAATAGCAGGAGTCTGGGATGCTTCCTTTATTATTTTATATGGTATATAACTGTGACCTTGAACACTTCTCCTAACAATCTTGACCTTGTTTTTTCCATTTAAACAGAAATAATTTAATTGTCTTACTGATTTCATAGAGCCAATATGTATAAAAAATGGCATGTAAATTTTTAAGTTCTGTTAAAGGAGTTCAGAGTGGTAAACTTTAGGATTGAGTTTAGTATAGTTTCAGACTGGGTTTATATTTATTTGCTAAACAGAAACATTAATCTGAAGGCTAAAATTGCTCAGTGGTCATTTTAGCTAACTTGATCTCTGTTGGTTGTTAATAATGTTATAGTTCAATGGGAAATATCATATTATGTTTGGGAAAGTTGTTCTAGATGCAATCAGAAGGAGTATGCTACAAGGGTAGGAATTACGCCAGAAACGTATACATGTAAACTGACTTTTTTGCTTTGAAGACACTAATAGAAAATAATTTAATCCTTTACTAAAAATCTCTAAAATATATAAAGAAAAGTGCCAGGAAGAAAAAAAATCTTAGTAGGAGAACCACAATTTCATTTTGTTGTTGCTTTGATTGTGTGTGTGTGGGGGGGAGGTGGAATATATAAAGTAGCATTAAAATCAAACATTTTTAAAAAAAAAATTTTAAAAAAGGTGATATGATAGTGATTTTTTAAAAAAGAGAAACTTCCAGGCAGTTAAATGGATATCTCTCCTTATCCCAATTTAATTGAAATTACATCTTGTTACTGAGAGCTTATGAATGCCACATCTTTTCCCATGGGCCAACTGAAAAACTAGTGGTTTTTAATACTAAGGTGTAACCCAGTGATTAAAGATGTGTGCCTTGCTATTTTATATCTCTTTTAACAATCAGGGAGATCTAAAAAAAATCAGGGAGATCTGACTATACAGGTTTATTGACCCATCTCACCAATACTTGAGGATTAAAATTTAAGTTAAACCTTTATGAAGAAGGTTCAGAGTAGATACAAAGTAAACAGGACAATCCCAACCCTTAAGAGCATTTATTCCAACAAGGAAGATAGATTTCTGAATAACAGTAATTGAAAAGCCAAATAAAATAGTGTATTAAGAGATCTCTGAAGACGTTATTAATTCTTATAGGTGGCATCTGGAAGCTTTTTTGGCAAATGTGGCATTTAAGCAATATCTTGAGGGGTATTTTATTTATACAGGTTGACTGGTGGGATGGCATTCCTGGTTGATGAAGCAGAGTCCTGAAAGTACCTAATACATTTGAGTAAATGTGAGACAAGTAGTGTTTTCACCAGACTGCATTCTCTACAAGGGCAGGGAGTATGGCCCATTTCATCCACTGCTAGAACAACAGCATTTAGAACACTGTCTGGTACAAGATAAATATTTATTAAATAAACTGAACACTGAATAACTGAAAGATAAAAGACACTAGAAATGCAGGCTTAGCTCATAAAATCTTAAGAATATGCAGATGATAAAGAACACTGCAGGTTTTGGCAGAATAAAATAATCTGCTATATGTTTTAATATTAAAATATTAAATTATATTAAAATTCTGGAAGCAATGTCAATTGATTGGAGAGGTGAGTCCACAGGCAAGGTAAGATAAAAGGCATGAAGATTACAAAGAAAAGTATGAAAATGGGATTCAGAAGTGGAACTGACAGGAGTTAAAGATAACCCTAGAAATCTCCAAATTGAGTAACCAGAAGAATGGTGGTACCATTACATAAGCAAACAGGCAAATCATAAATTTTAGTAGAGAAAGAAATAAGTTCAGTTTTAGGCACATTCAACTTAAGGTGTTGACTGGAAATCCATATGGAGACGTTTAGTATAAGGAAGGAGAGTTAGATTTGGGGTTTAAATTTTTTTTTTAATTTTTTAAAGATTTTATTTATTTACTTGAAAGAGAATGAGTGAGAGAGAGCATTAGAGAGGAGGTCAGAGGGAGAAGCAGACTCCCCAAGGAGCTGGGAGCCCGATGTGGGACTCGATCCTGGAAGTCCGGGATCATGACCTGAGCCGAAGGCAGTCGTTCAACCAACTGAGCGAGCCACCCAGGCGCCCTAGATTTGGGGTTTAGAGGTAAACCAAGATGAAAGCTGTAGATGAACTCAATCAACAGGTATTTATTCTGACTGCCTACTCTGCACCAGCACCAATAGTTGAGCCTTCAGTGTAGCGGTAATAGTTATGAGAGTGCACAGTCTAGATGAGGGAACGACCTTGAGAAACTTATACATACCCATTGAAGAGAAAAGGGGCTAAAGGGCCACTGGAGGATATTAAGGCAGAATGATGAGATCAAGGAAACATGTTTGTTTATTTCAATAATTATTTTTAAAAATATTTTATTTATTTGAGAGAGAGAGAGTGTGTGCGTGTGACAGGGGGCGCGACAGACTGAGAGGGAGAAGCAGACACCCTGCTGAGCAGGGAGCCTGATGTGGGACTCAATCCCAGGACCCTGGGATCATGATCCCCTGAGCCAAAGGACAAAGGCATGACCTGACTAAGTCACCCAAGCACCCCCATTTTTATTTATTTTTAGAAAGATTTTCTTTCCTTTGAGCGTGGGGGGTTAGGGGGTGGGTGGGAAGGGACAGAGGGAGAGAGAGAGAATCCCTGAGCGTTGAGCCTGATGCGGGTCCTGAGATCATGACCCAAACAAAAACTGGTCTGATGGTCCTTACCCAAGCACCTAAGCCACCCAAGCACCTAAGGGAACATTTTAAAGAAGAAAGCTAAAGAAAAGAAGGTATACAAACTATTAAACTCTCGAGAATCTTTCCTAATCTGCAGTTCCCTTCTGAGCACAAATAAAAAAAAGAAAAGAAGTGTTAAGTAGGAATCAAGCTTTTCAAAAAGAAAACTGGGAACACACACAAATCTCACAAATGTCACAAGGAACCAGTGAGGTCTACAAGAAAATGGAAAAAGAAATATGGTTCTAGCCTTAAATCTGCTATGGTAACCTGAAGTGAATTCTTTAGACTCTATATATGTCCAACTATTCACATAGAAATAGGAATTTTTTAAAAAATGGGGGAAATACCAACACGAACTTAGCAATATATTGAGAAGTGGCAAAGTCAATTTGAACTCAAATCATACAGAAGTATTTAACTAAATGCTTTATTGAGAGTTTCAAATGAGAGAGGAAATATCAAAGAATATAATCCATATGAGTTACCATTAATGTAAATCAGGAGAACAAATGCCACATGAGTTCTCCAGTTTGAGGGTCCCTCCCTCATGGACTTGAACTGAATTCACTTAAACACGGATTACATTATATATCCAGTATCATAATGTAACTTAATTGGTTTAAATTACATTTTTCAGAAGCTAGATTGAAACTCTGATGAAGAGAAATTCTTTGATAAAATACAATCAATGACAAATAAGGAAAAAACTACCAAGCTGTGGCAGAGTGGGTGACTTAACCCTCTGGGTGTATGATTCCCCTCCGGCAAGTTCTTAGAGGGAGAATAAGGACCAAGGGCATAAATCTCTTCACGAGTTCCAATACACGATGACAAAGCACCTTTCAGGAATGGTAAACCAATTCATATTCTTAAAAGTGGCTGAAAAAGTTTTTGTCCTTGATGAAAGATAAACGGTGTACTATTGCTTTTGCTCAGAATTGTTTCATTGGATTGTTTGGACTTCGTTCTGGAAATGCCTGTTACTGATAATGTAGAGCTCATTATACAGAAAAGAGAGATATCTTGTCATCACTGCAAACGAACATCACCCACACCAACTTCATGCTTCCATAGTTTAGAGCATAAAACTGTGATGAAATGCCTGACTGCAAATTCAACCTGTCTCCCTGCTATTTGGCAAATCTTTCCTTGTTTGATCCTCTCACCATGATTCCCAGCAGCAGCCTATTGTAAATCTCCTGTTTTCCCTAAATTCCAGTCCTAGCCTAAATCCCTTCCCTATACAGATGTGTCAAACACTGAGCATCCAAACAGAGCAATTCCCAGAGTCTAGAATAAGAGTAAGGCATACGGGAAGCTAAGTACTTACTACTAGACTGGCATAGCACTCTTAAAAAAGGCACACATTTGGTTTAAAGCCCCATCTTGCTTCTTGTTCACTATGTGGTCCTGGGCAAAAGAGTCTTTCTAGGACAGAGTTTCCTCATGAAGAGAACAGCATTTAAATAGCTACTTCAGAGGGCTGACGTGAAGCAAGGACCCAAGGCAAGGAATGGCATATGGGTGGCTCTCAGTAACTGCTAGCTTCTTTCCATGTCTCCACGTTGCTCTGCTCTTTGCCAGAGTTGTCAGCGTTAAGTGGATTTTTACACAGGTATATTTATCATCTTTTTTCCACTTCACTCCCATAGACAATGGGGAGACATCGATGGGTCTTTATCACTATAAAGTCAATGTTCCACAACTTAGCTCCATCTCATCTCTCTAAATCCATATCCTACCCCTCCTCCAAAAATCTTTCTACCTTAGCCAGACTGGATTTAATCAACTTTCCTGACATCTTGAATACTTAGATCCACATGCATTTTTCCTCTCATTTTCACAACTCTCCAATTGCCCAAATCCATTTCACTGTTAGGATACAGTATTATCATTGTTATTTGCAACCTTTATTGAGTGCTTTTTATGTGGCAGATACTGTTCTAAGTATATTACATGCAATATCTACTTCATCTTCACAAACCCTACAAGATATTCTGTCATCTCCAGTACTGAGACAAGAACACATATTTGCCTTTTTCCTCTAGAGTCTATATGCTCTTCTATCATAGGAGCCATGCCTTGCATTTTTTCCTTTGTATGATTATCTAGTTAAGCAGGAATTCAATGAATATATACATATATATTTCACATTTTGTTTAGCTGCCATAATACTCACTTTCATCAAATCTATCACTTTGTCAGACTACAAAGTTAGTAAGAAGGTATGATGTGATTTAATAAGAAACACACATTTGGTCTTTGTCCTTGCACATAGCTCCTAAAGTCCTAAGTGTTCAGAGCTATAAAAAGTGTTTTTTTTGATATGTTAATGAGTGACTTTTGGAAAGCACACAAGTAACCTAAGGATGTGAGGGATGCTGCCAGTGGAGCCAACTGTGTGATTAGAGGGTTACAATTTTCAGCAACACCCCTCCTACCTAGGAGAGAGGACAGAGACTGAGTTCAGGCACCAAAGGCCAATGAATTAATCAGTCATGTCTCAGTAATGAAGCCTCCACAAAAATCCCAAAAGGACAAGGTCTGGAGAGCTTCCAGGTTGATGAACCAGAATACGTCCATGTGCTGTCTTGCCGGGCCCCAAACTCTATAGGGACAGAATCTCCTTTGCTTGGGATCTCATCCCTTGTATGTATCTCTGCATCTGCTATTGATTCATATTCTTTTGATATCCTTTGTAATAAACTGGCAATGTTGTTAGTAAACTGGTTTCCTAGAGGGAGCTACTCTGGCAAATTAATGAAACCCAAGGGGGTGGGGGTCACGGAAACCTCTGATTTACAGTCAGTGGGTCAGAAGCACAGGTAGCAACCTGGACTTGCAATTGTCATCCGAATGGCAGGGCAGTTTTGTGGGACTGAGCCCTCAGTCTGTGGAATTGGATACTATCTCTGGGCAGATAGTGTCAGAATTGAGTTGAATTGTAGGACACACAGCTGGTGTTGGAGAATCGCCAGTGGTTTGCGGAAAAAGAAAACAAACATGCTGAAATGGGTGTCAGAATCTTAAAAGATCACCTAAATTTTAGAGATGTAATATTTCTGGGACTGCATCTATCTGCAGACATATAGTAAAGATTCTGTGTATAGAGTAATAGCAATGGCTGAAGTAGTAGGGTTTGATATAAAGAAATCCTTGGGGCACTAGGATTATGTCAGTTTGATCATTCTTGATTAAGGCCACTGTGAGCGACAGTGAGAAAACCCAAAGCAATAAAAAATTATGAGTAAGTACAAGCAAACAACCTCCCCCTCCAAAAGACTGCAAATTCATCCGTGTTTTGTAGATTGCTTAAGACACTACAACAGAGAAAGAAGAAAGACTTAAGAAGTCCCGTTTCTTTACTGGGTTTGTTGCCACAGTAAAAGCATAACTTTTTTGACATACAAATCAACATCCAACAATATCCTTTCTCCTCCCTGTGTGAGAAATAATCATTTGGAGTGTTTACAAAATATAAGGTGCTTCAGGAGGCTTCCTTAATCCTATGACTCTGATGGATTAGAACGTATTTTCTTTTTCCATGTCTTGAGAATTTAGCAGAAAACAATGAAATCACAGCTCTCTGTCATAACATTATTTAGCCAAATCCAAAGACATAAGGAATATTTAAAGGTAACCACTAAAGGAGGAGCAAGTCATTTTCAAGTAATAGTTGAGAATAAATCACAAATAATGGAAAATTGTATATTTTTAAATAAAATTATTAACTTTAAAAAAATGAACAAATTTCTGTTCAACTTATGAAAATAAAAATGCTCACACTTGTATATGTTGTCACCCTTTTTAAAGACCAAAAATGCTGAGAGTTTCAAATTAGCTTGCTTATGATTAAAGCTGAAAATGAGAAAGGCTACTATGAACAAACCATATGCTTAATTCATAAAGGGGTATAAAAGAAGTACATAGCACATTCCAGTGAAGAGGAGAGAAAAAAAGTTAATTAATTCAACTCAATTTTAGCTGAGGGCATTTTTCCACGACTGCTGAACCCTAGCATGTGCCAGGCAGCTAAAATTACACTAAAATGTGTAAGCTTTGTTGTTATTTTAGAGATAATCCAGGAAGCCAAACAAAGTAAAAAATTCTCACTGCATTTTTAACATGAACGCTTTAATCTTCAATCAAGTGTATACTTATCTTCTGTTTTAAGATCTTTATGTATTACCTCTTTTGTGTATGTTTGAAAGTTTTAAGATTAAAAAGTGAAAACAAACAAAAAAGAACAAAAGTGATTTTACATGTATTTCCAAAACATTGTTCATCCTCTAAAACCATTCTTACCAGTCTCTGTTTCTGAAGTTCTTCTCTAAGTAGTCGATCTTCTGGTAAAACGTCACATAACAAAAAGTAATTGTCTTGTTCTTCTGTTGAGAGATTAGGAAAATAAATAAGGTCTACCAGCCATACCCGCCATACCACCCTGAACCCGCCAGATCTTGTCTGATCTTGGAAGCTAAGCAGGGTCGGGCCTGGTTAGTACTTGGATGGGAGGAAAATAAATAAGAAATGGTATTTATCATTTTTTTCTCCAGAAGGATTTATTCCTTTAAAAAACATACATATATGTATGTCCATTAGAATCTCTCTTCTGGTATATAGTTCTGCTTAGCCATATTGAAGTTAGGCAACATAAAGAGAGCAATTTAATTTTAGCTACCACGAAAGTGAGAGAAATCTAATTTAAGGAAGTAAGGTTATTTCTTTGGATTTTTGGATTATAGGGAAAATATGGTACCTAAGATGTATACTTACCAAGTGGAGCTGTGGAATTGATTCTTATCACACTACAAAAATCTGTAATGGGCTGTTCAGTGAACCTTTTCCTCCAATATAAAATGTACCTTAGAATAATCAAAAACAAAGGATAGTAAGAAGACCCAATATTCTACTTACTATAGAGTGATAAGGTTTTATAAGACCATTTAATTATCCCAAAACAATAAATCAAATGTTGACTGAGAACTGCTAGAAAATTTGTAAGTGGAAATGCAGTAGAGCACTGTAGAAATATGAAATAAATATTTAATGAAATGAAATTACTCTGTAAAGGCGTGGACATGATTAAACTTTACTATCCCCAAATTCAATAAACAGACATATGGGGAAGTTTAAATGAATTATTCTTAGGTGATAATGAAGTTTTTCTGAAATCACATCTAAGTTTGTGTGAATTTAAAATGCAACAATGATTAAATAGGCTTTATCACACATTTTCCAATAAATTGAAAAGTGGGGGGTTATCTTACACATAAAAAGTACTTAAGGCAAAAAAAAAAAATGCAATGAGATGTCAGTCTAAATTCAATACCTATATGACAAGATAGAAAAATTTTGTATGTGCACGCTGTGGCTGAAATGAGGCAGATTTTTTGAAAAATAGCCAAGCTTACAATTATATCTAATGAGTAGAGTTAGAAGCAGCACCCTGTGTAAATTGTAAAGCATAGCCTAACACTTGGACCGGCACTGTCTGATGAAAGAAGGAGTAAGATGACAGGATTCAATGACCTGTTCATCTTTCTGTTTATCTAATAAGATTTATATTGGCAATTGCAATCTCATTTATCAAATGGTACCAAGACAAGAAGGTAGCCTCCTTCATGGGGAGAAGAGACATGGAAAGGTTGACTTTATAGCTGACCGTTTGTTTATCAGGCTATATGGTTGATATATAAAGAACAACAACAACAACAACAACAAAGAACAACCAAAAAAACTTAGAGCAGAGAAAGAAAAACCCCTGAAGGGGATGGGACTTATCGAAATAGATTTAGTAACAGACAGTAAAAATTTGGACATTTTAAATGGCTTGGTAGAGCAACTAGCAGTGTTTTGTACATAGTAGGTTAACAAGAAATATTTTTAAGAGGTAGAAGAGCGTTTAAAGATTCCTGTAAGTTTCTCTTAGTAGCCTTCAACTCTCACAATTTTGTCTCCTTTTAATTCTTCTTTCCCTTTTTCTTAACATTAACGTCCTAGCCCCATGGTGCTCTACAGAAAGGGCTTCATGTATTTAAAAAAAAAAGAAAAAAAAAGTGCTTGGGGAGAGGTCTGAGAGAAAGAGAGAACTGTGACACAGAAAAATATAAACAGATGACAAGACTGAGTTTGGAACATATAAGGAAAAGAAGTAAAAGAATAACATATGAAAATAGAACCATGTTTTAGTTCTTCCTTCTCATGTACAACCATACTGTGACCTGGATGGTTAAATAAGGGGAGAACTCTTTCCTTATAGATGGTGCAAGACCTTATTTTAAGAGATCTAAAAATGACATATCCGAAGCTCCAGCTCACCCTCAAACCATAACCACTGACACTATGGTGAGCTTGTTGGCTTCCACACTAGAAGTGTCAGATGCAGAAGGCAAGTGTGTATTGGAGCCATCAATGGGGAAGAAAAGAAGAAAAGTACCTACCAAAGGGGGAAACATTATTCTCTGGTCACTGAGGGCAGACTGCACTGTCCACTTAGTATCTTAAACAGCTACTCTTATTCTCTTCTTTTTCATTACCCACAATTTACCACCAAACCAGCGGAGAGAGAAAAAGGGGGAAATAAAAGGAAAGAGAAGACAACATAACAATGATACTCCCAGCCACTCTCCTTATTTTCCCCTCAGCATATTTCTATTGTAAATTGGTACCAGGGATGAAGAATATAGAAGAACCTCTATTAGAGACGCCAGGAATAGAAGATGGATTGTTCTTCCAAACCATACTACATAGCCATCTATTTTCTGACTAATCAAATTCATACAGCAGAACTGGGTGCTAAGATAATGGACTTAAACAAAAACCAGGACAGTCAAGTTGGATACAGAGTTTTCATCATGGCTACCACTACAATACACCATGGAGAGGTTCCTCACCCCGATTACTACTCCAGTGAGGCCATCTGGGGGATATTCAATGTTAGGGGAACACTTAGTGTGTCTCTTCTTCATGTTTTTACTTCTCTAGTGTATTTAAAGCTACAGTTGCAATCATTCAATATTTAAAGGCAGCCAATAAATGACATGTGATATGACTTCTTTATTTGGAGGACAGTTATCAAAGCATTTTATACTTCATTAAAAAGCCATAAGAGTAATTATTAGGTAGTCAGCAAATACTTTTTTCTTTTGAAAGAATTTCAATCATGTTTCATTGAATTGTTTCCCAAAAAAATCCTTCTAGTCTTGCTTGCCCAGCCTGACTGTAATTGGTGTACTTTCTGACAGAGGCATAAAGATTTGAGATATGGTTGTTAATTAAGTAGTACTGAATGACTGGAACTTAATATAGAAAGGGGCAAGAATTAAGAAGTTATCATTTATCTTCTGGAAAAATTTTATTTACTGTATAAAGCTTGTAAATGGTTCAGTGTAAATAACTATGTTAAACGGCTCAAAGGAAAGATTTCTATTTTTGTTTTATTCTGAGAAAGTTTTACTGTTAACTTTTTTCCAATAAAATGTTAAATATATTTAACATGAAAATTTATAGTTTCTTTCCTATAAAGAACATGGTAAGTAAGTATCTCACCTATTATTTATCATCTTTATTACTTATTGTACTCAGAAGAAACAATTCCTCTCTGAGAAGCTATATATGTACACATACATATATATATACACACACACATATACATGTAAATCTATACATATACACACACATATACCCACCCCTGAGACTTTTCTGACATTAGGAAAAAGTCATATAATGTTGAGAAGATTCCAACTTAACTCTCACAAGTAGTTAATGTTTGCATTGTTTTAGAGAGGAATTTTTAGTTTTCCTAAATAGTAGGAGGGTATTATCTAAAGGAGACTGGATATATCCAAAAGCATTTACTTTTTATTTATTTTTTTATCCAAAAGCATTTAAAAGCAAGAGTTTATTCACATACGTTCTTGGTCAATTTGAAGTAACCACCAAAGTGAAGCTTACTGGGAGGACAGTTGACAAGGAAAAGCTGGGTTTCCAAATTTAAAAGTACATGTTAACCACACACTTTATTTAGAAAGTGTATACATATGTATATATACATATATCAACTAAGTATCTTTTGCTTTTTAATTAAAGCATCTATTTTACTGCATAACTGCATTTAGAGGGTGATTGATTTCAACATTTAATTATTGACTCCTAAGTCTGAGACCTAGTAAATAATTTGGTTTTTCTGCCCACATACAGATGAGATTAATATTAATGATAAAAAAGAAAGGTTAGCACAAATATAGCTACTTAGCTATTATACATAACACAAAGGGAAAAATATAAACTCAAATTTAGATATTCCTCACAGATTTTAGAAGAAAGATAAATCTCCAATTATCACTGGTAGGTCATCATATTTTTCTCCAATTCCTGAGGAAGAATTTGCATTTACATGATAAAGTGGTAAGAGAATAGATTTACATCAAAGAAAAGCTGAGTTATACAACTTATCAAAGAATAGCTCATTTGATAGTCCTGTCAATGGTTATTTGGAAAGAATCTGAAGATCTCTAGCCTAAAAAGTATCTAAAACAAATACAACAGACCTGACTACATAGAACTAGAAATCATATATGAGAATACTCCCAAAATACTCACATACACACACAGACATATATATAAAAACACAAATATTTTAACTCAAAATAAAGATTAAGGAATGGGAATGAGAAGTATGAAGTGCTTCCTCTGAAATTATATAATAATTAGTTTATTCTACTAGTTGGTAGCATATATCATTCATAACTCTCCTTCACATTCTCTTTCTGCTTCCTGACCAGACAACACCAACATCTAAAAAAGCGCAATGCTGACGGGATATGAGGGGTCATAATAATACAGAAAGCACTCAACAGACATTCTGTATTGGTGTTAGGCAGTTGAGAAGAAGATGAAGGGTTAGAGAATAATATTACTCCTGTAGGCTTCCCGGCTATTTCAACTTAAAAACAAACTCATTCTCAAAGTTTAGAGTATTTAGGATCCGAAATTAAATTTTCTCAAAAGTTATGTTTGATATATAATAATTATGTTTTCAGACCAGCATAATACCCATAGAAAATTCAAGCTATAGTTGTGGAAAACTAAGAGTTCAAATATGTATCTTTTTTTTTTTTTTTTGGAGATCTTTTTTTTTTTTTTCCTTAAGATTTTATTTATTTATTTGACAGAGAGAGATCACAAGTAGACAGAGAGGCAGGCAGAGAGAGGGAGGGAAGCAGGCTCCCTGCCAAGCAGAGAGCCCGATGCGGGACTCGATCCCAGGACCCTGAGATCATGACCTGAGCTGAAGGCAGTGGCTTAACCCACTGAGCCACCCAGGCGCCCCTCAAATATGTATCTTTTGTAATAAAAATATAATGAAATTTTTGACTACCATCTGGTGGATATAAAAGATGTCCAAGGTACTGGCCAGTCCTATACATGTCCTGGTTTACCTAATGCTCAACAATCTTATGAGAGTTGGTGTTATTCCCTTTCACTGCTGAGGAAACTGTTGCTTAGAGTGGTTTAAGTAGTTTGTTAGAAGTTACATGGTCAGGAAGTCACCAAGTCTTCACTCAACCCTAGGCCTGACTGGTTTCACAGTTCAATCTTAGTAATATAGCTTGCTGCTTTGCAGGACCCATCGTAAGAAAGGAATTGCTTGCTAGGAATAATGCGGTCTGGCAGATACATCGTTTAGATGCAGAGATATTACAACATCTGGGCTACTGCAATGTTTTGTATGGAAATCAAGGCAGAATATCTAGAAATGGGTCTTGGCCAGATATACCAAAATGTATGCTTTTAGTAATTGTAAAAAACCAGTTAATTACCATGATAATGTGCATATGAAAAATGCTTCCAAGTGTCAACTAATAACAACATGAACATAACTGCATTTCTCTTGGACAATCACTTCTAGGAATTAGGAATTAGAAAACAATGAGTAACTGCTTATATTACCTGTCTGTTGGTATGGATATTCTAAGTCAGCTGCTCATAAACTGGAGTTTAGCTCACTTTGGGTCCTGGCTATGTAGGTGAAGTTCCTACACTTCACACATGCCCACGGTTGGCATTTCCACTAACCTTTATGTCTCTGCTCTTCATCCTCTTCGTCTTCTTCCACTCAGTACCTCATTCACTGACCTCAACAGCGATCTACGCTTATAACACTTTGGCTTGTTGAATAATTTTTTACTCTTTTGGCCTGACAGGCTCCAACCAAAGGTCCCTGTTCCCAACAATTTTTGAAAAATAGTATGAATGTTTACATTTGCATAGGAATACTTTTATATATAAACTTATCTTTAAGTTATGTTTTTCCTTTATGGAATACTGAATTTAATTCTTTTAGGGACAATGCAAAATTTACCTTTGGAAATCAGCAACCAACTTGACGTCAGCTATGACCATCTTATGTTCAATAATCATGTGCTTCAGAAGTTTGTCTTGTTCATCCATAGGAAAATGTTCTTCACAGAAAATACAAGGCACAGATGGAGAACCTTCTAAAGCGGTGATGCCACCTGGACTTTCTGGCAGGGAAAGCGGCTCCAGGATACAATCCTTACTGTCTGGGAGAGAGAAAAAGAAAAAACAAAAGCGAAAAGAAAAAAGAAAAAAAAAGAAAAAGCTGAAATCAACTCTTTAGGATCATTTCTCACCTCCTGCATTAAAAGGATCCTAAAGATATTTATGTCTTTCCAAAATGAAAAATACACAGTGCCAGAGTACAGGATACTTTATTATCCTTTTAAATGGATTCTGCAACCTAGAAGCAGGGAGTGTAACAAGGCAAGCTCAAACTCCCCATTTGCCGGCTTGAATGGGGGAAAAACCCATTTGTCAGAGCAGCTGTTCAAGCATTCTTGGACACTCTCCAATGGCAGCAATTCCGGGGGTACTTGCAGGGGGACTGCTGCAAAATGCTGTGTTAAGGTTCTATGGCTCGACTGTGACCTATGGCTGATAGTCATCACATTATGGTAAGTAAACGGTATATACTGAGTCTCCAGATGATACCACGGCAGTCTTTTAATCTGCTTCCTGTTGCAGCTGCAAACTCTTTCCTGTTTCTGATTACTTGTCACGTGCAAAGAAGATAGCTCTCATATTGGTTGACACAGCATGTGCTAGGTGGCCCAGGTGGCAATTTTTGATGTTGACTTATGTCTACCATTTGCTTTGTTACACAATTACGTACCATAACTCAAGTTCTTGTGAACAAAGAGATGAATGCTGACTTACTAGACATACATAGTAAACATTTTTCCTGCTGATACTGTTCATTTTTCCTAACATCATCTATAGTATCTTTAAGAGTAGATCTGTGTAAGGTCTATAGTTCTGAATTCAGGACTCAAACCACAGCCAGTTGTGTCAGGAGCCCTCTTCAGTCTTCCAGAGGGGGAAGGCTGCACCTATCACCTTATGCAAGGTACCGAGTAGTAACTAACTAGGCAACTAGGGTGAGATATTTAATATCTGAGGAAGGGCAGGGAATCTTCTTCATAAAGACAGACAGCTATTTCAGGGTGCCTGGATGGTGCAGTTAGTAAAGCACCCAACTTGGTTTTCATCTCAGGTCCTGATCTCAGGGTCCTGAGATCAAGTCCCATGTTGGGCTCTGTGCTCAGCGCAGTCTGCTTAAGACTGTCTCTCCTTATTCCTCTGCCCCTCCCCTCAATTCTCTCTTTCCTTCTCCCTCTCTAAAATAAATAAATGTTGAAAGAGAGAGAGAGAGAAAGGAGGAAAGAAAGTAAGTAAGTTATTCCATAAAAAAGTCTTTGGAATTAGTGTACTACTAATTTTATTTCTTGTTTTTATATTACTTTACCTTATTTCTAAAGGGCTTCTTAATTGCCTAATTCACAGAAACAGTCACTGGTGCACTGATAACCAGGCCTTAGCACTGGGTAAGCATTCTTTCACTCCACAAAAATCAGCTGAGTAGTAGCTTCTGAGTACTGGTCTTTTCTGCTTAATGTTGCATGATAGGATCCTTATTATCAAGGCTAAAGTGCTTGCAACTTGTTTGACAGTACAAATAAGTTGAAAGGATAGAGAGACAGAATGTATAGGGTTTATGCGAGCATGGGGATAGGAGAGTCACTTAACTGAGCTGGAAGGGAGGGTGTTCCAAAGGACATGTCCTCAATACATGATTCAAAATACTCTGCTTATATTAAAGTATGCTAAATTAAACTTTTATCTTAGTTCCATAAAATTATTTAATACCAGAAAAGGTGAAAATAGGATATATATGACAATGGAGAGACTATTTAAAATATACAAGCACTTCAAGAAGCACTATTAACAAAAGTGATGTTATCAACTATTACATTTATTAAATTATGCAATGGAAGCAAGGGATTCTGGAGTTCTATAGTTCTTCAGTTGTAGGTTAAATTATGTAGGAACTTAAACCCTCATGTTAAAAATAGGACGGGGGAAGAGAGGTAATATACTTATGAAACTATATTTTACATTCACTAGAATGGGACAATAAAAAACAACATATATTCTAAATAAAGGTACCATTAGTGAACATTAGCTGCCATCTAGAAAATAACAGATACCATCCTACACCCTTCCCCCTTAAATTGAATGATGTATATGCAAATTCATTTTGTTTGACTACAGAAAACAATGTATTAATCATCACCAATAGCAAGAGCTAACATTACTAAGTGTTTGATATTTGTAAATTACCAGCAGAGGCCTTCAGGGCACTTTCTCAATCATAGCTACCTTTCCCAATTAGTACTATTTTAACCCCCATCTGACAGATGAGACTACTGAGACTTAGAAAAGTTAAATCAAGGGACCTAAACACGGTAAGTTAAGACTAAATTCAAACAGGGGAGCCTGGGTGGCTCAGTGGTTAAAGCCTCTGCCTTCGGCTCAGGTCATGATCCCGGGGTCCTGGGATCGAGCCTCACATCGGGCTCTCTGCTCGGCAGGGAGCCTGCCTCTTCCTCCTCTCTCTCTCTGCCTGTCTCTCTGCCTACTTGTGCTCTGTCAAATAAATGAAAATCTTTAAAAAAAAAAAAAAAGACTAAATTCAAACAATACACTATTCTGCCCCAGTTCCAAAAGTCATTTCCCCAAATCTGTTTTTCTGTATACATTCAGTGCTATTTTGAATTCATATGTGTTTACAAGCCACACCGAATTTCTGTGTATTCTGCCAGTGTCCTGCAGTCTCTGCAATACTACTTCCACCAACAAATCTCAGTTCCCCGCCTCCTCCAAAAACTACTGGGTACAGTTTATCTCCATCATTGTCTGTATGCTTTCCCAGAGTTTCACTATAAATTCTCTAATGTTCTTCTGTGGTTCACCTCTCCTCCCTTTTGTATGTTCAAAGTCCAGTTTCTCTTTCTTCAAATTATTCTTGAGAGAATGAAACTAAATGTTCACCCATCCTAGAACCAAACTGCTTGTGGTTACTATAAAGACATATAGGAACAAAATCATATATATGCAAATTTCATGTATGAAGAACTTGTGGTTTAGAAGGTGCTACGTTGCTTTGGGAGCTCAAGTTACTCTGTAATCCAGAAAAGAAACAAAAATTTTTACAGACTTATTTATTTATTTGAGAGAAGGAGAGAGTGAGCATCTGCACAGGGAGGAGGGGCAGAGAGGGAGAGAGAAACTTTAAGCAGACTCCACACTGAGTCCGGAGCCCAACTTAGGGGCTTGATATCACAACCCTGAGCTCATGACCTGAGCCAAAATCAAGAGTCAGACACTCAACCAACTGAGCCACCCAGGCACTCCCAGAAATAAAAATTTTAATAGAACATTTTGGACAACAAGATTTTAGTGTTCTGACTCCTTAATTATTTATCATCATGCTCAAATTTACAACAGCATTGATCAAAAGAAGTAATTTGTTTACCTACTTGTCTTTCTTTTTCCCACTTTGGATTGTTAACCAGATGAGTCCTGGTCATCTTTATTTATCCGGCATGTATACTGTGTCACCGGACCTGGACTGTCACCACCACTGTGAGTTCATTTATGCAAGGCACTATTAAGCACTTCATATGTGCAGTATTAACTTTATATGTGTAGTATTAACCCAGTCAACCCCCATTATAACCCTAGGCCAGAGATTCCATTTCCTTCCCTATTTTATAGTTGAGGAAACTGAGATACTGAGAGACTAAATGCCTTGCCCTAGATAGCTAGTAAGTGGTGGAGCAGGGTTTGAATCCAAGTGGTCTGGCTTAAGCATTAGCAGTCTTACCCTATACATTAAGACTGAAGAAGTTGGACCTTTTCCTATAGGAAGCAGAGCCACTCCTACATTTAAACCACTTTGGGGAGAATGGATGAGAAAGGGACAAGTCTCAGGATGAGGAGATCGGCCAGCTGGGAAATGACTGCAGAGTCCAGGACGGGGGCAGTGACGTTAGCAATGCTTGGAGGGGATGGCGAAAGGAGCGGTTGCAGAGATTGCACGGACAGTTCCCGATTACTGGCTGGCCATAGGGAGTGAAGACAACTAGGATGCCTTCTGAGTTTCTGGCTGGGGAGGCAGTATGAATGAGAGGTGCCAGTCACCAATCTAGAAATATATGTAGAAAAGCAGGTGTTTTTGTTCTGAGAGAGGGATGGATAATGAGTTAAGCTTTAGATGAACCCACGTGACCTGCTCCAAAGTTAGATATTCCTGGCATGGGTTCTGGACAAGGGCAGCAGTCACTAGAGTTTCACGTGATGCATTTGTGTTATTTCCTCTGTTTGCTAGCACCCCAACCCCCCAAGTCCTCTTGAGGGTTTGACTCACTCCATCTCTCCATGCCCAACAATAGCAAATATCTCTGTTGTAATATGTGTCTCTAGGACAGTTTGGGAACTCCTCAAGGTCAAGGACTAAATTTTATTTTCATATCTCTAGTGTAGACTATAGACTGCCTGAACTACAGAGAGTATTTGATAAATGTCTGAAAGGACTCAGCTTCTAGGTAAGTCCCATTTCAGGGAACACTTGTAGCTGTCTGACTTTAGGGAAGTGAGAGAAACAGAGAATAATTACATCCAAATCTTTAGTGCTGTGGGCCTTGGTATAACGAGCCCACTGGTAATAAAGAATGATGCAAAAATTACACTAAATTCTAAGGTAACAAGTATTATTGAATTCTTCTTTTTTTTTTTTTTAATTTTTCATGCATACTGGCCAGTAGACAAGAGACAAGAGGCATTTGGAATGCAGAGTAAATTATACCACTCACATCAGAGGATGTTTCTATGGGAAAGGTCTGAATCTCAAGTATATTTTACTTTAGAGTAGTGGTTTCCAAATCTGTTGACATTACATCACCTGGAGGGCTTTTGAAAAGTAATGATTTCCAGACTTTGTTGTGGACTGAGGAAATGTAACTTTTACCAAGCAGTAGTTCCTAAACTGAAGTCTGAGGATCAGTGGTTCAAAGGATGATTCCATGGGGACTGTGGACATCTTGATTAAACGTGAGAGTATGATGAACTCATGGAAAGTCTATAAACAGGGAACAAGGCCTTGTGGCAAAGCTTACCTGGTACTGTATTCTGTCCTAAAGAGAGCTTCTCAAACACTAAGCACAGGGTCAGCAGAGATAACTCAGTAAGATTTGTCCAAGAGATTATTTCTAGCTGCCACCATAAGAATCATAGCTACAGGGCCGCCTGGGTGGCTCGGTTGGTTAAGCAACTGCCTCTGCTCAGGTCATGATCCGAGAGTCCCTGGATGGAGTCCCACATTGGGCTCCCAGCTCCACGGGGAGTCTGCTTCTCCCTCTGACCTTCTCCCCTCTCATTCTCTCTCTCTCTCACACACTCTCTCTCTCAAATAAATAACTAAATTCTTAAAAAAAAAAAAAAAAAAAGAATCATAGCTACAACTTACCACATGGTAAACAAAATAAATAAATAAATAAATAAATAAATACAGAAATATAGAATTCTTTGCTACAGGGACCTTGAACTTGTAAAGGCAAAAGGAAATAAACTTACATCTAGCTCCTTTCAGCAAAGAGGCAAAGCATCTTGGAAAGTCTGCTTTGGCCCCAAATCTGCTTCACACATTTGTTATAAATTAACAACAACAAATTATCTGCTCTAGTTCTCACTTTGAACAGCAACTCTGTTCAGATGAACTGTAAAAAATACCATCCCAAGAGGACTGAATTTTTGAGGAGATCCTATGCTGATTATAAATAATTTTACTGACTGGGTAAATCCCCGAAGGGCCAAATTATTACTCTAGAATCCTGCTTCTCAAAGTTTTAATGTGCTTACAATTCACCTGGAGACTTTGTTAAAATGCAGATCCAGATTCAGGAGGTGAGGGGGACAGGGAAATATGCCAATCCAATCTCTTGCTGCTATGAGCATAATTGAAAGATAGTCTCAGGTGCTATGCTCTGAAATCCTACTTGCACTGAAGCCAAGCTTCCACAGGCTGGTCTCAGTAAATGATTAGAGGCAGCAGAAATGGTAACGCAGTCCGGTTCCTGTGAGACATGAAATTTCACTAACATGTGACATTGGCTGGAGGACTCCCATCAGCTTGTCAGAAACTTGCTTACAACTGTGCCGCAGTCTGACAGTCTCCTCCACCACCACTCCTTCCCTCTTTCCTTCACAGGGGTCAGACCTACATTGCTACCTCCTCCAGCACTCTCTCCTTTTCTCCTCCTCTGGTATCTCCCCCCAAAATCTCTTACACGTCAAATCCCATCTTAGTGTGTGCTTCTTGGAGGACATGAACTAACAAAGTAGGTCTAGGAGGTAAAAAGGCTTGAAATTCTCCATGTCTGAGTTCCCAGGTGATGTCAGTCTGCTCATCCACAGCCATACTCTGAGTAGTAAGGTTCTACTGAGGGAACAAAACCAGTCACGAACTCATAATATATCTGAGTGCTAAAATGACAACCCTAGACTTTACAGTGTATCATTTCTGCCAAGTAGATAAAAGCTGCTGGTGCTTTGAAGAAAAAATAAGAAGCTTCTGAGGTTTCTGTCCCCCTTAAGTCAAATGAGAAAAGCCCATATCAACAAATAATCGATGAGAAGTTTTTCAGCATTCCTTCATGGGGAACTGCACAAGACCTCACACATCCCTTCAAGCCCTTTAAGGAAGCACCCACACTTTGCTTTGCACACTACCATCACACTGCTAAAACTCTGAAGGAAAAAAAAAAGCAGTATTTTGGTGATATATTCGTAATGTGGTGATACACTCAACCCAGATCAAATAAGTTTAGTTGCTACTCTTATCCCACTCTGATAATCTAACTGATAATCATAAAATCTGGAACAAAGATGGGCAAGGTATTTCTGTTTTTGTAGTTTTAACTTAGAAAATGCTATAAACAAACACCTAATTTCCAAAGTAAAGATTTCTTTTACATTTGTTATTTATATTAGTGTAATTTACTTGATGATTGCTTTCTTTAGTATTTTATCAAGTCAGATAATATTTTTCAGGCCTATTCTCTAAGCTTTTGATTTGACAAACATCATCCCTTTCCATAGGACTCCGATGCCAACTTAACCTTATTTACTATGTCTTAGTTTTATTCTGAAAGTTAAACTCCAAGAAGGTAACTTTATTTCTAAGTTCTTGACGGTACTTCTCTTGTAGCTAAAAAAAAGAGGATCTCTACTTCCTGTCTGTTTTTTTCTTTTTTTTTTTTTTGCCAGTTCCTTAATTTCTAAGTTTGCACCCCATACAGATGCATTTGGAAAATGGAGAAGACTGGGTCTGGTCTTTTTAACTATAACCTATCTCTAAAGCTCAGAGTAAGAATGTAAGACCCTTGGGCACTTGGGCAGCTCAGTTGGTGAAGCCACTGCCTTCTGCTCAGGTCATGATCCTGGAGTCCCAGGATTGAGTTGCACATCAGGCTCCCTGCTTGGCAGGGAGTCTGCTTCTCCCTCTGACCCTCCCCACTTTCATTCTCTCTCTCTCTCTCTCACTCTTTCTCAAATAAATAAATAAAAATCTAAAAAAAAAAGAATGTAAGACCCTTATTTAACTACCCTTGGGCTAATAATTCATTTTGTAAATTACTGAGACTTCATATTAAAAAGATTAATTTACTATACAACTACTAAGAGTAGGGGAATATGGGTAAGGAGGGTGCACTTAGGTTGAGTGTTATACATTCTTGACACCACACTGAGACTGCTGAGGAGGCTGTGCTGAATTAGTACACTCAACTATAGCTGGTGGGTTTGCCACAGCCTTTGGTATGGAAACAGGGTTATAAATACACTCAACCCTTAAACCTGTGCTTAGAAATTTAAGGAGCTAATTTAACACGAGCAAAAAGCTATAAAAACTTTATTACAACATCGCCTATAAAGCAAAGTAATAGAAACGACCTAAGTGTCATGCAAATGAAAATCAGTTTTTTAAAATATGGCAGGGGTGCCTGGGAGGCTCAGTCAATTAAGCATCTGACTTTGGCTCGGGTCATGATCTCAGGGTCCTGGGACTGAGCCCTGCATCAGTTCAGTGGGAGTCTGCTTGTTTATTTCCTCTTCTCCTTCAGCCCCTCCTCTACTTGTGTTCTCTGTTTCTCAAATAAAATCTTTAAAAAAATAAACTATGGTGTATCTGTGCTGTATATCATGCATTTGCTAAATGACAATTATGAAGACAGTGGAGAAATACTGTAAAAGATGTTTGATATTTGTTGAAAAGAGCCTAATCCACAATGAATTGCATACAATTCCTCACACATGTTACATATACCCACATAAAAGACTTGAAAGAAAACACCCAAAAAGAAAAACAATGAGAGATTATGAATGCATTCATGTACCCCCAATTTTCTTTAACACTGAATTTTTTTTTTTTTTTTTTTTTTTTTTTTTTTTGAGAGAGAACCAAAAACACGGGAGCTTTGCGCAGGGGTGAGGGAGGGGGAGATGGAGGGAGAGAATCTCAAGAGGGCTCCACACTCAGCACTAAGGCCAACACAGAACTTAATCTCATGACCTGAGCTGAAATCAAGACGTGGATGCTCAACCAACTGAGTCACCCAGGGGCCCCAACACTGAAAAATTTTAAATAAAAAGCAAGTTCTCTGATGAGTTTCTAAATGTGACTGTGACAGATAAAATTAAGAGAAAGAAATTAAGCAAGTATAATTTTATTTGGCCACTTTCTAAGTCTTGACATTTAAGATGAAAAATTTTGATTAAATTTACCATTTTAAAATTGAGTGCCTACTATGCAGAAAGTATATGTTAGACACTGTCAAAACTATGAAGATTATTAATGTAAAATCCCTATCCTGAACAAGTTGCTAGAGGTAAATATGAGACAACTACACAAATTATATTAGTCAACATATGCAAAGTTCACCATAGGAATCAAGGGTTAAGGAATAGGGAGGGAAAAAAACAACACAAATCAGGAGAAACGAAACAAATTCTCCATAGAGGATTCCTGAAATGGTAAAGAATTTCATCAAGTATATATAGGTAGTTAAAAAGCCAAAATAGCCTATTAGTGCTAGAGTCTAAGTAAGAAAAAGCTGCAAGGGTAGATGGACCACACGTTGGTGGGCCTTAGTGCCAGTCCAAGGAGTTATATTTTATTTGGAAGTTGTGAGTAGATTCAGAAGGTCTTTAAGGAAGTAATACAACACATTAAGTCACAAAACAAGACTTAACAAAATGAAAACACAACAAATATATGGGATGCAGCAAAAAACGGGACTAATAGGGAAGCTTATAGTGGTAAATACCTATGTTAAAAAGAAGAAGGATCTCATGAACAATCTCACTCAAGGAATTAGTCAAAGAACAACAAACTAAACTCAAATTAGCATAAGGGAAGAAATAATAAAGATTAGGACAGAATGAAAATAAAATACAAAAAGTCAATAAAATTAAGAATTGGTGTTTTGAAAAGATAAACAAAATAGACAAACCTTTAGTTAGAAAAAAGAAAAGCCTCAAAATCAGATATGAAAGAAGGGGCAATTATAACCGATACCACAGAAATACAAGGATCGTAAGAAACTACTATGAATAACTATATGCCAGCAAAATGTATAACCTAGATGAAATGGATAAATTCCTAGAAACATACAACCTGCCAAACTGAATCATGAAGATACAGAAAATGTAAATAGACCTATAAAGAGGTTGAATCACTAATGAAAAACCTCCAAAGAAAAGCCTGGCAACAGATGACCTCAAAGAAGAATTCTACCACACATTTAAAGAAGACTTAGGGCTAAACCTCCTCAAACTCCTCCAAAACATCAGAGGAGTGAAATACTCCCAAATTTACTTTATGAGGCCAGCATTAGCCTGATACCAAAAACAGACAAAGACGTTACAAGAAAACTACCAGCCAATATCCCCAATGAATACACATGCAAAAATCCTCAACAAAATACTAGCCAAATGCAATGGCACATTAAAAGAATTATATGCGATAATCAAGCAGGATTTATCCCTGGGATGCAAGGATGGTTCAGCATATGAAAATTAATCAGGATAAAAACAAACTAGGAAAAGAACATTTCCCCCAACAAAATGAAGACCATTTATGAAAAGCTCACAATTAACATCATATTCAACTGTGAAAAACTGAAAGCTTTCCCTCTAAAGTCAGGAACAAGCAAGGATGCTCACTCTTGCCACTTCTATTCAGTAGAATACTGGAAGTTCTAACAAGAGAAATTGAGCAAGAAAAAAGAAATAAATTACCCAAATCAGAGAAAAAGTAAAACTATCTGCAGATGACGTGAATTTATATGCAGAACACCGTAGATTACACACACACATACACACACACAACTTATAATGAATAAAATTCAGGCAAGTTGCAGTCTATAAAATCAACATGGAAGAATCATTTGTGTTTCTATACACTAACAGTGAATCTTCTGAAAAGGAAATGATTTCATTTAAAATAGCATCAGAAAGAGTAAAATACAGGGTGCCCATAGCTGGCTCAATTGGTAGAACACGTGACTCTTGATCTTGGGGTGGTGAGTTCAAGCTCCATGTTAGCTGTAGAGACTACTTAAAAACAAATCTTATAAAGAAAAAAAAAAGAGTAAAATACTTAGGAATAAACTTAACCAAAAAGGCAAAAGACTTATACTGAAAATTGCAAAAACTGTGAAGAAAGAAATTTAGATACAAATAGTCAGGAAGATAGCCTCTGTTCATCAACCGGAAGACTTAAAATGTTAAAATGTCCACATTACTCAAAGCAATCTACAAACTCAATGCAATCTCTATCAAAATCCCAATGGGATTTTTGCAAAAATAGAAAAAAAAATCCTAAATTTATATGGAACCACAAAGGACTCTGAATAGCCAAAACAATCTTGAGGAACGAAGAGGAACAAAGCTGGACGCATCATACTTCCTGACTACAAAACATATTACAAAGCTACAGTAATCAAAATACATGGTACTGGCATAAAGACAGATATACAGAGATCAGAGAACAGAACAGAGAGTCCAGAAATAAACCCACACATTTGTCAAATGATCTTTGACAAAGATGCCAAGACTACATAATGGGAAAGGACAGTTTCTTCAACAATCATTTGTTAAAGAATACCATTTGTTATGTAAACTAGATATTCACATACGAAATAATGAAATCATTTACCTCCTTACCTTTTGGCACACAGAAAAATCAACTCAAAATGGACTGAAGACTTAAATGTAAGCCAGTCACAAAAGGACAAGTTCTGTACGATTCTGCTTATATGAAGTACCTAAAGTAGTCAAACACAGACAAGCAGAAGGTATAATGATGGTTGTCTGGGGATGGAGGAGGGGAAAATGCAGACTGGTTGTTCAACTGAGTATAGAGTTTCAATCATGCAAGGTAAAAAAGTTCTAGAGATCTGCTGTACAACAATGTACACATATTTAAAAATACTAGAGGCACCCGGGTGGCTTGGTCGGTTGGATGTTGCCTTTGGTTCAGGCATGGTTCCGGGATCCTGATTTAGAGTCCCATGTCAGGCTCCCTGCTCTGCAGTCTGCTTCTGCCTCCCATCCCCCCTTGTGGTCTCTTACTTGCTCTCTCAAATAAATAAATAAAATCTTAAAAAAAAAAAAAATACTGCGCATTTGGTCTCATTAACTCCTATTAAACAGTCCTGGGCAAGTTACTTAACCTCTCATAGCCTGTTTCCACACCATAAAATGGACTAAGCATAATGATCACTGATAGAGTTGTTATGAGGGTTAATTAAGGAAATTAATGTAAAGCACAGAGATGACTGACACACAAGCTTAGCAAACATTAGGTCCTATTGTTACTACTGATAATTATGAGTACGGCTGTAAATTTGAGGATGGGCTTTATCCACATTGGTGTGTATTAGAAGTTCCTGTGGATTGGGGCACCTGGGTGGCTCAGTCGGTTAAGCGTCTGCCTTTGGCTTGGGTCATGATCCCAGGGTCCTGGAATCAAGGCCCTCATTGGGCTCTCTGCTCAGTGGGGAACGGGGAGCCTGCTTCTCCCCCCCACTCTCTTCCTGTCTCTCATGAATAAATAAACAAAGTGTTAAAAAAAAGAAGTTCCTGTGGATTAATTCAAAATACACATTTTATGGCCCTAACATGGACCTAAAGGATAAAATCATATGAGGATGGAGCCCACGTTTCTAAAACACAGGGTCACTTTGTAACTATTTACTCTTAGGTTCTGATTATATTGTTGAAATTCAGAGGTTTCTGAATTCTCTTGATTACCTTGTTATTTCTGTAGCACATCATAATAAAAGAAAACTCAATGAGATTTTTAATATCGAGATAAGGGCAGTTGAAGAAATTTATACTGATAGCCACAGTTTTGTGAACACATGAGGTCCCAAACCATACTGAAAGGCAAGAGCTTAAGGAAAAATAGAAGAGACTTTGAACTACTACTATGGAAAATGCAATTTAGATACAACAAGATAAAAAAGAAATCATAGTAGAAAAGCCCTGAAGGCCCAGTTGAGGTTAGCTAGAAGTCCTACTTTGGGACAAATTTATTTTTCAGTAAAAGATTTGTATTCTGTGCCTAAAAGCAGCTGATTGTTCTTAAAACATGTATATTTTAGGTTGTCAAATCATGCAGCCCTACACAAACACATATACATATATACATAATGATAAGATTCTTAAGTAGGCTATTTTAGAAACATCTAACCCAGTGCTGTCCAATAGAACCATCTGAGACAAAGGAAATATTCTGTATCTGCTCTGTCCAGTATGGTCCATTACCCACATGTTGCTACTGAGCACTGAAAATATGGACAATGAGACTAGGGCAACTTTAATTGTGTTTAATTTTAATTTAAATAGCTATAAGTGATTATTGGCTGTCATATTATATAGGGCAGATCTAATTAGTGCTGAAGTTCTTAATGTTGGGTCCACATGCACCTCAGTGATTCATAGCCTCAGGTCTATGGAATTCAATGTGAAACATATAATTCAAAATTATACGTATGTGAATTTTTCTAGGAAGAAGGTCTTTTGATTTAATAGATTCTTAAAGAATTCTGGGGACTCCAAAAAGTTTAAAAACTACCTATCTTGTCAATATATTTCTATCATTTCATCTAACATTTTTATTTATGATGTGTATGTGAAGTGTCCTCATGCTGGGATTTCAAGCAATCAAATAACTAACTAAATTAATCACTGTTGTGCAGTAGGATTTAAATTATCTCACTTTGCAGCCAGAGCAGAAGGAGAGAGCCTGAAGACAGAACAGGCATAATTATAAAGGGTATAATGTAGAAACTACAGACAACTCCCCTGGCAAAACTGTTTTTTTAAAAACTGGTTATCACAGTGCCTAAAATCCCTGCCATTGAAGTCAATGCTTTGGACTACTACTGTTTCTGGAAGTAAAATGTTATCTTTTATATAAATACAGGAATTTACTATCTGACAACAGTCACAATTGATTTCTTTATCTATGGTGTCTAGTCCAGAGAGTCTCTAATAGGACCAGATTATCACATCTTGTCTACAATAAAGATTTGAGAAAAAGCAACATGTTTTCCACATAGAATCTGGATCAACAACTCTCTTGCTCTCCAAAGATTTTTTTTTTTTTTTTTAAACATTCCTGTTCTATAAAGAAAAACTGTTTCAGGTGTTAAGCTCTACAGCACATTCTATCACCTAATTCTTTTTTTTTTTTCTTTAAAGATTTATTTATTTGAGAGAGAGCACGCACGGGCCTGGGCTGCGGAGCGGGTGGGGCACAGTGGCGGGGACAGAGGGAGAAGGAGAAGTGGACTCCCCGATGAGCAGAGAGCCTGACTCCTATCACCTAATTATTTCTAGTGAAGCAGGTCTGTTCAGTTTGTATGCAAGCATTATCAATACCAAAGATGGGTCAGAAAAAAGACTGGATGACAACATGTGGATGGATGACAACCATTCTGCTATGAATCTGGAGCTATTACCATGTCCAATCTTTCTAGTAATACTCAGAACTTGCTTTCTTATGTATCTCCAAAGCGCTGTCCATCCTATTAAATTCCCTAAGGATGGGCTCAGAAGTTGCTTATTTGTAGATTTTCTCTTTTTGTCTAGAAAACTCTCAATTAGCTTAGGAGCTACTAAAAAATGGAGCTTAGGAGCAAGCCATATAGTAGACTAAAGGTTGTAGAAATAGGTTGATTTCTACCCTATGATGGCTAATGAGGTAATACCATTAAGCTCCTTTTCCTTATTATACTATGAAAACACTGCAGAGAAATTTTGGCTGCCGCCTCCCTCCATGCTGCATTTCTTACTTTCAAAACTACCTAACAGTGAAAACGTAATTTAAATAAAAACTTGAAACAAAAACAAAACATAAAAAAGTTTCCTCTCAGGCAACTTTGGTGTTAAACTGGGAAACTAAACGGTATGCTGGTTTCATTTCTTGGCTATAGAATAATATGTTTCTGGATTATACACGATACCTTCTTATCTATTCCATTAAGAGGAGTTAGTAGTGTCTAATGCAGTAGTAACAATAATGTCACTTATTACTTATAATGTTTCCAAACAGCAGCAGCTGTTAAAAATATTATAAATTCATAATATTTTAGAGGGAAGTAAATCCTAGGACGATAATGTAAATGGATAAAAATAAAGCCTTATTAATATGATAAATGATTAATATGTAGATTTAAATCAGACAAGATTATTACTGTTAAAATATGCTTTAAAACATACATGGTTAAATATATTCTGTACTCTGGAAATATTTTAACTCTAATGTTTATTGACATGAAAGATTTAAAATCCAAAAGGAGTTGGAATGGAGAATAAATGACTGCACTTTGTTATATGATTACTTCAAATATTTTCTCACACCCTACTACTTCTACTCTGTATTATCAAAGACATTTCAGAGTACTTCAGTGTAAAGCTACTAAAAGTTCTTATTTGATAGGAACAGGACCAAGGATGCTGGGGGTCTAAGTGGAATTCAAGGCTGGATACATATATATTTCATTCTAAGAAATAATGGAAACAAATGGAACTAAGTTCTCAATTTTATCCCCTTCTACCAACAGAAGATAGTAGTCAGGGGTCAGACATTAGGGATTTGGGAATATAAATCTGGAAATAAACAAAATAGGCATCACAATTATGACCACATTTAATGGTAAATTTAATTAACTTGAATAACCTATTGCAAATAATGCTGGTGATCCTGATAGGAGGGCCCATGTAACAGACACGTAACAAAAGAATTTTGTCAAGAATGAGAAAAAACAAATTGGTGAATGCTTTTATATAATGTAACTTATGGCGGGAAGGATGGAAGGAAGGCAGGGCAGATTCTAATTCAGAAAGATCTGACTGGTTATTGGCCTGACTTATGCCAATAACAACAACTGTCTCCAGCAGAAATTACACAGTATATCCATAGGGGTTGTGTTTAACCTGCTTTAATTGATTTAATTTGACAGGCAATTACTTTGGAATTAGTATTCTTGTCAATATTTTAATGAAATGGGTTGGCAACTTGAAAACTCTTAATCACCAGATATTTCCTATTAAGTATAATTAGTGTTTTTGATAGAACCACAAACTTCTGAGTTGTGAGACTATTATAGCTATCTCTATTTAGAAAACTAAAGAGCTATGACATCTTTTCATTTTAGTGTTTGATAACTTAATTCATCAATATAAACATTTAAAAATATAATAGTTTGTTTTTATGAAACAGGTTAAGAATAGTTTTTTAGGCACAGAGAAATATTAATAAATATGCTTCTCAATAGTATCATATAACCAGATTTAAAATCTTATTTTAAAACATTTGAATTCCTACATAATTGAGATATATTAGATATATTGAGAAATATGTTAGACATAAGACATATAGGATACATATATTTTTATATGTGTAGATTTGAGATATGGATGTATGTATGTATTAGATACCAATTAGTTCCTTGAAAAAAATTGGTTTTTGTCTTTCCATTGACTGGGAAGTACTCTGTTTCTTTGACAACTCTACCAATGCAATTCACCTTTTGGTTTATGTCCCAAACATATTAATAATTTAGAATAAAGTCAAGTGGTAGTTTCAAATCAGTATCTATATTGAATGAATTTTTCATGTGGAGAAAAGTCATTGAATATGTTTTTTGCTCTCTGGACAAACAATTCTGCTATCTTAAACAGTAAATACCACAACAGATTCTGAAATTAAGATAACATGCTAATTGTTTTTTGATCTTTGGGTGAGAAGTTAAAATTATGAATCACTAAATTCAATTACTAATTTTCTTCTTTGAAGAAAACCTACTATTAATACAGTGGGCCTTCACAGTGATAGTACTAACTAGATTATTCAGCACTGATTAAATCAGCTGCGATTCTGATGGATCTTAACTGTTAAAATAATAAAAGACCTCTTTGTAACAGTCTCCTCAGCAATGAAGCAGCTCTGTAATCGCAAGGCTCTAAATGATCTAAATATGAGAAATTCATTGTATCACTCCATTTTACAAGCATGTTTCCCTAGAAAGTAATTCTCTATTCCAGGCCACTCACAGGCTTAAAAGACTGTGCTAGATACTGAGGAACAAATGAAGAAAAGAATGACCCCGCCCTCAAGGAACCTGCATCTTTTCCGCTAGGGAGGCTGGTCAAACCCAAAGATACATCTCATACAACTGAGAAAAGTCACAAGCACCAGAGGAGAGAAAAGAACAAAGCAAAAGGGCAAGGTAGCCTATATACAGTAAGTTAAGATTCCAAAGCACTGAATTCATTTACTCAGTTCCAATCACATGCCAACCACTTGAGCAGTTGTTTGGCCTTACTTTGAGACATTTTACAAATCCTTTTCTGCAAGTTACTTGGACCTTCCAGGATTTGGGCTTCTTTTATAAAGACATAGTTATAAAGACATAGCTATGAGTAGCATTCAAAACTTCTGCAAAACACCTGAGAGTCATTTGTCTATTGACAACCTCTCTTGTATCTTCAGTGAAATTTAGTATAAATCCCATCTCCGTGATACAACATAATCTATAAAAGCGTGATCATACCACAAAACCACTTGACTTCCAACACAAACCATATGGGAACAAAATGATGTTGGATAATAAAACACAAAACAGATTTTAGTCCTAGCATTTCAGATATAGAATTAAATTCCTAAGTTTTATGTCACAATTACAAATACTAATCCAAAATGTGATATAATAAATCTTGTTATCTCTAAAACAAGGTTGAAGTCAGTTAACATAAATGGTCCATGTTGCCAATTACTCATCCAATAGTAAACTGAGTTCTGCGGGCAGTTAATGTGACTAGCATAGGTTTCATTGGAATGTCCAAAGGCAACCTGAATATCTTTAGTTATTTTTACTTTCAGGCAGTGATTCTCAAACCTAATAGTCTATTATGAATCAGCCAGGGAGCTTCTGAAATATGCTGATGTTTTCTAATGTAATTACTCTATGGTAACCAAGACATGTTTTATATGAAGCCACAAACTACTGTTCTAAGAAAAACCTGGTATCATAGTCATTCATTATGACTTTATAATTTAATGTAAGTATAAAAAACTAAATATTTTAGGGAGGAAGAGTAAAAAAATCATTTCTGGATTTGGGAGAAACATCTTTCCTACGGGTTATAGAAGGGATATTTTGTGATAGACAAAATTATATTTTGTAGAAAGTAGGCTGACTAAAAAAAGGAGTTAATTTATGAAATGTAATCAGACTAAAGCCTTTTTTGATAAAATGTTTCTTTAGTGTGAGTCGGCTCATACACATTTGATAAACTAAAGAATAATGTCAGCATAGCACAGTAGTTGTATTATTTTTTTGTTTTGTTTTGTTTTGTTTCACCAGTTGTATTGTTTTGTTCCCCACCCCCCCCAACCCTGGTAAAATAATGATTTGAATTCATCAGGGCATTATGTAAAGAAAGTCTAAGCAATATAGAAAATTCTTTAATAAAACTCCTGAAAATTCCAGGAAGGAGGGGCTTCAAAAACTCCTACCCTAGAGGTGCCTGGCTGGCTCAGTCAGTGAAGCATGCAACTCTTGACCTTAGGCTTGTGAGTTTAAGCCCCACGTTGGGTCTTGTAAGAAATTTCTTAAAAAATAAAATCTTTAGGGGCGCCTGGGTGGCTCAGCGGGTTAAGCCTCTGCCTTCGGCTCAGGTCATGATCCCAGAGTCCTGGGATCAAGCCCTGCATCGGGCTCTCTGCTCAGCAGGGAGCCTGCTTCCTCCTCTCTCTCTGCCTGCCTTTCTGCCTACTTGTGATCTCTGTCAAATAAATAAATAAAATCTTTAAAAAAAATAATAAAATAAAATCTTTAAAAACAACAAAAAAAACCCTGCTACTCTTTCCACTTTTTTTTTTTTAAAGATTTTATTTATTTATTTGTTAGAGAGAGAGAGAGAGAGAGAGAGAGCATGAGCATAGGCAGACAGAATGGTAGGCAGAGGCAGAGGGAGAAGCAGGCTCCCCGCTGAGCAAGGAGCCCAATGTGGGACTCGATCCCAGGACGCTGGGATCATGACCTGAGCCGAAGGCAGCTGCTTAACCAACTGAGCCACCCAGGCGTCCCCTCTTTCCACTTTTTTAAGCTAGACAAGGAAGCCAAGGATGCAGATGAGGAAGTTGCAAAGGCATTTGTTCCTGTGTTTAAAAAATGCCTGATTAGGGGCACCTGGGTGGTTCCGTGGGTTAAAGCCTCCGCTTTCAGCTCGGGTCATGAGCCCAGGGTCCAGGGATCAAGCCCCACATCTGGCTCTCTGCTCGGCGGGGAGCCTGCTACTCCCACTCTCTCTCTGCCTGCTTCTCTGCCTACTTGTGATCTCTGTCAAATAAATAAAAAAAAATCTTAAAAAAAAAAAAAAAAAAGCCTGATTAACAAAGAGGGTCTCTTCAACAAATGATGCTGGAACAAGTGAACATCCACATGCAGAAAAGTGAATCTAGACACAGACCTACATCCTTCACAGATTAACTCAAAATGTAGCATAGAACTAGTAAAACATGAAACTATAAAACTCTTAAAGATAACAAAGAAGAAAACCTTGATGACCCTGATTATGGTGATGCCTTTTTTTGGTACAACATCAAAAACATGTAAGAAATAACTGATGAAAGAAATAAAACTGATACCATGAAAGAAATAACTGATAAGCTCAACTTTGTTAAAATTAAAAACTTTTGCTCTGCAAGACAGTATCAAGAAAATCAGGATAAGTCACAGATTGGGAGAAAAGATTTACTAAAAACACACTTATAATAAGGACTATTACCTAAAATATACAAAGAACTCTTAAAATTCAACAATAGGAAAACAAACCTGATTAAGAAGTGGGCCAATAATCTTAATAGATATCCCCAAAGAAGATATACAGATGGCAAATGAGCATATTAAAAAAACGCTCCACATATGTTAACAGGAAAATGCAAATTAAAACAAGATACTACTACATGCCTGTAATAATGGTCAAAATCCTGAACACTGACAACACCAAATGTTGGTGAGGATGTGGAGCAACAGGAACTCTCATTCACTGCTTCTGGGAATGCAAAACGGTACAGCCACTTTGGAAGACAGCTTGGTGGTTTCTTATAAAATTAAACATGTTCTTACCATTCGATCCAGCAACCATGCTCCCTGGTATCTATCTAAAGGAGTTGAAAGCTTATGTCTATACAAAAACCTGTAAACAGATGTTTATAGCAGATTTGCTCCTAACTGCCAAAACCTGGAAGCAGCTAAGATGTCCTTCAGTAGGTAAATGGATACACTTTGGTACAATCCACATAATGGAATACTATTCAGTGCTAAAAAGAGCTATCAAACCATAGTAAGACATGGAAGAATCTTCAATGCATATTACTAAGAGAAAGAAGTCAATTTGAAAAAGCCATATATAGTATGATTCCAACTATATGATGCTCTGGAAAAGGCAAAGAAAAAATAAATGGAGACCATACAACGATCAATGGTTACTAGGGGTGGGGACAGATGATTAGGCAGAGCACAGAGGATTTTTAGGGCACTGACAAGACTCTGTATGTTAATGATGGATACATGTCATTATACATTTGCCCAAACCCTTAGAATGCAAAACACCAAGAGAAAAAAAACCTAAGGTAAACTATGGACTTCCGGTGACTTTGATACTTCAATGTAGGTTCAACCTTGGTTAAAAAATGTACCATTCTGGTGAGTGATGTTGATAATGGGAGAAACTATTCGTCTATGGGATTGGGAGGAATATGGGAAATTTCTGTATCTGCTTCTCAATTTTGTTGTAAACCTAAAACTGCTCTAAAAAAATGAAGTCTTAATAATAAAACACTTGATTAGTAGAATAAAACACTTGATTAGTAGAGTTTACACACTGAGTCAGTTGTTTAATTCTGAAGAAACCAGTCTTCATTTGGAGTAAATGTCATAGTGAAAGAGGCAACATGAATTCTTGAGTTCAAGGAAGCAAAGAATCAACTGGACTGTGATTCTGAATGTAAATCCAGTGGAGATTTAACTTTGCTACTCTTTTTATTAGGACTGCTCTGGTTACAAAGTTGTACTGGTTTTGAGTGACCTGTCCCCAACCATATTCCCTACGTGAGATATATTTTTATTGTCTGATTTTGTGGGATGCAAAGTTTTTCAGGAATGAATCTAAGGTTACTGGGGCAGAAACACCCCTATGGTTTGTATACAGTGAAGTATTTTTGGGCACAATACATTGGGAGAGACGAAGCCATCTACTGGCTAAGTCTAATAATCCAGCTCAGCCTTTGGACTTTTATAAGTCCTTAATAAAAGAAGGTGGGGCAGGGAAAGAGGGTAGTCTAAATACTGAAAAAGCGCTTCCAGTGTAGCATATCATAGGTTCCCAGCTAATGAAGTCCTAGAATCAAAACTCCACTTTAGAGATAAGAAATCTATGACCTAAAAGCTTTTTTCTACTTCACTTGCATGCCTAGTAAAGCTTTAAAAGCCTTCTTATATAGGCCAATGCTCATTATGCCAAATAACTGGCTATTTTAACTGTTCTGGCATCATGTTATAACCAAGTCAACAAGGAGGCTTTGTCCTTCCCCAATGCAGTTCCAGTTTTATTCTGCAAAACAATGAGGAAATAGTGCTTTTTTCTTTTTTTTAACCCAAACTGCTTCATAACCAATTTTACTGGAATGGATCCATTTTGGATTCCAAAAATATTCAGATATAAAATTGCCAAAGAGAGAGACAAGAATATTAAATGGAGAAAGATAATAAAATATTACCCAAGAGTCCCAGTTTGTAAGATCTGGGGTACTGACTCATGGAATAAAACACCAATATCAAAAAAATGTAGTCTTCCAAAGTGAAGAAACTCAAGAAATTTAGATTAAAACAAAATACTTAAATGACTACGTATTTGAAGTTATTAAGTGGCACTTAATGAAACCTAACCAGATGTTTATATAAACCACATAAAACAGATATACAGTAATTATCTTAAAAAAATTGAGAGTAATTCAAAATAAGCAAGCCAAGGAAAGATTATATATACTGACAAAACAACAGCAACCCATCCAAAGCTTTGGAATGTTTTACTTTGATATAAGCATACATGATTTCAGAAAATCTTCTAACTTTGGATTTGAATTTTGGGTACACAAATAGACATTTGGAAACAATGATGTATAAACTATTCTATGTACTTCTCTCATTATAAAATCATTCCAAATTTCTAGTGTTCACGATCTTATGTGGGATAAAGAACAGAGAAGAGGCTCCTGGCTGGCTCAGTCAGACGAGCATGCAACTCTTTTTATTTTATTTTTTTAAGATTTTATTTATGTATTTATTTGAGAGAGAGACAGAGGGTGAATGTGAACTGGGTGAGGTAGAGGGGAGGAGTGGAGGGAGAGAGAATCTCAATACAGGGCTTGATCTCAGGACCCTGAGATCAGGAATTGAGCCAAAATCCAGAGTCGGCTGCTTAACAGACTGAGCCATGCAGTGCCCTGCACATGCAACTCTTGATCTTGGGATTGTGAGTTCAAGCCCCAGGCTGGATGTAGAGATTACTTAAAAACAAAACAAAACAAAACAAAACAAAAAAACACAACCACAAATAAACAGAAAGGCAAAAATGCAACACATTGTAAATCCTTAAGGAACATATAAATACACTTTCATGTCACATTGTCATGCAGTACCTTGCCTTTCCAGAAATGGCACTCAAAACTGCTTAGACTTGGGTCTTACACTGGGCCAGAGTTTTAAAAAAATGTTTAGCTTTGCCTATGAAAGGAGAGACTGAGTTCCTGTTGCTTGAGAATTTCAATCATCTGTGGGAGCATCTAGAGAAATCTTGGGGAGGATCTATCTGGGTGACGCTGCCACCACTGCTATTTTTTAAAGTACAATGGGCTCAGGTCCCCTTGTCGAATGAGGAAATGTTACCAGTAGAGAAAACTGCTTTCCTCTCTGCCTCTTAGATACGATGCCTCAAAACTCCTAGTCCTCTTCCAGTCAGCTGGCAAAGAGAGGTACATTAAAGAAAAGACTAGAAAAACAAGGAAGAGGACTTTTAGATGCAGGCACAAGTAAACAAAAACAAATAGAAAAACAGCCAGCAAAACTAATCAAATGTTAGCAATTATTCAGAGTGCTATTCATTGCCCTTCTTCTCCTCCTTCTTTATTCCCCAAACCTCTTCTCATTCTCAGCTCTGAATCTGTAAAGCTTTAAGGCATTTAAGAAACAAGACTTTTTGAACAGAATGTAATTATTTTCAAAACATCCTACAGTTAGAACATTACAGGGAGAAGTCTCACTGATGAAACTGACAAAAAATGCGATCAGAATCAAGAAACTAGGTTTCCAAATCCCAGCATTCCACGGAACAATGATTATTGATCATGTATGACAGCCACTAAATAAAATACAAAAATGCAAAATAAGTTATTTGGGTTATATAAAATAAGCTAATGGGAGAGTAATCATAGTCAACATATCCAATATACCTATATATTAAGATGATATAGTAGTGGTCAAAGGCCTATCACAGAGCAGAAAGGTGCTTCACTCTGAATCTCACTGACAGCTATCATTTCTGCTATGTCCTAAAGCAGTAATTTACAATGGAAGAGGAAGATATTGTTATAATTTGAGAACCTTCATAAACCACTCCTCCAGGTGGAAGTCACTGGGGTGAACAAACTTGTACTCAGAGGAATAAAGAACAGGAAGCCTATGAGTTTCAAATATGTAATTCCTACATTTATAAAAAGATAAATATACTTTTTTGGTGCATTAAGGGATTAATAGAAAACTTCAAGGATGAGTCTGTGTTATTTCTAGTAGCTCCAAAAGAGAAGAAACACAACTATAAAGAGCCATGAGATATTTTAGGAAACAAGGACACACATTATTGGCATTGATAGTTTTTGGTGAAGCAATTGTTTTAGAAGTGCAACAGAACTTAGGGCTTTCAATAAGGTTTTCAATGTTTCACACACCTCAATTTTCTAATTCTTTTCAGAAGTCAGTTTGTTGTGATATACCGGTGAGGTTTCAAGTACTGGAAATTTCAGAAGTTGCGGCAACTCTTACCCACTGTGTTAAAAAAGTCTTTGTTTTTTGTTTGTGATTTTATAGCCAGTGATAACAATGGACCACTGTTAGTGTTTCACTGACCAGAGAGTAATTATACAGTTATCTTGGGAATTAAAAAAATAAATGTAGAAATGTTAGTAATAGGAGGCAGAGTTGCCTCTCTGTAGGGCAATGATAATACTACTCACAGCTTCTACTTGTCCCTATTACTAAAGGTTAGCAGAGCACAGTCAGCAATATACCTGCCTCTAGTAGTTCCCTTCTACACCCTTCCTTCTCCAGTGCTGATCCTTCTTTTCTACAGACAGGCACCTAGTGGTGTTCTGGGAGTTCCACCTTTTCTTCCAATTCAAAACATAAGGAAGAGCTCACAACTGTCATCTGCATTTCTTGGCTGACCGATGTAATATTTTGATTCGAAGTCTCACTAGTTTGACTAAGCCAGTTTTCTAAAACAAAATTATTGAACTACAAAAAACCAATATATGGTTCACTACAAAATTTTTGAGCGAAATGAAGGGGGAAAATACCAATACCACCTTTCAGAAATAACCACAATTAAATTTATGATGATTTTCTTAATCTTATCCCAACATATATTTTTATTAAAAATCCAAATAAATGCTTTCTTGGTACATGCTTTTTCCCCCACTTAATATGCCACCATGTCTTCAGCTGTAGGAGCTCTTTATTTCCTTTCTAGGGAAGCATAACCTGAGTAGGGCCCTATTTCAAGCGTGTTCTATTCTTGGGTAGGGATGCAGCCTCTGTTCAAGTTTCTTTTAACTAGAGGTAGGCTAGGGCTCAGAGGAAACAATCAGCATTTTACTGTGGTCAGGGTTTTTTGTTTGTTTTTTTCGCTTTTAAATTTTACTGAATAATTTATTTAAACTTTCTGCCCTTGTCCTACTCTCTCAAGCATGAAGATATCTCTGTTAATACTTTCATTATTAGACACTTACCAAGAGCAACTACCCCCTTCAACTGACTAGAGTTACTATAAATAATTACATAACACAAATTAAATTACTGAGTTTGAGTAACTGTTATAAACAATCTATTGTTTGAAACCAGTGATAAGTGACCCTAGGGGACCAAGGGCATATCCATGACTAGAGTAGTGTGGTTCTCAAAGTGTGACCCTCAGACCAGCAACATCATTATCACCTGGAAACTCCTCAGAAATGCAAATTACTGGGCCCTAGTCCAGGAAGAACCAACTAAATGAAAAACTCTGAGAGTGGAGTCCAGAAGTCTGCATTTTTTTTTTTAAAAGAATTTATTTATTTGACAGAGAGTGAGAGAAGGAGAGAGAGCACAAGTGGGGGGAGCAGCAGAGGGAGAGGGGGAAGAGGGAAGCAGGCTCCCTGCTGAGCAGGGAGCCCGATGCGGGACTCGATCCCAGGATCCTGAGATCATGACCCGAGCCAAAGGCAGAGGCTTAACCCACTGAGCCACCCAGGTGCCCCCAGAAGTCTGCATTTTAATAAGTGCTCCAGGTTAAGAACCACTGGCCTAGGGATCTAACACTGTAAGATCTTCTAGAAAAATTCTTAAGTTTTTCGTAGTGTGCAAGGGGGACTGATGTAAAAACAGGACTGGCGGAAGGCAGGTATCTGGTCAGGGAGAACTTGCTGTGTCGTAACAGTGTTGGGATTTAGTAAAGTAATTCAGCTTTCTTCCTAGAGGGATTAGGACCACAATCACCAAGTGCCAGACCTATGTAATCAAAATCTGCGTTAAGGCCCAGAGCAGGATCCCCAGGTGGTGCTGACATAACACTGATCTTCAGAACCTACTGCCCCAGCCTACATTGTTGCCTAGAAAGATCACTGCAGCTTCTAGGATGTGGCACCTTCCTGTCTAATCCAGTTACCCTCAAACTCCAAGACAGGCTTTATGTTTTCTATCACAAAGGGCTATTTTTATTGGTATTCCGAGACCCTGCCACTCCCCTGACTTCTATAAGTCCCCAAACCCAAAATAATCAGCAGCCTGCTTTGTTGAGTAGGCCTATGTTTTTATATGTACAGGTCTCCACTGTCCAGCAACAGTAAATTCAGCTTTTTGTTTCAGATATTGAATAGTGAATGACTTCTTCCTTGACCAGAGGAAGGTTACACAGTGTTATACATCCAGTAAGAGTCAAGAGGATTGGGATACAAGCAGTCTGACTCCAGACCCTAAGCTTTTTAAGTCATTATAGTCACCCTAAGCAAATATCTTAGTATTTGGATTATGATAGTTTATATGGAGAGCCTGATTTCATCCTCCTTTTCTTGACCATAGAAATGTTATTTAAAGACAGTATATGGTGGGGCACCTGGGTGGCTCAGCTGGTCAGCTGGGTGGCTCACCTTTGGCTCAGATCATGATCCTGGAGTCCTGGAATTGAGCCCTATGTTGGGCTTCCTACTTTGCAGGGAGTCTGCTTCTCCCTCTCCTTCTGCCCCTCCACCCCACTCGTGCTCTCTGTATTGCTCGCTCTAATAAATAAACACAGTCTTTAAAAAAAAAAGACAATATATGGTAATTTATTATTGCATCTAATTTTAGTCTTCTATGGAGACCATGAACATGTTAAATCCCTTTAAAGTTAGGCAGTATTATCCACCAACCTTTATAACTCCAAGTTTCCATTTTTAAAAAACTGAAACACATTTAAAACATAACATTCTCTTAAATGTTAAGCTGCAAAGAGTTTCTAAATATAAATAACAATATATTTTTGTACTAAGACAAAATATATCTTAGAGGGGCGCCTGGGTGGCTCAGTGGGTTGAGCCGCTGCCTTCGGCTCAGGTCATGATCTCAGGATCCTGGGATCGAGTCCCGCATCGGGCTCTCTGCTCGGCAGGGAGCCTGCTTCCCTCTCTCTCTCTCTCTCTCTCTGCCTGCCTCTCCGTCTACTTGTGATCTCTCTCTGTCAAATAAATAAATAAAATCTTTAAAAAAAAAAAATCTTAGAAAATATACCTTGTATATTGTTTACAAAACATTCCCAGAAATAATCACATGGAAAAAATTTTTTCTATCATTCAACTACCTTTACTGATACAATTAAATACTTAGTAGGTTTCAAGGTATTAATAAAGAAAATAAAATATGTGCAGTGTATTTTTTGTAAATAAAAATTTAAGACAAACAGATAATCTCTAAAAAAAACCCCTGAAACTAAAAATATTGTTTGCCAAGGGAACTCAAAGTCCACGTTCTCTCGGTAATGACTATTTCCCCTATGATGTATGTTCTCCCTTTGGCTTTCTTTCTGAGCTTTAATATAAAGCTAAAAATTCTCGGCCAAAATCTTGGCCATTTTAAGATCCATAAATCTGGGCAAGCAGTCACATGGCTCAATTTAATAATCTTTTTTTATTTTATTGCTTTTTAAAATATCTCAGTAATTTGGAAAACAGAACATAAAGGGAGATGAACTCTACTGAGCCTGCAAAACTAGAAGGGCAGACTGTAGGAAGGAAGAGAGCTATTAAATGCAAGCAGGCTGAGAGCAGTGTACAGAACTCATTGTAGAGAAATATAAAGTAATGAGTTAGGCAACACAAACAGAAAATGAGTACACCCCTGGTACTCATATGCTACAAGACAGTGAACAGAAGAATAAATGTTTCATAGAAGACTTGACTCTAAACTTTCAGCACAGTGCTTAAAAAACTAAATAAAGGGGCACCTGGGTGGCTCAGTGGGTTAAAGCCTCTACCTTTGGCTCAGGTCATGATCCCGGGATCCTGGGATGAGCCTTCCATTGGGCTCTCTGCTCAGTGGGGAGCCTGCTTCCCCCTCTCTCTCTGTCTGCCTCTCTGCCTGCTTGTGATCTCTGTCTGTCAAATAAATAAATAAAATCTTTAAAAAAAAAAACAACTAAATAGGATTCTAAGGTGTTTACTGCCTTGGTATAAGTCAAAGGATGTTATTTAAAAATGAAATAACTAACTTTATTTTGAACAAAGGGTAGTTAAGGTCACCTTGCTTTAGAACAGTTTTCTACTCCAGAGTATTCAAGTAAAAGCAAGCAGAATGACACAAGATCTTTGAGTAGAGGCTTTGATATTCAACAGGATTAAACAAATGAGCACTGGTGTCTTTTAATGCAGAACAGATTGCGAAGAAACTCATGAAATCAGACACAATTCTAAAGGGACCACAAAGGTTAAAGAATGTAAGGGCAGGGTGTATCCAGTACATGTGATAATATTCAGAAAAGCAGCAGCAGGAAAACAAATGGGGGAGAGATTAACACTAAAAAATGAGATTTCTTTTTTCATCTTCAACACAAGTTATCACTCTTTTCTCCCAGAAAAGAATGGTTGTCAATAAGGACCCAATGAAACAATCACTTTTCTTAATTTGAAAACAAAAACAACCAGAAAGTAGACATAGCTAGTCATATCAAGTGTCATCCATTAGCTCTTCTTGGGATTTAGTAAATTTTGCATCCTCTCATTTTTTTATAGGTGTAACACCAAACTGTTGGAACTGTTGGTTGTTAGGTAAAACAGACTTTACAAATGGTGAAATGAGAAACAGTTGGTCTCCAGGTACATTTATTACTAGTTTTAAAGGAAACTGTCAGAGCTGAAGCTTCATTACAATCACTCAACCACGTGGCTGAAACAGACAGCCTTTAGCACAGGGGAGGCCCAGTAGGGAATCCAAAGACTAATGCAGTGCCCGGAAAAACACCTTTAAAATTTTTGAAGCTACTTAATGGCATGAAATTTTTTGGTGGTTAGAATCTTCCCAACTGCCTAAGCAAACCTATAAGCAGGAGAACCACTGAAGCCAAGTTTGAACTTAAAGACCACTGTTAGGGTTTATGATGGTCTATCATTACAAACTCTAATCCCTTTCCCACACACATTCCTGTGATTAGATCTGACTGACATTAAAATTCCACCAAATTCTGAAAAAATCATTAAGACTAAAAGAAAAAAAAAAGTTCCAAGTTTGTAAGAAGTGAACCTTAGATGAGAAAAATGCAATCACTCTATGCTATACCTATTCATTGCAGAAGTCAGAAAAGGTGGAACAGACACCAGAGTAGGCACAACTTTCTAGTTCTATCACCTTTGCTCCCTACTCAACCTCCTGATTTCATTCTCTTCTTGCCCAATTTTAGAAAACTGATGCATTCCTTATACTCTGAAATGTAATATGAAAATTAAAATTTATCTGGTAACGAAGGGTGAGCACTTCCCAAAAATAACTGCCATATAAAAGCAAGACTGGGGGGTTTATTCAAGAGTATCTTTGTTAATTTGATCATGGGGGAAAAAAAAAACAAATGAACTGATATCCAACAATAAAAGAATGATCAAATGAATCACAGAAATTAAGTAAGTCATTAAAAATGTGTTTTAAGTGATTTAATGGCATGAGAAAACACTCAGGAAAAATTATACAAAATTATATTTATGCTATGATCCCTATTTTTAAAAAATATGTAACATATTTTTAAACAAAAGAAACTACCAAACAAGGAAAACACAAAGATCAGCTGGATGAGGGAAAGGAATTCCTTCTGTTATCTTTAACTACACTAGAAGCTTTATGCCCATATCCCAGGAAATTTGCCCAGGATAGATGCATTTACCCACATGGTAATTTTTTATTGCTTTGTATACGTGAATTGTTGAATTCACATTATCTATTGACTTGGTATCTGGGGCTTTTCTAGGAGGGGCACACTAGAAGTCGAAGGTCTGAAGTGCGGACTACCCAGTTTGAGCTGCTACTTCCGTGCATGTGCGTGTGCCAGCACATTGAAATCTTTCCCAGCCGATTTCTCTAAGAAAAGCTCTGAACATTCAAATCTCTCCTAAAACCTTGCCTTTTCTCTCTTTCCTCTTTTCAATAAAACTCCCTTTGGACACTGTAAGTAAAAACATGAAAAGCAAACAAAGGAAAAAAAACCTCACTGAGTATGTCTCTGGAATTATAGTTCCTTAGTAACTTTTTAAGTAATTGCTTAATTCAGAATATGCATCCCCTATAAAAGTATTAAAAGGAAAAAAAAAAAGCTTTGGGGATGCACCTGAGGCTTAGTTTCCCTTCTATTAATTTGAGGGTTATAATACTCCGTATTCTTAGACTTTATTCTGTGCCAATTAGAGTTAGGTGAGTGTTTCAAGAAGAAAACTGATCTTCCTTCTGAAATTTAGAATACAATGAAAACAAAACTCCATCAGTTAACCTTTTATAATACATGGTAGAGTAATCAAACTTGGTTCAGTTTAATTCATGCAAAAATATAAATTCATTTTATTTTATTATATTTGGGGATAATGAAACAAAATCAGAACATCTGCTGGCATGTTAAATGTCTTTCTAATTAAATCTAGCAGTTGAATGAACCAATTCATTAACAATAAGCCTAGTTTATTATCTCATTAATACAGATGGTTAATATCAGGAACAATAAAAGAATCTCAAAAAGTACAAACAATTGCAAAGTGGCAAGGGCGTCAGAGGGAATAGTATTTGAAGCAAAGGAATACTATGAAAACAAAAAACAAAGTAAAGTAATTTAGGAATATTTGATATAAAATCAGTAGGTAAAGTATGTGTTGATTATGTTGATATTCCTCAAGTCATGATCTTTGCAGTTAGTGACTTATGCAACCCCTTTGAAAAATAACTGCTCAACATAATATTCAGAAACCCGGTAAACTCCTTATACAAAACATTGTATTGTTTTCTGAGACGTTGCTAGATAAATTAAAGCACATTATACTCCATTACCCCATGGAAAGAATGTAGAATTAAAAAAAAATTCTCAATTCTAATCACATTTCCCTGGTACTCTGAATTTTGGATGAGTGTGGAAATACAAAGAAAGATTTTTAATAAGGTCTGAACAATTTGGTCCAAGAATTATGGTAATTAAGTATCTCAAACAAGCACAAAAACACTCTATCCTATCCTCTAGCTTAATACTTCATTAATGGAGTTCCCTGGAGATTTTCTAAAGTGGCTAACATATCCTTCCTCAAGGGCAGAGATATATTCTTCCTCTTTCCAGATCCCTGTATATGGTAACTTCATTTAAAGGATTTTTGTCATTTCTGCATATAAGACATTACGAAGATAATTTTGGGTTACAGCGATAGATGAAGTTACTACAGCTGAGAGAATGGAACAAAAAATTTCAAATCAAGTTTCAGAAAATCCATAATTTGCTTATAATGCCTATAATATGTAAACATCTCCCTTCATTCTAAAATATTTATTGGAAATCTACAGTATAGTAGGCACCAAGCTAGGACAAAAGACTAAAGAGAGGAAGACATGGATCCTGTCCCCAAAGCACAGGTAGAAACACAAGCAATTATGGCATATTATAGATAATGATATGTGCAAGGTACAAGGAAAATCCAGGGTATGGAGGGCATTTAAGTCTGCCAATCAAAGTCTAGGAGTTATCTGAATTAAGACTTTAAGGGCAAATATGAGTACTATATGGAAGAAGGAAACCTAGTTGGAACAGCAGGGAGACCATGAACACTTCAAGGAGAAATATAGCTGAGACAGCATTTCAGGGAACTGAATATTACTAACATTCAGAGATCTGACTGCAGTAAGGAAGCAATAGCAATGGTTCTGGTGGAATATAGGAGGGTCTGAATTAGGGCAGTGGTGATCAACAGGAGTGACTGCCCAGTGCTTATCAGGTGAGTGACAAGAATCATTCTACTGCTATTGTTTCCCTGGACTAAGAGACCTCGGGAGTTCCCACCAGAAGAATCTTACTTATCTTGGTTTCTGAATCCTGTTTGGCTGTTTCTGTTTTTTTTTTCACTATGTCCCATAGCCTGGCTTTCAAATTGGACCTGACTACCAACAAGTGCAACTCCTTAGGTTCCGTTCCAACATCCAGGCATACAGATACTTCAGTTTTTGCAGTAACCAAAAGGTTTTAACCAAAAGGTTTTAAATACCTTCAGTTTCACCCTGCTTCTCCAGGTCAAATTTCTGCCCGATCTCTAACCTCTCTCTTACAACTTGACATGACAAAGTAAACTTGTCCTTTTTGCAATTCTCTATTATATCTACTTCCCATTTTTTGTTCTCTAAGTTATGGACTCTGAAAGATTCTTGCTTTTACTGCCTGCATTTGATGCATTATGGGATACAGAGGATGGATTACTACAAGCAGAAAAAGCACTCTTTAAAATACTTTCAAGAAGGGGGCTACCTGTCATCACGCACACAACAAAACATAAGAAACAACACCACCACCACCACCATCACCAACAAAACCCCCCAAAAACCAACAACCCTAAATCTAAACCCTAAAATCTGAAATGCTTTTAGATTCTAAGTCATTTCCTGTTATCATTCTTAATGGCAATTACTTAGCTTTTTCTTATGCTTGTTAATAATGGATAAATAAGGACTAGGAAAAATTTCTTTTCATTGGCTGAAACCAGTCAGACCCTCTCCACTGCCATATTTTGTCTTAACACAAACTAGAATTCAGCTAATATTTCTAATCATTTTGGCAGAATCCATCACAAACTGGATGTGATGTTGTTGCCTATTACTGTACTGTTCACCTGTACACCCGTAAGTAGTTCCCAAGCTTCAATGTACCTCCAAATCACGTGAAAGACTTGTTAAACCAGAGTACTAAGCTCCATCTCAAGCTGCTCATTCAGTAGATCTGGGGTGTGGCATGTGAATGTGTATTTCCAGGTGATGTTGATGCAGATGGACAACCATGTTTTGAGAACCACTGTCATACACTCACAAGGGAGCATGAATGCAAGGAAGAAGGTGGTATCCCAATTATGGTTTACCACCCTTCCCCCAAAAAAGCTTCTCTAAATTAGATTGCAATTCTGGTCAGACAGTTTAGAAGGTTAAGTCTTGATCATGGGAAAGATTCCAAAGTATCAATTCCTTTTAAGGAAAGAAAATAATAAATGCAACTGTGTTTCATGGCTATTTTAACAGAGATGCTCTGTGGGAGAGCTTAAGATGTTGCAGTTTCATTAGCATGATCCAGTGTTGCTATGGGGACCAACTGGAGAGGAATCATCAGTACACAAGAAAATGAAAAGAGAGGAATTGATGATGTAAAACAACAACAGGAACAAACATTTCTGAGAAAATAAAGCCAAGTCACATTGCCCATTTTCTGGCATTTACATAAATTAAGGTATAAATTCTCCTTTAACAATGAGATGTAGCCACATACAGGTAGCACCATCTTTAACAGATGCACAATTCCTCTGCAATTTAGAGAGAGAAGCAAAAACAAAATCTTTTAAAAGGGAGTAGAAGGAAACGGCATTAGGGGTTTTTATTAAGCATAGTTAGGCATGATGACCGCGAGACTAGTGGCTGTGCAGAAAGGAACATTTTGCCCACTTGGATCCAGTTCTGCACAATAGGGAGATGGAAGACTCAGGCAGATAGGACATATAGCTCTGGGGACTGAAAAAGGGAGAAGGTAGGTGAATGGCCTGTTCTTAGTCTGTTAAAAAATGGAACTAACAAGAGCCAGAGAGGAAGGAAGAACCTGAAATAAACATCAATTCTTCATCTAAACCATCTTGTATCAGCTTCCAGTCTCCCTTCTTCAAGTCTTTTATTCCATCAGTTCCTAAAATTAAAACCATCCTATCTCCCTATTTTCTTCCTCAACATATCTCAACTTTTCTGCCCGCTTTTCTAGCTTATACTTTATATCTACTTTTTTTTTTTAAAGATTTTTTTATTTAATTATTTGACAGAGAGAGACACAGCAAGAGAGGGAACAAAAGCAAGGGGAGTGGGAGAGAGAGAAGCAGACTTCCCACTGAGCAGGGAGCCTGACGTGGGGGTTGATACCAAGACCCTGGAATCATGACCTGAGCTGAAGGCAGATGCTTAACAACTGAGCCACCCACAAGCCCACCCGACATCTATCCACTTTTTAAAATGAAGTTTAAAAAAATTTTTTTTTGAGAAAGAGAGAGCAAGAGTACATGCGTGTGCATGTGTGAGTTGGGGGGAAAGGCAGAGGGAGAGAATCTTTAAGTAGACTCCCTGCCCAGTGTGGCAGGACTCAATCCCAGATCACAACCTGAGCAAAAACCAAGAGCCAGACACTCAACCAACTAAATCACCAAGGCACCCCGTATATCGACTTCTGTTATCCAACTTTATTTTTCACCATCCCTCTTATTGTCTATGTCTTTCTTAACACCAACTTGGAAGAAATTCCTACTCAGAGCTTTCCTCTCCTTGTCAGATGCCACATTTATTGTCCCAACTTTAATGATTTTTTTTTAAAGATTTTATTTATTTATTTGACAGAGAGAGATCACAAGTAGGCTGAGAGGCAGGCAGAGAGAGAGAGGTAGAAGCAGGCTCCCCACTGAGCAGAGAGCCGGATGCGGGGCTGGATCCCAAGACCCTGGGATCATGACCTGAGCTGAAGGCAGAGGCTTTAACCCACTGAGCCACCCAGGCGCCCCAACTTTAATGATTTTTAACTGTAATCCCAGATGCCTCAGATCCCAAGGAGCTCCACTGGGTATGACGGGAAAACCAAAACAGATAGCTCCTTGGCCTCCCCTGACCCTCTTTAGCCACAGAGGCCTAGGTTTTATAGGTTTTATATGTTAGGATTTTGCGTAGGATAATTTGGAAAATAGTTCCATCACTTAAAAAAACTTTGAGAAATACTGCTAATATACTAAATCATTTGCCACTCAACAAATTATTGTTACTGGTACTATTGTCTACATGTATATGTTTTGTTTCATAAATTATACTGGGAGCTCCTTAAAAGTAGCTTATCTGTCTTTTCCCCATTGTGTTTAGCTCAGTGCCAAGGTAAAGCAGTGCATTCTGTTGACTGATTCATTTTTTTAAAAGATTATTTATTTATTTGATAGAGATCACAAGTAGGCAGAGAGGCAGGCAGAGAGAGAGGAGGAGGCAGCAGGCTCCCTGCTGAGCAGAGAGCCCAACGTGGGGTTAGATCCCAGGACCCTGGGATCATGACCGGAGCTGAAGGCAGAGGTTTTAACCCACTGAGCCACCCAGGCACCCCAACTGATTCATTTTTCAATTTATTTTGTAAGTGATCTGGTAAAATTCATACTGAGGTGACAAATCCTGAGGTGACTGACATAATATACTGCCTATGAGTAATATCTCACATGAAAAAAAAAGAAAGCATCTCTTGATATAAGTTAGTGTGTAATGCAAAAGAATGGATTGATACATGTTTGTTTTGTTTTGTTTTTTTTTTTTAATCAGCAGCAAACCCACAGGACAGACTTTTGAGGAACAGAGACCTTTCCAATGCCACTCAAATCAGGCCCTCTAAATTTGCAGTTAATTTGTGAGACTGACCCAGCTTTGTGACGTTATTGATAATTTCTCAATTCCATTCATGCCTTTTGGGTTTACATAACTTTTTTGTATATTGATGCACAACTATACGAACTGGTTCATTTTGCTGAACTACACGCACTGCACTTTATGTTTTTCTTATCTCATTATTTAAGAAATATGCAGCTAATGAAACATCCATTGATATGGTTACTTCCTTGGACTTACAACTGCATTTGAGATGCAAGAGGCTAGCTTATTGCAACTGAAGAGAAGAGAAGGCCACCAAGTGGAATACTGAACTGAGAACAAAGTGCCTTTGTCACCATAAGACCCTGCTATTCTTCATGCATTTCTTTAAAAGGGTGAGTGAATAGAGTAAAATAGCATGGTAATATTGTCCCTGTGTCCAGTACAGAAATAGAGCTGTGTTTTTGTTAATCACGGAGGGGAAAAAAAACAAAACAAACTCAAAACTCTTTTTTTGCAAAAAGGTACATTACAAATATATACAGTGTCTCTAGGAGAAAAACAACTTTGCCTGATTCCTGAAGTCTGTTAGGAGAGAATAGCAAAAACAGAATCTTCCTCACTTCCTTCCCTCTGTCTGCTTTCCCTCCGTTTCTCTTCTTTCAACCTATATGAGAACCCTAATAAGAGAGAACGCAGTTGGAGCTTCAGCTAGCATTCTCTCTCACCTTCTAACAGCTACAGTGGCCCTCAGAGACTATGGATCCCAAAACAATGTACAGGCTGACTGCTGTCAGTGTCTTGGAGTCGGGGTGAAGGGGCAACAGAAAAGAGAAATGAAGACTTGAAGAATCAGGAGCCAAAATGACTGGGAAAAGAGTGGTTACTAGCACATCAGAATACCAGAAAGAGGAATAATTTTTTTTTTTAAATTTATTTGACAGACAGAGATTACAAGTAGGCAGAGAGGCAGGCAGAGAGAGAGGAAGGAAAGCAGGCTCCCTGCTGAGCAGAGAGCCCGATGCAGGGCTCGATTTCAGGACCCTGGGATCATGACCTGAGCCGAAAGCAGAGGCTTTAACCCACTGAGCCACCCAGGCACCCCAAGAGGAATAATTTTTTTGAAGGGAAGGCTAAAAAAGAAGAGTGTGGAAAAAAATTGTTTGGACGTTACAAACAGAAGCATTTATTCAAAAGATAAACAATTTGAGCTCTTCTGCACCAGTAACTAGGCATTCAAAGTAGAAATGAAATAACAGGAGGTTACTGTAGGTAGGTAACAATAGATGGAGCACATTATATTTCATTTGTGAAAATTGCTTGTAACTGCTTTTTGAAATTTTTGTCTAATCATATAAATAACTGCATATAATGAGGGAGGCTTTAAAATGCTAAATTATAAGCATTATGTTTAATGTATATATCAAGATTATAAATGTATATATCAAGATTATAAAATGTTGATTAATGTTTTAGAAAACATATCAACTAATCACATGACCATAAATTCTAATCTAGATACTTTACATTTTTTATTTTTTTAAAGATTTTATTTTTTTATTTGACAGAGAGAGATCACAAGTAGGCAGAGAGGCAGGCAGAGAGAGAGGAAGGGAAGCAGGCTTCCCGCTGAGCAGCGAGCCCGATGCGGGACTCGATCCCAGGACCCCGGGATAATGACCCGAGCCGAAGGCAGCGGCTCAACCCACTGAGCCACCCAGGCGCCCCACATTTTTTATTTTTTAAAGACTTTATTTTTTTAAAGTAACCTCGACTGCCAACATGGGGCTTGAACTTATGACCCCAAAGCGAGATCAAGAGTAGCAAGCATGCTCTACCAACTGAACAGAAAGGGGCCCCTAATCTAAATACTTTAATAACACTGGGCAACTAAATGACATCATAAACTTAGAGACTTTTGGTATCTTTAGCAGAAAGAGGTAATAAAGAAAATCATATACATATACATATATGGCATTAAAACAAACCCCAAAACATCTGTTTAGGGAATATGCGTCTATTCTCTTTCTATTTTATCTCTGTATATATAAATTCATTTCTACAGTTTTTCTGCTTTAATTCTAAAGAAGCTGAGGTCACTGGTACCCAGAATGTCAATGGGTCCATTATGATGAAAAGAGCTATATTATTATCTAAATTACAATACCAGAAAAAAACCACTTCCAACCTCGTAGGTTGCATAAACTGATAGGAAGAAGAAGGTTTGTTAAAAGAAGTATGGGTGACGATCAAGAAATGGGCAGAGGACATGAACAGACATTTCTGCAAAGAAGACATCCAGATGGCCAACAGACACATGAAAAAATGCTCCACATCCCTCGGCATCAGGGAAATACAAATCAAGACCATGATGAGATACCACCTCACACCAGTCAGAATGGCTAAAATTAACAAGTCAGGAAATGACAGATGCTAGTGAGGATGCGGAGCAAGGGGAACCCTCCTATACTGTTGGTGGGAATGCAAGCTGGTGCAGCCACTCTGGAAAACAGCATGGAGGTTCCTCAAAAAGTTGAAAATAGAGCTACCCTATGACCCAGCAATTATACTACTGGGAATTTACCCTAAAGATACAAACATAGTGATCCGACAAATGTAGTGATCCGAAGAGGAATGTGCACCCAAATGCTTATAGCAGCAATGTCCACAATAGCCAAACTATGGAAAGAACCTAGATGTCCATCAACAGATGAATGGATAAAGAAGATGTGGTATATATACACTATGGAATACTATGCAGTCATCAAAAGAAATGAAATCTTGCCATTTGTGACGATGTGGATGGAACTAGAGGGTATTATGCTTAGCAAAATAAGTCAATCGGAGAAAGACAACTATCATATGATCTCCATGATATGAGGAAGCGGAGATACAACGTGGGGGGTTTGGAGGGTAGGAAATGAATAAATGAAACGAGATGGGATCGGGAGGGAGACAAACCATAATTTAATCTCACAAAACAAACTGAGGGTTGCTGGGGGAAAGAGGGTCGGGAGAGGGTGGTGGGGTTATGGACATTGGGGAGGGTATGTGCTATGGTGAGTGCTGTGAAGTGTGTAAACCTGGTGATTCACAGATCTGTACCCCTGGGGCTAATAATACATTATATGTTTATAAAAAAAGGCGGGGGGGGGGACAAAAAAAAGTATGGGCGAAACAGAAATATAAAAATCCATACATTTCAATCAGGTTTAATACCTTACTCATTGTCATAGGAAATACATGTTATTTGCACAGAGAGACTCTGACAGTTTATATGTTTCTAAAATTGCCTTTTGGGTTCTAATTAAAAATATTAGATTGCACTTAATTTCTAACACGAAACGTGGAGGAGTGATAGTGAAAGAGGATATGTAGAATTCCCAGGGTCAACAAAACTTAAGGTACTTATCATTGCATTCACAACCATTTTAGCTATTCATTCTGAAACTTACTGCCAATTGTACACCATGTGTGCTTCATTAATGCTGACTCGCTATGGAATTTCTTTTCTCACCTATACTTTACTCAGATGTTCAGCCACATAAGGAAGAGATTACTGAGCCAAATTTTTAAAGGCTACCAGAAACCTAGAAAGCTATCTAAGTGACTCAATCTCTAACACCAGAAAAAAATTAAAGCCCCCCCAAACTAGGTCTAGTATAATCAAAGAATATTATCTAAAAATAGCCCATTAAGAAAAAATTTCAAGAGATTATTTATATGCTGAAATAAAGAGTTACTACTGACGTGTATCTTTATTTAGATGTACCCTGATGCTGGAAAAATCAACAGGGAAATGAAGAACATCTTGAAAAGAACAAAGTTGAGGGTCTTACACATAACTGAATTCAAAACTTCCTAAAAAAACACTATGGTAATTAAGACAGGGTGTTACTGGCATGAGAAAAAAATCAATAAAGATGAATGGAACAGAACTGAGAGTCCAAAAATAAACCCTCACATTATGGTCATTAGATTTTTCACAAGGATGCCAAGACAATTCAGTTGGGGAAATGATGGCTTTTCAATAAATGGTTCTAGAACAACTGGCTGTCCATAGACAGAGCTGGACTACTTCCTTATATCATACACAAAAATTAACTATATATGCTATTCATTCACAGCAGAGGTATTTAAAACGACAGCACAGGAGAATTTTTGGTGTAGTATGATGCTAATGCACTATGGGTAAGTAGATTATAGTACTCCTTGCTAAAAACTAGTTGTGTGACTTATGCTTTTGGCTTTGCAAATTGTTCATCTCCTAAATGTAGCTGAGGAGATAAAATGAAATCAAGTATTGAACAATGCTCTAGAAAATATGACTTGCATATGACGTGAGGAGGACTATGGAGAGAAGCTGATGTAGTTATTGGCTCTTCAAGGATATTAGCCTCCAAGTAGCCGAGAGCCAAGAAGAAAGAAGATGGAACAGGGGTGCCTCAGTTTCAGCCCTGAACATACAGCAGACAGATGTCTAATTCCATCCAAATGTCAAGTGTCAAGTCAGGAGTAACACTGACATCTCTTACTAAGCATGCAAATATAAAATATAAGAGCAAGGCAAAATCAGTAATAGAAGAAATAACAGGTGTTGGCAAGGAGAAAAAAGAACCGTCATACACTGTTGGTGGGAATGCAAACTGGTGCAGCCACTCTGAAAAACGGTATGGAGTTTCCTCAAAAAGTTAAAAATAGAAATATCCTATGAGCCAGCAATCACATTACTGGGTATTTACCCAAAGAATTCAAAAACACTAATTCAAAGGGATACATGCATCCTTATGTTTATTGCAGCAATATTTACAATAGCCAAACTATGGAAGCAGCCCAAGTGTCCACTGACTGATGAATGGATAAAGAAGATGTGGTACACATGCACACACACACACTGCAGTATTTTTCAGCCATAAAAAAATGAAATCTTGCAATTTGCAATCATATGGATAGAGTATAATGCTAAACAAAATAAGTCAGTCAGAGAAAGACAAGTGAAAAAAAATAAATGAACAAAGGGAGAGAAAGAAACTAAAAGACTTACAGAAAACAAACTGATGGTTACCAGAGGGGAGGTGGGTAGGGGGATGGATGGAATAGGTGAAGGGGATTAAGGACAGTACTTGTCATTATGAGCACCAAGTGATGTATGGAAGTGTTGAATCACGACACTGTTCACCTGAAACTAATATTACACTGTATGGTAACCAGAATTAAAATAAACACTTAAGGGGCACCTGAGTGGCTCAGTGGGTTAAACGCCTCTGCCTTCAGCTCAGGTCATGATCTCAGAGTCCTAGGATCGAGCCCCGCATCGTATCGTGCTCTCTGCTCAGCGGGGAGCCTGCTTCCTTCTCTCTCTCTGCCTGCCTCTCTGCCTACTTGTGATCTCTGTCTGTGTGTTAAATAAATAAAATAAAAAAAAAATAAACACTTAAAAATAAAAACATATATATCGCTATCTATCTATCTACTTACATCTATATGAGCAAACTGTATCATAGTCATAATCTCCATATGGGAGATGACATAAGAAACCAATAATGGAAATAAAAGGTTAAGAAGAGGAAATGCTGGGCTATATTTTGGTATTGGCAAAGAGTCAGCAAAAACATTTCACAGGAAAGGTGAAGATGATACCTAATTTTAAGTCTTAAGGAATGAGTAGAGGCTGTAAGGTAGAAAGGCAGGAAAAAGATACTTTAGGCAGGAAGAATACATGAGTTATGGTTAGACTGGTCAAAATGATAAACTTTCTCAAAATATGCAGAGATAATAGAAGTGGATTATTCAAGTACCTTTGGGCTTTTAGAATGTCTGACCAGCCATCACTCTGAAGATTACAAGGTGTCCCAGTGACTACAGATAAAACCAGTATAGCAAGGTTTATGAGATTAAGAACTGCATTACTAGATTACTTTTTAAATTTCCTTTTAGATTTCTATTTATTATTTGACAAAGAGAGATCACAAGTAGGCAGAGAGGCAGGCAGAGAGAAGGGGGAGAAGCAGGCCCGCCACTGAGCAGAGAGCCGGATGTGGGACTCGATCCCAGGACCCTGAGATCATGACCTGAGCTGAAGACAGAGGCTTAACACACTGAGCCACCCAGGTACCCTCTTTTTTTTTTTTTTTTTTTTTTAAGACTTATTTATTTATGTATTTGACAGACAGAGATCACACGTAGGCAGATAGGCAGGCAGAGAGAGAGGGAGAAGCAGGCTCCCCAGCAAGCAAGAGCCTGATGTGGGGCTCCATCCCAGGACCCTGAGATCATGACCTGAGCCGAAGGCAGAGGCCTGCCCCACTGAGCCACCCAGGAGCCCCGCATCACTAGATTCTTGACATGGACACTGCATTTAATATTTGATATACAATTGCTCTTCAGAGTCAGGACTCAGGGGATTCTGAGGGAACATCATCCCAGAGAGCAGCTTCAACTATAATGTCTAGATTGTCATCAAACACTACTAGTATGCTATCATTTGTGCACACACAGATACTTGCACTACCAGTAATCTCAGAGAAGTGGCCTCAATTCTCAGTACTTTATTTACAATCTGGCTTCTAAGTTAATTGCAAGTAGGAAAATCAACTCAAAACAGGAAGAGTTACACTCACAAATTCAGAGCATTGTCCTACATGAATTAAGTGTTAATCCACAAACTCTTTCAGACTACTTTGTTCTAATCTCCAAATGCACACACCTTATTCGATTTCACAAGGTTTCTTTTGTCTAGTTGAAACCTTGTTCCTTTTTCTTGCAATTCATGTTGTCTGTCTTCCCCTTGAGACTTTAATCCCAATTATATTGACTCCCAATGGTACCTTAATTCCCCAGACCTCATTATTCACTAAATCATCTGTTCAGTTTTTAATATATGACCTTTATAGGACAAAGGCTTTGAAATCACTGTAGTTAAGGGGGGGCGGGATCCTTTTTGGAGGGGGGTGGGTGGCAGTCCCTGGATACTGCTGTTATTTTCATCAAGGGAGCTAAGAGGAGAAAACTGTGGAATACTTTAAATTGATACCAATTTTCTTTCCTAATGAAGTAGAAACTACCATTATAATAGACAAGATTTTTCCCCCCCAAATACCTATTTCAAGCAAATATACTTGCTATTAGGGAGGAATATCTAAAATAAGCTGTATACTGATCAAATGAAAGATTCTTTGAATGAGGAATGATCTGTGGTTGTCCTGATCCCAATACATGATACAAAATAGTGCCATGATGGTATGTTTGCTTACTTGCAGGAAAAATTGAGATGTCATGCATGTTAAAGAAAATTTAAAGAAAAAACAGTAAAAACATAACTTCCTTGGAAGTAATGTTATAATAATGTTATAATAAATCATCAATTCCAACTTCCTTGGAAGTAATGTTATAATAAATCATCAAAATAGTAAAAAAAAATAGGAGAATGGGGAGATGAAAGGAGCCAAAAACAATCTGAAAAACTGTGATCTGTTATTAGAACTAGAATCAGAGACTTCAGAGGTAACTGACCTACTCACAGAAAAACTTGCAGTTTATCATTAAAAAGAAGTACCCTACTGCAAAATTCAATACCTCTGGATACTAGATGAGGATGACTTGGACTTATACCAATGGTGTTAGATCAGATGAAGAATCTGTAGTAGATCTATATCTAAGTTTTCATTAAGAGAAAAAAATATAGCAACAAACCAGCATTTCACCTTTCTGGTTAATCAGGCCAAACTTCACTCCAATTAACACATCGACATTTAAAAATGTTTACAACAAATTAAAATTTTTGTTACACACACACACACACACACACACAATTTTAAACATACACAATCACCCCACCCAAATGATGTGTGGTCTTGTTTGAAAATTCTTATCAGATCTGTACAAAATTTAGAGCTTAATTATGAGTATCTGGTAAGATCTGCCATGGATCAAAAAAATATAGAGATGCAGGGGTATATGGCCATTGTTAATTATGGAAAAGACAGAAACTTTTCTTAGAAAAAAAAAAGACTTCTTAGAAATAATTAAGAAAAACATAACTTAAAAAATTACTTTCATTTTTTTTTTAAAGATTTTATTTATTTATTTGACAGAGAGAGATCACAAGCAGGCAGAGAGGCAGGCAGAGAGAGAGGAGGAAGCAGGCTCCCTGCTGAGCAGAGAGCCCGATGCGGGGCTCGATCCCAGGACCCTGAGATCATGACCTGAGCCGAAGGCAGCGGCTTAACCCACTGAGCCACCCAGGCGCCCCAAAAAATTACTTTCATCTAGAAAGTAAAATTTAAAAGTTCAAATTTCTACAAGACAAAAGCCTTGTGAGCACTCAATGGATAGGCTTAACTCCTCCATCTGGCCTCCTAGATTATTCTCCTAATTCTGATCTCCCATCTGAGGAGGGGCTACCTGTAACAGAGAAAAAGAAAACCCTCAGCTACCTGTGGTACAGATTAAATTAGTGGTGACAAGCAATGAGGAGTCTTGAATGAGGATATACTTTCACTTTGTGCTTTTCCTATAGAAATGGACAAATCATAGCTGGCTTTTGAGCTGGAAGGTGACACAATACGTTATACATTTTAGGAAGACTTATTTATCTTAACATCTGGTTTGAACTGCTTAAGGAACATGCTCTATTAACAAGAGCCTTTGAACTACTGGTCTTGCCTCTGTACGTGCATCTTCACATTAGGACTATCACGAGGTTGTTCTTAGTCAGTCAATGTGATTCATGTTATTCACTCACCTAAAACATTCCCCATCATGTAGGAGATAATGCAAGTTCTTTTGCTAGATCCACAAACTCCTTTTTAATACAGCCCTTGCGCCCTGTTCAGCTTTGTCTCTACCATATCATTTTAGGCTAGGATAATACATACTTATAGGGCATCTTCAAGCCTTTCCTCATGCAGCTTCATCTATCAAAAAGGCCTACCTCGGGACGCCTGGGTGGCTCAGTGGGTTAAAGCCTCTGCCTTCGGCTCGGGTCATGATCCCAGGGTCCTGGGATCGAGCCCTGCATCAGGCTCTCTGCGGGGAGAGCCTGCTTCCCCCTCTCTCTCTGCCTGCCTCTGCCTACTTGTGATCTCTGTCTGTCAAATAAATAAATAAAATCTTAAAAAAAAAAAAAAAAAAAAGGCCTACCTCACCTGGCAATGACCTTGGCCTATGTATCACTCCTGGAGAAGCCTACCCAAACCTCCCTGATAGGTTAGAAGCACATGCAACAGCTACCTCTTTGCTTCAGATTCTTTTACTACACTTCTGCATTATTATCCTCTACTAGACAAGTGTCTCCTTCAGGGCAGGAACTTTGTCTTATTCTTTTTTTGTGCCTTCAGAACTTAGCACATAATTACTACTCAACAAATGCTCAATAAAACCCAGGGCCTAAGAAAATCGAAAGTGTCTTTTTGATCTGTAAGGCAAACTGTCTGTGTGTGTTCTTGTTTTTAATTAGGGAGATTCTACTAACTGGTTCTGGAGACCATTTGGCCTGAAGGAGAACAAAGATCCAAATTTTTGTGAAATATCCACATCCTTATAAATACAGGTCTGAGCACTAGACAGCCTCTTGGTTCTTCTAAGATGGTTATCAGATGTAGTCTTGTATTCCATTTTATCTCCCACTACTGCTCTCTTTACTCTGAAGCGTTAAGTAGTTTCTGAAATGTGCCTCCATGACACCTGGCTTTCAGCCCCTCCCCCTGAGGTGCAGGTACTCTATCTATCTACATGCTTGCTGGAGTCTTTCCTAATCCTCTGGTCTCTCTCACTTCTTCCATGAAGCCAACAATGATTATCCCTTTCAAGCAAATTTTTTCTCTATCCATTCCACTATCCACTGATGGGAGCTGAACCTCGTCACTGGTATATGTGTCTCTTCTCCATTTAGACTTCAAGCAAGACAGAAACTATATTGTCTTTTTAAAATATTTTCAAAAGTGACTTATCCCAGTGTCACTTCCAGCTCAAATACTCATAAATATTTAGATTAACTGATAAGTGACTGACAGTTTAAAGGGGGAAGAGCCCAGTCATACTCAGGATAGAAGGGATGGTCAGGGAAGAAAGGCACTAGTCAATAAATCCAAAGATGGTCATTTCAAGCATGAGATTATTATACCTCTGCTTTATTTATATAACCCTCTACATTTTATGAAATCATCCCCTAAACACTTCAGTATTAAACTGCCAGATAATAAAGATTATTATTTATATCATAATTATGAGAAAATAGAAGTTTAGGGAGTATAATTTATTTAAAGTTGTACAACTAAAACATGAACTGGATTCTTGTCTGTAAGTTTAGTGTTCTTTTCACTATAGTATGCTTCCAACCTCAGGAAGAGACCAAATTTCAGGGGCTGTAAGTATAAAGGACAATAGCTATCAGTCAATAAACAAAAGGACTTAGCAGGTACTATGTACAGTCTGAGTACCTAAAATAATAAAAGAGGAGGAAAGTAAAAAAAAAAAAGCCCCAGCATTTTTAATAAGCTCTTTCCAAATCCTTGGTGATGACTTTCTATAAAGAGTTTAATATTCACAAGAATAAGGTCAATGGATAAGTCCCAATGTCCATAAAGTCAAACAAAAGGTTCTATGTGCTGGAGAGTGCTTTAAAAAGAGGGGGGGAGGACATCCCTCCCCTCCCCAACTTATATGAAAAAAGGACTCACCTATGTACACACTCCTTGGCTAGGTCAGGAAGAAGGCAATCTGGAAAAAAGGGAGTATCTTCAGTATGTATAGTGGACTGAATGGTGACTCAAGAGAGATATTCACCTGGAACCTCAGATGTGCCCCTATGTGGAAGAAGGGTCTCCGCAGATATAATTAAGGTAAATATCTTGAGATAAGCTCATCCTGGATTAGGGTAGGCTCTAAATGCAACAACTGAAGCCTTTTTAAGAGACAGAAAAGGAGAAGAAAAAAAGATATAGGGAGGAAGGCTATATGAAGACAGAAGAAGAAATTGGCGTTATGCTGCTAAAAGCCAAGGAATGACGGATGCTACCAGATTCTCCTTTAGAGGCTTCAGAGGGAATGTGGCCCTGCTGACATCTTGACTTCAGCCTTTGAGCCTTCAGAAAGGAGACGGAATAAACTTCTGTGGTTCTAAGCCACCAGTTTGTGGTAATTTGTTACAGGTGGCCTTTGGAAACTCATATAATATATATCAGCTGAACTATTAGAATTAAAATTTCTCTCTACAGCAGGTAATGGGATTCTCCTAGATAACTATATGATTAAGGTTAAAAGAAGTGTGTAGCTAATTCAATCTATGGTTCAAGAATGGCTTCACATAAAAAGTGACATTTAAGATATTAAATATGAGGGGTGCCTGGGTGGTTCAGTGGGTTGAAGCCTCTGCCTTCGGTTCAGGTCATGATTCTAGGGTCCTGGGATTGAGCCCAGCATCAGGATCTCTTCTCGGCAGGGAGCCTGCTTTTCCCGTTCTCTCTGCCTGTCTCTCTGCCTACTTGTGGCCTCTGTCTGTCAAATAAATAAATAAAATCTTTTAAAAAATTAAAAAAAAAAGATTTTAAATATGAGTATGACAGAGAGAGGAAGGGAGGAGGCTTACATTTATAATGAGGGTTATAATATTTATAAAGTGTAACGTATGCAGGATATAACTTAAAAAAATGTTGCTCATAAGAATATGAAAATGTGTTTGAGGTTCTACAAGTATGTGTGACTTTCGGAGCAGGGTCCAAAGATCAGCTAACAGTACTAATATGACAATAACTTTTGATAACTATCCATATATAAGATGAATTCAGAATCTGATTAATGTATTATCACAAGGGATATCAACAAACATCAAACTTTAGAAAACAGTGGCAATATAAAGAGAACAATCCAGTTCTTTCACTTATACGCTGCTTGCCTAAATCGGTTAACTCTGAAATAACATTTTAAGTGAGACTCCTGAAGAAATGGAGATTTGCCAGTTGGCTCTGAATACTGCTAACTAGAAGTGAATAACAATGGTCCAATGAATCATTTCTAAGCTGTTTTAAGAAACCTTTCACTAAAAAATTCCTCTACATCACACGAGTTGCGGATTTTACATCAAAGAGCTACTTGGATTCATCATTTCATTAATAAACAGTAATTCAGAAACTTTGACATTTCTGACAATGATGCCACACACATGCAATTAAAAAAAAAATCGCAACCAACCTACATTCTTCAAGTCAATGAAAGTTGATAGAGGAACGTGAATTAAATTTTTATAACCTTAAATAATGTATTAAATAGCTATGGTTACCTGACTTAATAGGAAGCACAAGCTTGAGTGCCTCGGAACAGTAGGTCAGAAACCCGTTACTTAGGAACACTTTCCTTTTCCATTGTTCAATATTCAGATCTTACTTCAAATGTTCTAAGAAAGGGATACTAAAATAAAGAAACAAAAGATACTGATTTAAAGAGTTCTTCTATTATGCTCGAGGGCTGGGTTTTATTTATTTATTTCATTACCAGCATGGACATTTTCCAAAGAACTCTGGCATTCTGGATATAATGGGGGGAATGCTCCTTAGAGGATGCTACATCTCCCTGAAGCAGAACAAAGTTATGCTTTTTGTCTCTACCCTGTGCCTACTACTCTGCTTATCTTCCCCCCACTTAGGACTTGAAGTAAAATAGGAAAGCCATAAAAATGAGTGACAATGGTTATTACTACAGACACAAGGTGAATGATCTCTTCTTGAACATGTTTACAGATGAACTCTTTGGGATGTTTAAGCTCCTAATAAACATGATCTCCTTAAAAGGAAAATGACCCAGACTAGCATTTCCCAAATCAAATTCCATGGAACACTAGCATCCCATGAAATGTTAATGTGTGCCAGTTGAGAAAAAGATAGTGTGGTCAAATATTTGGAGAACTGCAGTATAATATTTATCACCTCTTCACAAAAATTAGCACACTAAAGTCCTAATGTAAGGAAGCTATCAGTTTAAGTCAGTAACTGTAAATTATTTGATCATAAAATTCTTTGTGTGTGTAAAAAGGTATTGTAATACTTTTGTCTTGTGATTCTATGAAGTCCTGAAATATTGTCCCCTAAAAACATAAATGGCATGCTACATTAGCCCTACCTACTTCGATCACATGGGCAGACAAAAACAATGAGAACACAATTTTCTATGAGTATCTCTCAAAAGCATGACAGAAAAAAATGATTTTTTTTCAGTCAATGACATAAAAGTTAAATTAATTTAGGCTTTAAGAATGTGTAAATTCATATGGTTGGATGTACTTGGAATTTCATGTAATAAAAGGAAAACAGGATTGTGCTCTATTTATAGAAAGAACTATAACTAATGGTATCTAAAAATATCACATTAACAGGGGGGAATTATTAACATCATAATCAGTTCTATCAATAAATTCTAAAATGTTTCGCAAGGAAAAAGATCAAGAACAGTAATCTTTCTCTGAGGCATCAAATTCCATGTAGTCTAAGGGTCATGAGAAAGAAGGGGTGTTATTACCTTATACTTGAGAATTATATTACAACTGGCTGATTATTCAGGATTAATGAGCTCAGGGTTAGGAGTTCAGTGGCCATATGGGCAACTGTAATGAGTTGCCTGGAGCTAGGCCTCTGCCAATACTGCCAATCAGCATGGTAGGGGTTCCTAAACCCACCAGCAATTTGGCTCTGCACCAGCAGGGGACCATCTCAAGCCAGTGGCTCTACACCAACCCCAGTCTTGACCTCATCTCCATCTGGGTCCGGGATGCTAGTCGTTGGCCATGTGACTAATAGCTGGGAAGAGAGCCTCAGCTTGCATACCTTTTCCAGTAACTGAGTGCTCAACCCATTGCACTGATTCTGTAAGCTGTGATCTGATGCCTCACCCAGAATAAACCTCTTAACTGGTTTCTCTTAGGTCTTTTAATGGCTTGAGACCTGTCCCTAAAGCCCAGTTTATTTGTGATGGTGTTCCTGCTACTGAAATAGATTTTCTCCTTGACCAAACTTTGGTTTCCTGAAGGCTCCTCTCAATCCTTTTCTTGATTAGGCCTCACCAGCCTAATTTTTGCAAGAATCCTGCTATGTCAGTTCAGAGAGACTCTCCCATCCTCCGTATCTGATGGAAGTTCCTCATCCTCTACCATCCTCCAGGAGATATCTCATTATCTAGCATCTCACCCTGGCCTGCCTTTAGCAAGAATCTTGTCAAGTCTGTTTAGCCAGATTTCCAATTAGTAATTTTCTAACCCCCTGCCCCCAACCTGCTCCTTAGCTAAAAATTCCCATCTTTCTTTTTATTTGGAATTGAGCAGTTCTAGACCTGTTTATATGTAATTGATATCTGTTTTATCATCTTTGCGGCATTCTCTGTTTCTGGACCTTCCTTGGGATGGGGCCTAAGCAGACATTCAACCTATCAAAGGGAGAATCTTCATATGCCACCTGCTGTGTCCCAGCATTATTTTTCTAATCTCAGAAATTTCTTTACAGGACTGAGCAAACACATGACTTCATTAGCAAAGGCATATTAGTAAATTCTAGTGTGGGTCTTCATTATCTCTTGCTTTGGCAAATACCCATGCTTCCTGACTCATCGTTTGCTCTTCAATACATTGTTACCTGATTAAACTTTGATCTTGTCATTCCCTTTCTTCGTCTGCAGAGCTGGGGGTCTAACATTTGCGAGTAAATGATCTAGACTCAACTCACCTTTTCAAAGTTTTCACTGTTCTCATTTACCTACTATTTTCTCCAAGCAAAATGAATTGACTTGCTATCTCCCAAATATACCCTTAGTTTTTCTATTGTTCCCTCCCTTTGCCCAGCCACGTAATAAATGCTTTTCCTTATTTCTGCATGTCCAAATCTTATTCAACTTCAAGGCAAAGCACCACCAGCTGTTCTTAATCTCTTTCTTATTCAACTCTTGATCACTCTGATGGTCCTTAACATTTTCTACCTTGTAATAGTTATTTAGATACTTCTTATATCTTACCTATTAGGTTGTAAGATCCTTGATGGCAAGACCTACCTTGTCTTCACTTTTGTATTCTATAGCATTTAAAATGCAAAAGCTTGCACGCTGCATTGCTTAATAAATATTTCAGAACTGGGACGCCTGGGTGGCTCAGTTGGTTAAGCAGCTGCCTTTGGCTCAGGTCATGATCCCGGCGTCCTGGGATCGAGTCCCACATCGGGCTCCTTGCTCCTCAGGGAGCCTGCTTCTCCCTCTGCCTGCCATTCTGTCTGCCTGTGCTTGCTCTCTCTCTCTCTCTCTCTCTCTCTCTCTCTGATAAATAAATAAATAAATAAAATCTTTAAAAAAATAAATAAATAAATAAATAAATATTTCAGAACTAAGTTTCAGTTCAATTAACAACTTTCAGATTCACACTGTTTATTTAAAAAATGGAAAGGTGAGGGGATAGAATGAGATGGGATATGTCCTACTGATTTAGCCATAGTCTCTTGGAATGACGAACCCTAGAAGTTACCTATTGCAGTGGTTCTCCACGAATTTTCTACCTTGATACTTGGTCAATACACCTACACACTCACATGTGCAATGAATTCTTAAGGGAATACCCAGATACACTTGTTTTCTTTCTACACAGACTCTAGGACAGGCATAACTGGGCTCCCTAGCTGTAAACCTACCTTCTCTTTATTTGATATTTGAAAGATGCAGTTGAAAGGATGCTAATATAAACGAATAATCTCATTTACAAACCAGGAAATCTTAACCATGAGGGCAAAAAACTTCTCTAAAATCAGAGTCAGTTAGAAGCATTAGTAGGATTAAAACCCAGGTCTCTGGCTCCTTGTCCAGTGACCTTTCTATAAAGCAGTACAATCTATGATCAACACTGCTAGAAATAAACCTCAGAGTCCTAGTAGGTTATTAGCAGTACTTTTCTTTATGTGGGTGCATATTTATAAGGCTTCCAAACTTTTTTTCACTTTCTTTTCCTACCCCTCCTCTCCTCCAGTTGTAGAAATTAGGTGTACGGTGCTTTAACAAAGATAGTTTAATTGCTGTTAAGTTACTGTTCAACAACTGTTCCTGCTATTAATTGCTTTATAATGATAATTACAATTAGTAGTACAAGATATTTTCTTTTCTAATTGGCTATTACTGGTGAATAGCAGCTTGTTACATAACAGAAAATTGTGTTAAATAACCACAATTACCATTCTGAGATCCTTCTCTTAAAAAACAAATCTCTGTAAGTTTTTGGATAAAAGCACTAAAATTTTATTTGTTTATTTTATTATAAGGCAGAGCCTCTGTAATTACTTGTGGGAGGATACATCTTTCAGTTAAGAAAAAGCATGAAATGAGGTGAGTGTTGGAGAAACAGGAACTGGAACATGCACCTCCTTTCTTTTAAAAATAAAAACATTTAAAAGCTTTCAGCTCCTTAGTAAATGGATACAAGTTGCAGATTCAAATGTATCCACTTCTTCCCACACTGTGATATGGAAACAGAAAGGACTCTCCAATTAGCTCTGATGAAATACCATTGCAAAGCCCCACCAATCACATGGATGTGTTCCCAGAGATAAAGTCAGGGGTTCTTCGTTTTGCCTCATATAGGACCCAGGATGGAGCCAATCCATAGTCACCACTCAACCAACACCAAATGACATCACAGCATGGCACTGTAGAAGATGAAGTGATCCCAAGGGATATGTGACAGTCTCTGCCCCTAAAGGGTTTACATATTATAAAACCAAGAGTATGTCTTGACTCAAACTCTAATGTTGGTTAGTTTGTAATGAGTTAAGTTATATCCAGACTTTTCTAGTAGCAGCAGTCATAATAACAATGAGGTCAAACACCTTGCTTGAGCTCACACAGGCTGTAACTGACAGCTACTTTTTTTTTTTTAATATTTTATTTATTTTATTTGACAGACAGAGATCACAAGTAGGCAGGGAGGCAGGCAGAGAGAGAGAGAAGAGGAAGCAGGCTCCCCGCCGAGCAGAGAGCCCGATGCGGGGCTTGATCCCAGGACCCTGGGATCATGACCTGAGCCGAAGGCAGAGGCCTTAACCCACTGAGCCACCCAGGCGCCCCTGACAGCTACTTTTGAATCCATTTTTTTCCCATTCCAAAGAGCTCTTTGAAGAGCTTCTTGAGATAGATCTTCATCAGCAGCATCATTCATCCCTATATTCACTGCTTCACTCAACCTCCCCAAAAGATATGTAATTAACTGTAGCATTTTCATGATGGAATGGAGACTCAGAGGTTAAATAATTTTTCCCAAGTTCACAATGCTGCAAAGCAGCAAATTCATGATCAGAGTCCGACTTTGAATACATTTTTTCTTTCCACACAGTTCTACTCAATGTATCCCATATTGACTTATATCACTTAAAATATTCTACCACTTCTCAATTGTTGACACCCCCTCCCCAAATGAACCAAAGGTTTAAGTCCTGTTTATTTCTAGAAACTTTACTTGGTCCCTAGAGCCAAAGATAGCACCTAACCCCAGTTGCCTATCTTGCAAATAAATGACGCTGGTCACAGAGTATTGGCTGAGATGAAAAGAGAGACAGAAGACTGATCAGTTAAATCCAACACCCCTTTTGGAAAAAGCTGCTCTGCAGACGTCTGGGTCAATGAGGTCACTTAGAACACACTTGTTTCAGTGAGAGATGGCAATTTTTTAAGTTGCTGTCAGTGAAAGGCCAATCCATTCAGAGTCTGATGAGTTTATTAAATAAATCATAGCAAAACTGAACCCTAATTCTGTATCAAAGTTCACCAAGAACAGCTAACAGAAACATGTAGTCAATCACTGGAGATGGCAGTATCCTGCTTTGTTTCTATTTACTCATAGATTTATGTTTAGAAGAAAGTATAATTTTTATTACACGAATCTGGTCAACATTTTCTTCAATTTTTCAAGATGGGAAGTATGTGTTGTGGAGGATGGCACTGTGCTTTTGCATGAATATAAGTCTTTGTCGACACAATGAGAAGTGTATGTAAATTCCATGTCTGCTACTCCAAGTAATCCCTCAACAGGAGCCTCATTATCAAATGGAAAGACACATTAGAGTTGTAGTACTCAAAATTATTACCTGTATCACCTCTGGCACACATGCTAAAGATGAGTTCATACCTGTATCTGAAATAAGTCACCATTTATTGAGGACCAGCCCATCTCAGTCACCATTCAACATTTCGGCAAGACAGATTTAATTATTACCCATTTTAAAGATGAGAAGTGGAGGCTCAGAGGTTGATTAACGTGCCTATGGGGGGGTAAGTAACCAGGATCTAATCTTACATTGGCCTGACCTCAAAATGTACACACACACTCTTTTTCCTATACTATACTGCCTTTCTAGAGTAACATTAGCTTTGGGACATATTTATGTTCAAGGAAAGTCTGTTTCAGACCTTATCCGATGGAATTTAGTTTCTATGAACGTCATTATAATAGTAAATAGGATAATAGGTCTGTTTTGGTTACTGTGCAAGCCACTCTTGCACCAGTTTCCTCACTTTAAAATGAAAAGGGGATACTATGAGTATCTACTTCAGGTATGGTGTTAGGATGAAATGACATAAGACCTATGACAGCATTTGAAACAGTACTTGGCACAATTACGGCTCAACAAATGTTAGCTATCTGAATCAGTACCACCATTATTTTAACATCCTCTTTTATAAAATTTGTCTTAATATTCTACAAGCAGTTTCCACATATTTTTCATAGGAAAATAAATGATGTGCTAAAGGAGGCCTCTTCAGAATCTTACACCAAACCCACAGGGTGAGGTTTCCATAATTCTTTTTCTTCCATGACTCCCTCTAGCCTGTACCTTGCAAGGCCATCCCAGTGTGCAAGATTATCTGAACATCTTGCTGACTCTGAATGTGGGTATGTGTGCAGACAGCTGGGGATGAGGGGGCAGCACTGGTAGGGATGAGAAAAGGTATGAAGATAATATAAAAGGCTTTCAGGGCACATAGTTGCACTACTAGTACAGAGCACCAACAGACACTAATGACTCCCAGGAATGCAAGGGCAGACTAAGCAGCTATCACCAACACATTCCTAAGCTTCTCCTTGGTTATAACACAATGTAGATTGCTTCCTAAGTACATACAGAATCAGAGGGTAGGCAGCTTTCTATTTCTAGTTCATTCAGGCATACCATGACACTGAAAACAACTAATATTTATTGAATTCCAAGATGGTAAAAGGAAATAATGCCAGGCTGTCAGAGATATATAACTGAATGAAATAATCCCAACAACTCTGCAAAATAGGTATTATATTCATATTTTCATAAATGCTGCTGCATTTCACTATTTCAGCTATTCACAACTATTAAACATCAGAATTGAAATTCAAATACAGTTTTTCAAAGATAGGGTCTAGTTCTCTTCCCACTGTCATGTTAAATGTATGCAACTGGACTTGAAACTAATGCTGGAAATAAGAGGACAACCTGTGGAAAACCAGATAACTGCCAGAGAGATGATGGAACACTGATTCCAATTTCTATGCAGCAGCTCACTCAGGTATGGGTTCAAGGTTACAAGGGAAAGGCATGAAGTATTTAAAAAAAAAAGTAATCATTATCTATACAATACTAACACTTCACTTAAAAAAAAGAAGACTAAAAACTACATGAAAATGCTAACTATGATTACCTCTGACAGAATATCATATTCATGATGATATATTCTGCATTTCCAAGTTGGTGTGCATAACTTCCACAAGCATAAAACATATACTCTGTTTTTTAATTTGACTTCAATTCCTCTGTGTAAAATAGCAGCCATTCTAAGTACTGTGAATAAATTTCAAACAGATTCTAACCATTAAACTATTAGAATGTTTACTTCATGGAGCTCGGATAAGCACTGGACATATAAAGGTAAAATAATGGGGCACCTGGGTGGCTCAGTGGGTTAAGCCACTGCCTTCGGCTTGGGTCATGATCTCAGGGTCCTGGGATCGAGTCCCGCGTCGGGTTCTCTGCTCGGCAGGGAGCCTGCTTCCCTCTCTCTCTCTCTCTCTCTCTCTCTGCCTGCCTCTCTGCCTACTTGTGATCTGTCCCTGTCAAATAAATAAATAAAATCTTTAAAAAAAAAAAAAAAAAGGTAAAATAAGACAACTCTTGCCCTCAAGAAGTTCACAGTCTACTGGGGTAGGCAAAGCTGTCAATAACTAACTAACTACAGTGTGATATGGTTAAGTGTGATAATGGAGATGTGGTAAGGAAAGCAGGATGACTGCAGATGAGGCTGGAAAAGTAGATTTGAATCTTAAATGCCACACAGAGAATTTAGACCTCATTATACAAGCATGAGAGTCACACTGAAGATCTGAAGTGAGGATGCATGAACACATTCATGTTTTAGAATGTGGACTAAAGGAGGGAAAAATCAAGAGTCAGTGAGATCACTAGGAAGGTTTTGCAATCATCCAGGCTGGAATTCATTTCTGGTTAAACAATGATTAACTACTGACAAAGTGCCAAGAAAAGGTCTTGGCAGACAAAACCGAACACGTCAAAGTTTCAAGAACACAGTTTGGAGGATGGAGGACACAGACAATTCAGCAGCAACGGTGAAGGTTAGAAACAGAAAAGGGGCTAAAGAGATGAAGAACAAATTCAAAAGATTTCAGGCACAGAAAAATAAGGCTTAGTAAGTCATCACATTTGGGACATGAGGGCAAGACAGAAATCAAGGATGCTTCCTAGGTTTCTAGCTAAGGTCCGATGCTATTTATTGAAATAGCAAATATAAAAATGAGGAATTCACACCACCTGCTACCCCCACTCCTAGAGAAATCACATATTAGTTAATAAGGTCTCCAGAGGAAGTACATTATAAATCCAAAGTAGCATTCCCATGATTATCATCTACTGAGCATGCATTTGCAGAGAAAAAGGTAACTCAGAATATTACAATATAGATACACAGGTTATTATGGTCAGAAAAAAATCACCTCCATCACAAAGATCTCCTGTAAGTACTGTCAGTTAATAAACTATATGTGTTATCTTACTGCCTGTGACTAAAAACAGCAAAAGAAAAAATATCAGTAATACATCTCCAAGTGCGATTTACTATCTGTTCTTAATTTACTACGTGTTACTTAATATACTATCTTGTATTTACTACCTGTTCTTAATTTTAGAAGATAATATGAAATCCCGTTACAGTTCAAATCTATGCAAAGCAGTGTTGTGCAAGATCAGGGACTTTTCTGGAGAGGGATGGAACCTCAGAAGTCTGACAGCAGAGATCTCAGGTAAGGTATTGTACCTGCTTGCACACCACTCGGTGACATTGAAGTAGAAATCGTCAGTCCCAGGATAGTAAGCACACAGACTGATATTTTAATTAGACTGAGAGTGAAACCTCTTAAAAAAGACAGTTTTCAAGAAATTAATGATTTCACAGGGAAAGACATTCTTGAGGATCTAAGTAACTGCTTAACAAAAAAATGCAAATATACTTTTAGTATCATTATTTCCACCTAAAACTTTCATCATACTTTGTAAGCTTTGAAAAGAATTTGGATAAAGTTACAGAACGATACATAAATTATTAAGGGGATTTTTAATGACAACCTTACCTTATAAGAGTGATATAAAAATCAACCATTAGTTCTCCCATTGACTGCTACAAATTAGTAAGAATACTTGTCAGCTACGAGCCAAGATGAGGAATTTTTTGGTTACAGATGCTTCTAATTCACTGCTGCTCAATACTTTTGTTGAAAACAAACTGGAACATAAAATTATGCTTTATAGCACTTACTCAATTCAATCCAACAGTCATTTAAACATTGGTCCTTGATTAATGATTTCCTCACACTGGTAAGCACAGGGGAAAAGAACACTCATATAATACTGATAGTTGTGTATACTGACATCTTTCAAAGGGAAAATCTGACATCTTTCAAAATTTTAAACCTGTGTAATTACCTTTGACCCAGCAATTCCTTAAGAAATACACACCAAGAGGGAGAAGGACATGTATATAAAGTTATTCACTAAGCCCACTACATGTTCATAACAGAGGAATGGTTAAAGTATGGCACATTCATTTTATGGAATACAACTGGCACAGTCCTTAAAAAAATGAAGCAACAAATACACTGACATGGAAGAGTGTCTATAATAGATCATTGGGAAAAAGGAGGTTGCAGATCTTTGAGCTTACAAAGAATGATCCCTTTTTATTTTTCAAAATCAAAACAATACAGATGTGTGTCATGTAGGAATACGTGAGAAAACACACAATGAACTTTTAAAAACTGTTATTTTGGGAATGAACTGTGTGGTGGAGGAACTTTCATTTAACTCAAAGGCACTGGCTTCAAATATTTATTATGAAAAAAATTTTTAAAAAAGATTTTATCTATTTATTTGACAGATCACAAGTAGGCAGAGAGGCAGGCAGAGGGAGAGGGGGAAGCAGGTTTCCCACTGAGCAGAGAGCCCGATGTGGGGCTGGATCCCAGAACCCTGAGATCATGACCTGAGCCAAAGGCAGAGACTTAACCCACTAAGTTATCCAGGCACCCCTATTATGAAAATTTTTATAATAACTGAAGATATTTAAAAGTTCTACAATGTTTTTGAAAGAAATTCCCAATTTTCTTTTTTATGAGTTAATATGTGAGATAAATTCTTCAAAGATTTCATCTTTAAATGTTAAACAGATAGCCAGACCTCTGGAACCTTGAGAAACTGGAAAACCTTACTAGTATCTTACCATTAGGTAAAAGCCCCCAAATGAACTGCTTAGGGCATAGGCATAACTATTTAAAGTGGGAGCCTATCAAAGAATGCTTTGGGAGAGATATTAAAATAATTTCAGAGCTAGGAAGTTCCACTGATGAGGAGTGGGAAGAAATTGCACTTTATCACTGTGCTGTTGAATAAAAATTCAAGACTAAATGTCAATTTAATCGTGAAAACAAAAACAAAGTAACCCCAAAAATATCAAATAAGGACAGAGAACCTTTAAGCCCCAAACCATGTCCAACAGAAAAAGACAACTTGTGCTAAATTACACATCAAGACAAAAAAGAAAGGAGGTGGGCGGGAACAGATGCACATGGCATCCTCCAAAGTTTGGTTTTTGATCTCTACAGCGGATCAGAGGGCAACTTAAAAGACACGTAGAGCCAAAGTAGTTGCGATGATTTTCATAATCACCTTCAAATTTTCTCTGAAGCCCTGAGTGCAAAATACTACTTCCTTTCCTCTTTTTCTAAGGACTCGGCCAGGGTCCACAGGCAATCCTGGAGATGGCCTGGGGCGATCAGAAAGGCTGTGAGAAACACAATTTCCCTTCAGAGGCCGCTCCAGCCAGCAATTAAGCAAATCTGTAGAGTGGAGAGAAGTGACCAGTCTGCAACTGGAAATCCTCCTCCCCGACACAAATAAAACACATCGCCCGAGGCCAGCGGAGGCAGGGTACTGGAGAGAAGAGAGCTGCTAATCCAGGAGTTATAATCACACATGCGCGAACATGACTTGACACACACCCACCCGGCACGGAGCGCAAAGCTGGGAGCTCCAAACGGAAGACAAAACGCTCAGGGAGCTTCCTCGGCTTCGCGGAAAGCCATTCTATTCCATTTTCTCTTTCCTCCCCAGAGCGTTCCCACCAAGGAGCCGCCTTGGACCCCACCCCGCCAGGCTGGCCCAGCCCGTGGCCCCCTCGCGCCCAGGTGGCTTTAGAGCTGGCAGGCTCCCGCGGCTTGCCTGGCGATCGGCTGCACTCCTGATCGGAGAGAAAGGAAGATAAACCATTTACACTTCAGTGGCACCGTACTCACCCTCATAACTGACACCGCCGACTTTGCTGTGGTTGCCCTCACAGTCCTCCTCCCCTCCGGCAGCAGCCCCCTGGGTCTGAGGGGCAGCCATTACGCGGCAGAAGAGAAAAAGGAGGGCCGCCAGGGGGATCCGGAACCAATGGAAACGCGACTGGAGGCGAACTCCCCATCAACGCAGGGTTTCCTTCAGGTCCTCGCCTCGCCTTCACGTCCTGGGCCAATAGGATGTGGAGAGCCGTGCCTAATCCCCGCCCCCAGCCGCTGATGCGACGCCCCCTTCCGGGATGGCGAGGCCCAGAACTACAATTCCCAGCGTGCTGCAGGGACCCTGGGACAGGGAGGGCTGGGAGAGGCGCTGGCGGGCGGGGGTGCGCCGGAGAGTATCCTGGCTTGTAGCTTAGTTCAGTGAATCAGAACAATGACTGCGCCGCCGGGTTCCCGGGAGCGCGTCGGAGGACTGTGAGCAGCCGCCGCCGGCAGAACGGCGGGCGGCGCAGCCTCAGCTGCGCGGTGTCAACGCCGGGTTCGGGAGCTTCCAGCGCAGACCTTGCCCAGCGCCCATAGCTCGCGCGGAGCCGCCGGGTTCCAGCGTTGCAGCCGCTACTCGGGAACTGTGCATTGTTGTGAGCCGGAGAAGGCGCGGGGATTACAAAGCCCAAAGACCCCGGGCTCCCCTTTAGCCATGTGGATACCTACGGAGCACGAGAAATACGGCGTGGGTGAGTCTCCGCGGGACGAACTTTTATTCCTCTCTGGCCCGAGCGGGTGCGCATTTCGCGTCCTTGCCTCTGCGCCCCTCTGGCTCCTCGGGGCTGGAAATGCCTAATCCTGGCTTCGCGCTGCGGGTTTGGGGCTTTGCCGAGCCAGCTCCGGGCAGAGGGGTGTGCGCCGGGGTCTCGCCCCTCACCGCCCCATCGGCGCTTCCCGCACCCGCTCCCGGAGCGCCGGGACGGCTGGAGGAGCGCGCAGCCAGCCCTCCCGCTGCGGGCTCTGCCTGCGGAGTTTGGAGTGGCGACGGGGCGTATGTGAGTCAAGTTGGAAGAGGAGAGCGAACGGCGCTCCTCTCCCTCGTTCCCCTTCTTCCCCAAAGAGGGCAATGGGATGCAACGATTCCCGGGGTGGAGAGGGAGACAACAACTACTGCTCATAGAGAACACCCCCAAAACAGAAGGGAGGCGCAAAGCCTTTTCTTCGGCTCCACATTCTCAGAGTGCGGAATGTGGCACCGTCCTCAAAAGAGCCGTTCTGACAGACCGAGCCCGACCCCAGCTTCCTTCCTTCCTCCTATCCCGGGTTCCTGGGGTGCGAGCGTTGAGGGGCTGGGGGATTGGTAAATTTCAACATCTGCGCCTCTTTGGTCTTTGGAGGGGAACGGGTATTTCAGCAGTGTTTTTACTTCTGGCCACCCTCTCGGCCCCGGGGTAAGCGGGTTGGGGGTTGGTGGAGGACAGCTGTGGAGTGATAATGGGGAGGGGGAAATCGGAAAGCCTGGGTCTTCGAGGCGAGGAGACAGGTTTTAGGAAAGGACTACTCTGACACTGGCGTTCGGAAGAAAAAGAAGAGGGTAGCTCTCGCGGTTCTGTGCAAAGGTGAACAACAAAGGACATTAATGTTGACTGATGAATACAGGAGTCTCCCTTCCTTTCCCTCCTCCCATTTCAGGCTGATTACAGTTCCCGTTTTTGTTGTTTGATTTCAGCTGGGTCTCTCCTTGACAGTTAGTCCTTTTAGGGTTGTGGCTATTAAGAAGCCAGGCTTTCTGACAAGCCTGCAGCGGCCAAATGCAATTATAACCTCTCAGAAGGTTTAACAGGCTGGAAGCGTTTTGGATTTTACTAACAATCTTTATTTCCTATAATGCCCTGTCCTGCTGATTGCTGTACTTTTTTTTTTTTATTATTTGGATACAGAGCTAGTGATTTAGACAATGTGTAGGTATCTGCTTATGTTCTAAATTAATTTTCCTGTAATTAAAAAAAATCTGGTAAACCTTTCCAGGGAATCGTAGTCATAGGGGATTTTTTTTTTTTTTTAACTTCCCATGGGGATAGGACTTTGGAGTCCACTGAAAGGACTGTATGATTAAACAAAGTCATTCCTATATTTTCATTAGCTTTCATTCTGACTGTGACCGTTCAGCAAGACAATAGTTTGTCCTAGACCCACCTTTGGGAAGGGGTTCCAGTTTTCCCTCTCTTCAAAGTGGGGGGAGGAACCTTTGCCAGGCACTGTACTGGCAAAGAGTAGATGTTGGTGGTTATTATTTTCCTTCTGTCCCCTCCTCCCTCTCCCTTTTTGGGTAGATTAACCCTTGCTAGGAAAAGATATTGCCTTTGCTGAAATGGTGAGGGACTGGAGTGTCCCCCTTGTCACTCACTGGCTTTAACACTCAGTGCAGGAAGCACAGATCCATCCAGCAACACTGTCCCGCTTGGAGTCGATCCCAGATGTTGCTTTCTTCCAAGTGTTAAATTATACAGATTATGGATGGGATTTATTTTCTTGATTTCTTTACATGCCAAGTCACAGCTGGGTGCTGGTATTGATTAGTTTTTCTCTCTCCTTTCTTTATAAGCCTTGGGCAGAGGCTTATAACACACTCTGGGATTTCCTGGAATGGCAAACCGGATATTATCGGTCAAGTGTTTTGGGCTGCAGCAGACACCTTGCTTTTGGGTGGTTGTGATTTGGTTGCAGAGAAGGGGGAGATGGAAGGGTGAGCACAGCGTTGGGAAATGGTTGAGTTGAGAGGTGAGGATAGAGAGGGGTCTGCTCATTTATACAGTATCACACATACAGGAATGTTAATTTTTTATCATTAATTTTTGAGCATTTGGCTTATGAAATGCTTAGCTGTTCTTTAGAATCCATCTGTTAGGCGTGTGCATTTTGTGTATGTGTGTATGCGTGTGTCTGTGGTGAAAATTTTGCTAGGATACTTAAGTGTAGACTTTATTTCTCACCATGGAGAGCACTATTTGCAGCTGTCTATGCTGCAAGTTTTTTTTTTAAACCTTGCTTTTTAAAAAAAAGTACATGTGCTTTTCTCATCTAGTTCTTATAAATACTAAGGAAGAGATATTTTACGGGCAAAAATGTTTGGTTGTTATCAGGTGTAGTAGTAATTCAGTTCCTCATTCTTTGAAATAAATTAGTCTTTGTAACTTGAAATAACTGAAGTTTTACTGCACATTGTATATTTTTCCAATGATACTTCTTAGCCATCATCAATTATATATGAGATAATTATATGTCTTTATATATTTCTGTTTTAGTTTCAAACAACATAGTTAATATGGATAAAATTAAATTTCATACCTGTAGTAAGATGTATCAGATAGAAATTCTTTTCAAACCTGACATATGGGCACTCTTGATCCAATTGTTGGGTGGTCTTAAAATAATGTATACTTATAGACCTAAGTGTTCAGATTCTAGAGAATTAGAAGGTATAGTGATAAAGCTGTAGTCCTGAGGGATAGGGGAACTTGTCTCTTTTAAACCATATTACTAGGCACAATGATAGACATATTTTATCTTGGGAAATTCTGGTTAGCTCTTGGTCGTAGGCTAGACACTGCTGCCAGCTGTGTGACCTTAGGTAAGTCATTTAACCTTTTTGAGTGCCTGCCTTTCGGACAAATGATATCCAAAGTCCTTCCCAGTATTAATTCTTGAGAGCTCTTCCAAACAAATGCGTCCTTTGGTTAGAAAAATACCTCCATGGTGTAGAGATTGTTATAAGAAAGACACTTTTGTTGTGACCATACCACATGGTTTTTTTAACTAACATCAAAGGTAAGCAAAAGCTACCTGGCAGGCTGCCAGAACCCAGGTGATAGTTACCCATTTCAATCTGTTTGATTCTCTTTCTTTAGGAGGAGCTCCTTGGGCAGTGACAAAAGCATTCTTTTTTTTTTTTTTAAAGATTTTATTTATTTATTTGACAGACAAAGATCACAAGTAGGCAGAGAGGGAGGCAGAGAGAGAGGAGGAAGCAGGCTCCCCGCTGAGCAGAGAGCCCGAAGCGGGGCTCGATCCCAGGACCCTGGGATCATGACCTGAGCTGAAGGCAGAGGATTTAACCCACTGAGCCACCCAGGTGCCCCGACAAAAGCATTCTTGATAGACAACCCCCCCTTGCAAATTTCCTTAGGATCACTATCTGCTTCCTGCATGTCCTCATCAGTCATACCTCCCTTTCCTCCCTCAAAGGGATGGGAATTAGTCACAGAGAAAGTTACATTTTGACCATTGAAGATACATTTCTGTATTCATTTGTTCAGTATCCATGTATGCACAGGCTTCCCAGGTGAGACAGCGGGCCTTACTGGGCTGCAAACTGTGTGCCTCTCAACCCCAGCCAGATGTTTAACATGTGTGAGCTTAGAGGGAGATTATATACTGGATTGGTCAGTGCAAAAAATTCATGAGCCTGACAAGAAACAAAACTCGGAACGAGCTTATCTGAAGGTTATGAGTATCATTTTAAAAATGAATTATTTAGGGGCGCCTGGGTGGCTCAGTGGGTTAAAGCCTCTGCCTTCGGCTCAGGTCATGATCCCAGGGTCCTGGGATTGAGCCCCACATCGGGCTTTCTGCTCAGCAGGGAGCCTGCTTCCCCAGCTCCCTCTGCCTGCCTCTCTGCCTGCTTGTGATCTCTGTCTGTCAAATAAATAAATAAAATCTTAAAAAAAAAAAATGAAGTATTTAGGGGCGCCTGGGTGGCTCAGATGGTAAAGTGCCTGCCTTCAGCTCAGGTCATGATACCAGAGTCCTGGGATCCAGCCCCACATAGGGCTCCCTGCTCAGTGGGGAGCCTCCTTCTCCCTCTATTGTTCCCTCCGCTTGTGCTCTCCCACTCTCTCTGTCAAATAAATAAGCAAAATCTTTAAAAAATAAAATAAAAAAAATAAAACATATAATAAAAATGAAATATTTAGTACTTCCATCACTGAGTTCTTAAAAGTATTCCTGTCCTCCATTTCTCTTGTAGTGTTCTGAATGCATTCAAGTAGGAATCCCATTCCTTTTTAAAGCTTCCTCTGTTTTACAGGAAGAGGTACCTTCCTGTATTCTACAGGATCTTTAGGATGTCTTTTCCTTGAAAAAGTGTACTTTAATGGTAGCTTATATGGGAGAGTTATGAGCGAGTGTGTCTGTCCTCTTAGCTGTTTTTCAGTTTTTTAGTTACTAGTTTCTTGAAATGTTTCCTATTTGCAGTACCGTGTGTCCAGATAACATGTATAGCTAAATAGTGATGTGCTGCCTGAAATTATTTGTGGCACTTAGAGCCTGGCACAGGATTCTTCACTTTAAATGGGAAGCAAAGAGGAGTGATTTACATCTCCAGGCAAAGCATCACTGAAGCAGAGCGCCTGGGTGGCCCGTTGGGTTAAGCCTTTGCCTTCCGCTCAGGTCATTGTGTCAGGGTCTTGGGATTGGGCTCTCTGCTCAGCAGGGAGCCCCCCCCCCCCCCCGCCCGCCCCCCCCCCCCCCCCCCCGCCGCCTGCCTCTCTGCCTACTTTTGATCTCTTCTTTCTCTGTCAAATAAATAAATAAATAAAATCTTTGGGGGAGAAAAAAAGTATCCCTGAAGGGCTGTGCAGACAGAATGGCAACTGATGTTCTTGAGTTCCTCTCTTAGGGGAATAGCCTCTAAACGTGTTTCCCTCTTTTGGCCATTCTCCTAAGGGAGGAGGATTCTTTCACGAGGCACTAGAAACACAGAGATACTACCCTTCCTCTTTAGTGTTGTTGTTTGTTTGTTTGTTTTGTCATTTTTTTCTGGAGGCAGTGTGGTTGGTTTCCTGTGAAGGAGATTTACAAATTTTGAGAAACGTTAGGCTTTCCTGTCTCCAGCTTTACTCTTTTGGAGACTACATTTTCAGAATTATCTTTGATTCAGGATGTCCAAATTTCTAGCATAATGACTTCGTGCTGTGAGCATACATGGCAGGGAAACATTACACTCTAAAGAATCCCAACCAAAATGCTGTAACCGTAACATATTAATACAATGTTTTGTAGCTGAAGAAAATACTATGAAGTTATTTTATTTGGATATACTCTCTGAAATAGAATGGTAAGTTCCATCTAACTTCATAGAGATTGACTTAACGTCAGTGACTTTTAATCTTGGCTAGGAAATACATTGAATAGGAAATAGATTTATCCAATTAATCCATAATATTATTCATAATAGGAAATACATTTACTTTCCTCATTTGATGTGTATACACAAATACCATCAGCACCAGCCCACACGCATAAGAATACAACAATATGTGCTCATATTCTGTGTTATCTTCTATTCTTTTCTTTTATTTATCATAAAAAAAAAAAAAAGTTCATGCTAACTTGACCTAATGACTTCTTAGTGCATCCTGACTCACAGTTTGAAAAGCACTTCTCTGAATACTGCATTTATTACACAGGAAGGACTGGAACTTAGACTTTTTTGGGTTTCTGGTCAAGTTCATTTGTGACATTGTTTTTTTTTTTTCTTTTTTTTGATGTTTTTAACAGTTAGATGTTTGTGTTTATTTTTGACTTAGAATTTAGTAACCATACATAACTTTTTTCCTTCAGTGTTGTAAAAATCTGCCTCTTTATGTACTATTTCTTATTATAGATAAAACAAATATCCAAAGTCATCACATACATTGTATAAGTTGTCTCTTCAAGTTCATGTGTGTCTTCCAACTAGGATCTTTTTGACAAGGATTGGTATGCACTAATTAGTGACCAATTTTGGATGTTTTCTACGTGATTTCCTTTGAGGATGATCTCTGGCCTCTGTAACAAGAATAAAGACAGTAAACCTACTGAGCTATATTGTTAGTTATAGCATTACCACCCATCATCATTTTTTGCTTTTTCTCACGTTGCTTGCTGATTATTATTGGAAGAAACAATGCAGGTTATATAACTATTTTTCTTTTTAAGGCACCTTGATACCTTAATTTGTCTTTTTTTTTTTTTTTAAAGAGAGAGAGCGGGCACATGGGGCAGAGGGGTGTAGGGGGAGAGAATCTTAAGCAGGCTTCATGCCCAGCACAGAGCCCAACATGGAGCTTGATCCTACTATCCTGAGATCATGACCTGAGCTGAAATCAAGAGTTGCCTCTTAAACCCCTGAGCCACCCAGGCACCCCTCGACTATGACTGAAACTGTAGAAGGTACAGCATATAGAGAAAATGCAGTTAATGCACAGATAAGAATAATTCTTTCTGCTACAGCATGGAGATTATCAGCAAATTCTTTTTTAAAAAACTCCCTTTGTTGGAAATATGAGCAGTATGAAACTTAAAAGCACACATACTCTTGCTTGTGGAGGAGGGGGGTGGCTTAAAAATGAGAAAAGAGAGATTTTTGCAGTAGATGACTTGAGAGAGTGCTGGAACCAGGTTAGCAAACCTTGCATGGTGAAATCCGGATGGATCTGAGATTGTTAGAAGATGGGAAGCAACAAGGATTCGTGATTGGATATGAGGAGTTTGGGAAAGGAAGAAGTTTAGGGTGTCTCTCTGGTTTCTGGCTGCAACAATGGGTAAAACATATGAGACGTTTTTGTAGGCGTGGCAGGTTTATGGTGTAAGATTGAGTTTCCTTTGGCCACCTTGAATTTACCATACCTCTCAAATGTTCAGGAGGCAGTAGCTGCTAGGTAGTCAGCCGGGAACAAAGGAGGGAGGCTTTGGAGAAGAGAGTGTGGTTACAGAGATTTTTGGTTTATGTGTGATGATTGAAGTGGTTGACCCAGATAAGACTTTATTCATTGTATTGACTTTGATTACGTAGTCTGCTTGCTCACTCTAAATTTTAAAGCGACAGGCCCTAAATTTCTAAAGAGCAATTGTCTTGGAGCACTTTATTAATATGGGTACAGGGTACTCTAAAGGAAGAAATATTACCTGTCCAGGTAGAATAGGTAGTAAACTAAATTTTTATGGTCTTTTCTTGCTTCCCATTAGTGCCTTGCCTGGCTAAGGCATCAGTTGCCTCTATTTCTGTGATAGTTCTCTCCCAAGCAAGTATCTCATGCCAGATTGTGCATGTTTGTGAGATTTCACCGACAGGATGTTGAAAAACAGAATGAACAAATATTTTAATAAACAAGATTTATGCATCCCTCAGACAACATATAAGTGCATACACATATCTAAAAATGGGAAAATGCTCAGATATCCAAAGCAGTGTATTAGTACATACAGATTGTGTGTGTGTGTGTGTGTGTGTGTGTGTGTTAAATAGATAGTACCTCTTAGGAACCACAAGGTCAACTTTAGACTTCATTAAGTTATACTACTGCCCTCCTGAAAATCATGTCATTTGAAGTAAGGGATTCCAGCTTAAGATGGCATTGGGCTCCCTTTTCCTAATGTAGACTGTCATAACTTACCACCGAAATATCAATAAATGCACATAAAGAGGCAAACACTGATAATATTAAAAATCAAGTCTGACATAAAGCCTGTTGCCACAGTTTGGGAGTAATTTTCCCCAAGGCAGGTAGAATTGGATTAAGGAAACCAATTGGTGGTTTCTCTCTGCTTTCCTTCATTAAGAAGAGCAGCTTCAGTGACCTGGGCAGAAGGACTATCGTCTCTCCCCATGTCACCAGCTTAGAGGTCAGGTTAGTACTTTCAACTTGAAGTGTTTCATTTCCTGCCTGAGGCATCTATGGGCCTTCTCTTTCCACTTCATCTTTATATTTCCATTGAGAGACAACCATTTCCAGAAACAACTGGGATGGGAGGGGGGTTGGGGGCTGGGTAGCAAGGAGTCTATGGGAGATGCCACTTTGTCTTTGAGAAGTGTACTGGGGTCTCTATAAGAAAAGTGATTTCATGGGTGCCCTTGAAGGGCTGCAGTAACAAAGCATGTTGGGTATTGTAGTTTTGCCTGCAGTCTCTTGGTGACAAGTAGTGGGATAAAAGATGATTCACCTGAATTGCCAAAAACCATGGCACATGGAACATGATGGCTTATAGCTGGGAACTTGGCTCAGAGCTGTGCGCATCAACCAGATTTTGAAGGAAGGCCTGTAAGGGGGACTCAGTACATACTTTTATTTTCAGCCATATTAAAAGCACTGCAGGGAGTTTCAGAACCAGTGGTCACATTTGTGTCCCTAAAAAGAATGAAAGCTACTAAATCTGGAAACAGGCATGTGTCACTTAGTAATAAATTAAAACATGACTGTTTCTCAGCTGGGGAGGAAGAAGGGAAAGCATGACATTCACATGGGGAGGCTGTTGGAAATTGCAAGTACATATGTGTATTATCCACCCCTATTCATGTCCCAGGTGAGTGTGCCAGGAAGAGGAGGCTGGTGGGGTTTCTTCTGGATATGAAGTTAGCAAGTCTTTCTCTTGATGAATTGGATAACCATTCCTCCCCCAAGTTATGAATCATTTTCATAAACCAAGCAATTTGTTTATTTTTATAAGTATTAGTTGGACATTAACCTCAAAATGTCTCCTTGAAATCTTTAAGCAGAAATGTAGAGATTGGGTTCTATTTCTTTTTCTTTTCTCCAGAATAAAGCATCTTGTCTGTCACTGGTCACTGTAGGTAAACATGTTCAGTAACATGGGCATGTGTGTATGTGAGGCAACCAAAAATGGCCCTCACCTGGGTCCCGGGGAGAGGAGAGAGCCTGTTGGTAATTCTCCTGAGGTGTCCAAAGTTGGTTGAAGAGTCTGTTGGTGGTAGAGCTTCCATGATGGCAAGCCTAAGAGGTTACCTAGGTTCTCAAAGAAACATGAAAATTCAAACATGAATGGGTGATTATAGAATGGATGAAGATAGAAGAAATTGTTGAGATTTTTCTCCAGAAATAAACACTAACAAAAGATAGGGGTATTCCTACAAAATTACACACATAGTAGAAGTTTGTTGTTTCTTCAATTTGCCTTTTTTTTTTTTTAAGGAGAATTGTATTTGTACTAATTTTCACTGAATACTCCCAGCTGTAATTTATAGAAATTGATTCAGACAACCAAATATTTGCATTCTTGGCTCCATGTTAGAACACTAGGTATAAGTTATGTTAAAAATACAATGATGAATGTTGAGGGGCGCCTGGGTGGCTCAGCGGGTTAAAGCCTCTGCCTTCGGCTCGGGTTGTGGTCCCGGGGTCCTGGGATCGAGCCCCGCATTGGGCTCTCTGCTCCACAGGGAGCCTGCTTCCCTTCCTCTCTCTCTCTGACTGCCTCTCTGCCTACTTGTGATCTCTGTCTGTCAAATAAGTAAATAAAATCTTAAAAAAAAAATACAGTGATGAATGTTGAAATGGGAAAGTACTTAAGTGAAGAATGGGGATACAAAATTACAAAAGTTGCTGTGTTGTTATAACCAATAGTTTCAATTGAAAAATGGCGGTTTGTTTTGCCTTCATACTTTTAATTGTGTCCAAATTAACTTGCATTTCTTTTACAATCAGAAATAATGATCTATTCTCTTCTATAAGTTGACCAGGATTAGAGGTTAGACTGATGGAAGCTGAGTCTGAAATGCCTGAATTTACTTTGTCATTTATGTCTAGGAAGTAATCTGTTCCAGAGTTTCAAAGTGGCTTTCTTTGGTGTACCGTCTTGATTATTGTGATGGCTCTGCCCTGTTCATGCTTCCTCAGCCCCAGTGAATTTGTGCTTTCAGATGACCTTGAGGTAGAACTCTTTGAAAAAGAGCCCTAATCCTTCTTTGAAAAAGAGCTTCAGAGGAACTCACCTAAGATAAAAATGCTGTTCTCTCCATGACGTATTCATTTAGAGAACTTTGAATGTAGGTATCACTGCTCACTTTCCCGTGTTTTGTGAACTCAGTGGGCCCTGGGATCATTTATGCAAGAGAAATTCATCCACAGAGTCAAAAAGTCAAAAAGGTTTTAGTTAGCAATCGGGAATAATTTCTTATTCATGGATGTTACAGACTGAATGTTTATGTGTCCCCACCACTCGAATTCATATGGAAGCTCCTACCCCCAGCAAGGCTATATTTGGAGTAAAGAGGTAAGAAATAACAAACAAGGGCACAAAGGTGGGGCCCTGATTGGATAGGATTAGTGTTCTCTTAAGAAGAAACCCTAGAGAGCTTGGTTGCTCTCTGGGCACATGCATGCCTTAGTGTTTGAGGACACAGTGAGGCGCAGCCAACCACCAGCCAGGAAGAGGTCTCTGGCCAGAAACTGATCCTGCCGGCCCTTGTTCTTACACTCCTAGCCCCCAGAGCATTGCGAAAATAAGTTTCTGTCATTTAAACCACCTCATCTATAGTGTTTTGTTATGGCAGCCTGAGCTAACACAATGGATCTAAACGGTTTTGGGTACTAGGAACAGGGACAAAGTAAATAGAAACTGAATCCTGGACCTCAGTGTGACAGATGTAGTCAGTGTAGATCCTTGTCCTGGCTGAGGTCTGAACCCCCTAGCCAACCCACAGAAGCACGGAGTTAGCTGAGTCAGACTATTTGATGATGATTATCTGCTCTGGGCATATGTTTATTTGAATAATGGCAATTTTGCAAAGGTGCTTACATTGTCTTAAGGCATCAAACCACATTGGATGCCTGCAAAGCTTCCAACTAGAAAGCATCTGGAGAAGTAGGATCTTGAGATGCTTCTTTTCTTCCTTTAATTACTTATAAAGTAAAGTAAAAAATTACTTCCTGTAATTACTTATAAAGAACCTGAGGTGATAGGTCTGACCATTGAGGCTAGCATTTGAACAGGTAGATGGTGTTTTACTATACGGAGATTCTATTGGAGACATCACTTTGGTATCCTTTGTTTTTGAAAGGCCTAGGTGGCTCAGTTGGTTAAGCATCTGCCTTTGCTCAGGTCATGATCTCCAGGTCCTGGGATCGAGCCCCTTGTGAGGCTCCCAGCTTGGGAGGGAGTCTGCTTCTCTCTCTGCCTCTCCCCTTGCTTGTGCTCTCTCTGTCCCTCTCTCTCAAACAAACGAATAAAATCTTGAAAGAAAGAAAGAAAAAAAGAAAGGCTGGCTTGGGTGTTGAATGCCAGCTCCCTAAGGAGAATAAAGCAATATTTGAGGGAAATTCCCCCTCCCCCCATTTTCTATCCTTAAATATGTTTTTCCTGATAGCTGGTAGTACATACCTCTAAGAATTCACTTGCTACCTATTTTTGTTTTCCTTAGTGGTAACTATAAAGGAGTATCCTGTGACTCATTGATGGAGAAACTTACATTGGATGATTATTTATTGAGTATGCCTGCTATGTATAAGGCAGTGTGCTAGCTTGGTGGAGCATATAAGGAGGTATAGATCTGGATCCATGAACAAGTAATAAATTGAGACATGTATCATATTTTTATCTCATTTAATTTATACATTTATTCAAGGTACGTGTGATCTATTTTTTAAAAATTCAGTAAGCCCCCCCCCCCCAAATTCAGTAAGGCAGTGCATAAACAGAGAAATCAGTGCAAAGGTTAAGACAGTTATTTCCCCTCAAGCTTTAAAATGAAGATAAGGACTTGGGATGGTGGTATTATTCACTTGTGAGCCCGAGGAAACAGCCCTGCGGAGGGCGTGTCTCATATCCTGGAAAACTCAGAACTTGTACAAAAGAATAGGAGTTTCAGTTTGAGATAGTCTGTGTAGAAGTGAGTCACCAGCTGCCAGGATTGTCCAATATAAACACCTGAGCCATGTTGTACTTTAAATAGCTGGAAAACCTTTTTCCTCTTCCTACTGGGCATTTTCCATGTCCCACCCACCATGTCCCCTTGCCCTGTCCCCCCAGCACAATCCTATCACCTCCCCCTGTTAAGTACCTTAGAAAATGGCTTGCTATTTATTGTAGTTTCCTTCTAAGATTGGGCAGAGGAAGAAAGATAGATCCAGTATTTCTCACTCTTAAAGAAAATTTTGAAGCAATAAATAAAAACCATAGTAAATGTTTTAAGTTACAGAAAAGTAAGAGTGGGTAAGTAGAGAAGAAACTTAAAAGATGGAATGTTTGTATGCCTGTGGGATTGGTCCCATACAAACACACTGAAGCCTTAGCGCCAGTCTGGAGAAGATGAGTGATTTGTTCAAGGTGACCCAGCTGGTACGTGGCAGAGGTGAGATTTGGACACACTGTCGAAGTCTGGAGCCTGTAGCCCCTTCATGGCCACCATCTTCTGTGCACACAGTCAGGCCTACAGCAAGTCTGGGGACCTAGCCCCAGGCTGTGGGGTTCCATGGACAGTGGTGAAGACATCGGTCACCATTCTTGACTTTTTAAATGAGATGCTGGTATTAATACTAGAAGTCTGTGCTGTAAGTATGGGTATCCCCTACTTTGCTAAAGTTCGCCCTACACCACTTCCCTTTTATGACAGACCTATAGTAGTACCTGTTTTTGCAGAGTGAAAGGAATCCAAAGAGGATTGTTTTTACAAAAAAAAGGGGGGGGCAGAAAGTGAAAATACCATTCAGCATCTGTTTTGCCGAGAGCTGTTGGAGAGTGGCGCCACCAAGCGCTTCCCCTGGAACCACATTCAGCCTCTCGGCATCAAGCCGCCTATCAGAAAAGGCTGAAGAGAGGTTATTTTTTTTGAGTCTGGGAGTGCTTGTAAATTTTTCCATGTAAATTAATGGTAATTGCTTCTTTGTCTTACGCATTTTCTTATGAACTTTCTTATGAAAGTTTTCATAGGATTGCTCTACTTTAGGATAGCAGGGGAAACCTGTACCCACCTTGTCCTTTTGTTCTAGCACTGGTCTCTGGTGGTGGTGGTCAGCTGCACGGCGTGCCGTCTGCCTGTAGGTGGGGAGTGGGATACAGCACAGTGGTACTGGAGAGACCACCCGATGGGTCAGGAGTTGATGGTGACAGAAGGGTGTGGGGAAGGGGGGTTGAGAGGCAAGGATGAGACCATGCTGTGTAACCAGAAGGAAAAGAAGTGTGTATCTATGAATGAGGGTGGACCTTAGCCAAGCCTGACCAGCAACAAGGAGGAACCGTGGAGTAAAACCCCAAGTTCTCAGTGAGCAGGGGTGTGTGTCTAGAGACTAGAAGAAGGAGAGGTAGAAGGAAGGGAGCATCAGCATTGATGATCAGACCACGGAAGCCTTCATCTGTGAGGCTGATGCTGGTAGCTCTAGCTTCTCATGGACCCGGGCATCTCACTCTGCCCCATCTGTGCTTGGGGAAGCCTCATGGTGCAGAGCCTGTGAGCTGGTGCCTTACAAAGCCTTGGTGTGCTGGAGAGGTACCCCTTGTTTAAATTACTGCAGTACCTTCTTAATTTGTCTCCTACGTAGTCTCTTCTTTCTCGAGAACATGCTCTGCATGAGAGTGCAAGTGATGTGTTTTTGCAAAGTGAATTTTTGCTTGGTGGTGTGCATCTGGAGAAACAATACCTGTGGTGTTTCCTTTGCAGTTAGGGTTGTGTCCTTTCATGGCTCACAAGGCCCTTCTTAAATTGGCTTCCATCTGCAGTCCGGTGTAGTGTCAGATGGTTCTTTCTCCCATACCCTGGGCTCCATCCTAGGGAACCCCTTACCTTTTCTCAGACTCCAGGCCTCTTTCCTTGCTGGAACTCTGCCTTGCTTGACCACCCTCTTTCCACTTCTTTACTTGGGAAGCCTAACTGTGGTGTCTTTAAGAGCTTCCATTTCTGGGGCGCCTGGGTGGCTCAGTGGGTTAAGCCGCTGCCTTCGGCTCAGGTCATGATCTCAGAGTCCTGGGATCGAGCCCCGCATCGGGCTCTCTGCTCTCTAGGGGAGCCTGCTTCCTCCTCTCTCTCTGCCTGCTTGTGATCTCTCTGTCAAATAAATAAATAAAATCTTTAAAAAAAAAAAAAAAGAGCTTCCATTTCTGGCTGCTCACAGAAATGAAAACTTGTCCCCCGTTCCTCATTGTGCCTGCAGCTGCCTCTCTCAGGACCCTTTTTTTTACTGCCGTTCGACATTGTCTGCCATTGCTACAGGCTCACGAAGCCTTTGAAGCCAGAGATGCTGTGCTCTTCAGCTTCGATTTCCCTGGATGATAAATACAGAGCCAGCTTTGAGTAGGCCCAGTGATGAATCAGTGAACGAATGGTCTTAGTCCGTTCAGGTTGCTGTAACAAAATACCACGGATGAGGTAGCTTTATAATCCACAGAGATTTGGTGCCGGCATGGTTAGGTTCTGGGGAGACATTCTTCTGGACTGCGGACTTCTTGCTGTGTCCTCACCTGGTAGAAGGACCTGTGGAGCTCTTTGGGGTCTCTTTTGTAAGAGCATCAATCCCATTCATGAGGCTTTACCCCTGTGACCTAAACATCTCCCAAATGCCCCACTTCCTAATACCATCACACCGGGCATTAGGATTTCAGTATATAAATTGGGGGGGGGTATGAACCTTCAGACCAGAGTGAATGGGTTCCTTGGAAGAAGGGGAGATCTCTAGGCTTAGTGTGTTGTCGTTATTTGTTAGGTGTTTTTTTTTTTTTTTTTTTTTTTTTTTTACCAGGTTGCATAGAACGCATAAACCAGCCTCTGAGAAGATGAAGCGACTAGACTGGTGGGGTAAATGCCCCCAACATCTGCCAGTGTTGGTCCGGGGGAAGAGAGATTTGTCAGAGAAGTGACAGAATTTGTCGAGAGTCTAGGAAACTATCTACGTAAATTCTGAAACATACAGCACTGTTTTGTTTGTTTTGTGACCATATAAAATTGGCATGAAAAAAATCCACATAGAGAATAAAAACGAAAAAGGTGTGAGTGCTCTTTCGTGACGAGATCCACTGCTAAGCACTTAAGTCTGTGAAGACAGGGCTGGATTTTTTTCTGTTGTATCCTCTGTGCTTAGTATACTATTTAGTACATACTTTATAATATGATTTATACTATGAAAAATAAAATAGATTTTGAGTCTGTGTGGGTAGGTCTCAGTTGTTCATGGACTGTTCACAAGTCAAGTCACCACCACAGCACGTGGTTGGCTGCCTGACTGTTCACATGCCGGACGATGCTGGGGCACATCTGTTTGTCACATGCTCTGGCCACCATGTGATCAGCAATTGTAGGAAGTCTTCTGGCTAACACTGTATCTTAGACTAACACTGTATCTTAGACATTTTTTTAAAGTTTTTATTTTAATTCGGGTAGTTAGCATATAGCAAAATGTGAGTTCAGGTGTGCCATATACTGATTCAGCACTTCCAGGCATTAGCCTGTGGTCATGGAAGCAAGGGCTCTCCTTAATCCCCATCACCTGCTTCCCCCAGGGGTGACCCACCTCCCCTCTGGTTGACCAGTTTGTTCTCTACAGGTAAGAGTCTGTTTAAACATTTTTAGTACTTCTTTCTCGTTTTTTTCTTTTCCCGACTTGTCAGTGATTCAGCTTCGCAACAGAAGTTTCATGCTGCTGCTTTTTCAGAGTAAAAGTATCCTAAGATTGCAAGGCACTTATCAACAGACAAAAAAATCCCCCCAAAACCGCTACCCAGTATGCACTTAGCCTTTGGTGAGAAACAGCCCTGTCACTGTACTGTAGCCAAAAAATACAGAGATCTATGACATGCTGAAGAGATACACTACACTTGTCATTCATAGTTTCTCATTTTTAAAAAATTTATTTATTTTTAGAGAGAGAGAGAGAGAGCATGCACAGGGGGAGGGGCAAAGGGAGAGGGAGGAGGGAAGCAGACTCCCCGCTGAGCTCAGAGCCTATGCTGGGTTCAGGTTCAGTTTCACAACCCTGAGATCAGAACCTGATCAAATCCAGTGTCGGTCACCCAGGTGCCCCAGCTTTTCTTTCTCTCTCTCTCTCTCTCTTTTTTTTTTTCGTGAGATCAGCCTTATTCATGAGAACATTTTATTAGAAGCCATCTGTCATGTCCCGTTGGTGCGACTGCAGGTTGTGTTCTGCACAAGGTGGCTGGGTTTGGGAATGTTGCCTCTGACAAGAAGGGATACTCTCTTTCTGATTTGCGTAGTAGTGAGATAAGAGCTAACAGGAACCCTGATCCTTGTTCTTAATTGATATTGAGCAGATAAAATTTTGAAAATATAAAACAAATTTATTAGGGTAAAATGCTGTTTTTATTGGCTTTATATGTTGGGGTTCTAGCCAAGAATTCATTAAAAAAACAAAAACAAAAACTTGACTGTGAAAACCTAAGGTTGAAAACCACTGACTTGGCAGAATGCTTTGGAAGGAGACTAGAGTACTGCAGGTAAATTTCTCTTACAGCAGGCTTTGAAATTACTTTCCGAATTCTGTTGATGAGCTGACATCTTCCTGCTTTCATTGGCATTGGAGAAGTCTTCTGGCTTGGGGGGTACGAATTATCATGGAATTATTGCATTTGCCATGAGATACAATTTGCACCATTTATATTGATGTAGTAAACCTTTCGTGTCTGAAAAACGCATTTGTTTGATACCATCATAGTATCAAGAACCTAATTCAGAGGGCTCATGGGAGTTTATGAGAGCAGGAAGCAGCCTAGGGTTCTGATTTTGGTGCTTTCATAGTAACTGTATGAACTGTATGAGGGTGTTTATCTCTTAGGGACTTCTTAAGGTCTCATGTAAAGTGAGGCTTGGATGGAGGGATTTCCAGTATTCCTTGAAATTCTAGAATTCCGTTGTAAGTTCGAAATTTCCTTGGGGACTCTGACTAGATGTCAGTGGAACTGACTGGAGTATTCTATTTCTGAAGTGTTTCACTTTGTGTTTAGGTAACTGAAGGTGAAGTGAGACCTTTACTCTTTCTGGTGGTCACTTGTGCCAGACCATTTACTGCATTCACACTTTTATGTGTTATCTCAAACCTTTTGGGCAATTCCCTGTGGAATTTGGTTCTGTGAATTTTGTTAAGTGTTTGATAAATATCACATTAAGCCACTCTATTCCCCTAAGTCCTTCTGTCCCTAATAGGCTTTTGCCAGGGTTATTAACTTATTCAAATGAATAAACTAAATCCCGTTGTCTATTTTCAAGTCACATTGTACCAATTCAAAGAAAACAAATTGGTTGAGGGCATCAGATTTGGACATAATCTATTTCTGAAAAGCATTTTTTCCTTTTTAGTTGTGAAAAAAGAGCTCAGGGATGGAAATATATTACACTTAACTGTCAAACAGAAAAGAATCATCCTCGATCTCATTTCACATCCAAATTATACCACTCAGAGGCCACACTGTGCAAGACTGGTCAGATTCCACTGACTGGTTGAGATTACTTCTCTAATTGGAAAAAATTAGGACTATTAATCATTGTGACACAAGGCAAAATGTCATCATGGCATGACATCCTTATTTTCTACCTGAGAAATGGTGGTTTCTGATAGCAAAACCAAACCCTCCTTTCTCTTCTCTCCTTCCCATTTCCTCTCTGGCTGTGTTTGTCTGGAGTAGATCAGACAAAGAGTTGCAAAAAGCAGAGGGCATAGAAACGGAAGAAAGCTTTCCTTCTTTTCTATTCCACAGAAACAGGTGTGATAATAAAATGGGGTAGAGGTGGAAGGAAGACCTCATAAGCTAGGGAATTATATCGTTGCATAGGCATTTGAAATTATTTGCATTAGGTAATTGATGGAGATAAAGTCTTTTTAGGCATGGGGACATCAAAGTGATTGAACTCTGAATTTTCATTTGTTCCTCCTAAATTCCCTCAGAAGGGAAATGGTTTAAGCGCTTTGCCAGGATTTTCTCAGGAGGATAATAATTTTCTAACTATAGAGGTAATTATGGTTGTAACACATGAATTATTTTGGTATTGAGTTTTGTAATTTCTTAGTATTTTGGCATACTTAAAATTTATTTGGACAATTGCACATTTTAAGGAGGATTTAAAAGAAAAAGGCAACTAACTGACAAATGCTGGAGTATCTCATAGTTAACTTTTAAAAACATTTAGTCCCCCCCCCCAACCTCATTAACATCACTTAAAAAAAAAACAAGAGTAGTGGGGCTCCTGGGTGGCTCCATCCATTAGGGGTCTGACTCTTGGTTTTGGCTCAGGTCATGACCGTGGGGTCATGGGATCAAACACTGCGTCGGGTTCCACAGAGTCTGCTTGGGATTCTCTCTCTCCCTCTGCCCTTCCCCCTGCTTGTGTGCATGTGCATGCTTTCTCTCTCTCTTTCTCTCTCTCACATTAAAATCTTAAATAAAAAGAGAAACAAATACATGAATGTGTACAAAAATGTATAATTAGGGACCCCCTTCTGATTCTTCTTTTTTTTCTTTCTTCTTTTTTTTTTGGATAGCCATGGCTTTTTGCTGGGGTACCTTTGTATCTCTAATAAGCCACGTCTTCTGTAGGTCTCTGAAACTCTGTTACCCTCCTGAGTTCTTGCATTACTCTAAAGGGGTTAGTGGCATTTTTGTGTGTGTTGTATTATTTTCAGAGGGGAAAACTATTATGACGTAATTGGTGAACCTTAGGTCCAAATCCTGCAGTTTTTCTGTGGCTGTCTCATTAAGCGCACTGGGAATATTCTTGCATTTCTGTTTCTACCTCGGTACTCATATTAATTTAATGTCAAATTTTTATTTTTATCTTTTTTCTGCGAGCACTTTATTTTTTTATTTTATTTTACTTTTTAAAAATTTTTTATTTCTTTTCAGCATAACAGTATTCATTGTTTTTGCACCACACCCAGTGCTCCATGCAATCCGTGCCCTCTCTAATACCCACCACCTGGTTCCCCCCCCCCCCCCCCCCCCCCACCCCTTCAAAACCCTCAGATTGTTTTTCAGAGTCCATAGTCTCTCATGGTTCACCTCCCCTTCCAATTTCCCTCAACTCCCTTCTCCTCTCCATCTCCCCTTGACCTCCATGCTATTTGTTATGCTCTACAAATAAGTGAAACCATGTGATAATTGACTCTCTCTGCTTGACTTATTTCACTCAGCATGTTTCAACTCATGTTGCTACAAAAGTTGGGTATTCATCCTTTCTGATGGAGGCATAATACTCCATAGTGTATATGGACCACATCTTCCTTATCCATTCGTCCGTTGAAAGGGCATCTGGGTTCTTTCCACAGTTTGGCAACTGTGGCCATTGCTGCTATAAACACTGGGGTACAGATGGCCCTTCTTTTCACTTGATGTCAAATTGTTAATGCAACCATATTTTGTGATGATCTAGACTATTACAGGCAATACCTCATTTATAGAATAGTAGTAAACAAGTACTGAAACTCATTATGTGTCAGGCACCATGCCAGGGTTGTGTAGACATTTCGTTCTCTGCTCAGGCCAACTGCATGGTACTGTTTCACTCCAATTTTACAAATGAGAAACTGAGGCACAGAAGTGTTACAGAACCTGCCAGAGATTTCAAGGCTAATGAGTTGTGGAGCTCTGATTTTCTGTTACATTCCAAACCCCAGTGCCTTAACCACTGGGTTACAGTGTCTCCCTGGTTGGGTTTTTGTTGCCAAATCGTTTTGTTTGGGTTGTTGGTGGTAGTATAGGAGTTGGGGGTATTGATTATCCTAAAGGTAAGCTGTTGACGAAACCCATAGTTATAATTGCAGCACATGTTACTCCTTTTGAAACCCGCAACTCCACTAGTTGTAAGCTGTTCACTGACACAGCCAAGGCTAATGGTTGGACAGCCTGTGATTTTGAAACCTTTGCATTGGACTGGGCCCTTGATCTTACTGAGAGTGTGCATGATGTCCCAATGAGGTTCTCCAGGTCAACCCATCACCACCCCAGAGTTCATCAGAAGGCAGTTTGGCCTGAGACTCAGCTGAATAGGGGCTGCTTCCAGGAGCCTGGTGTTGGAGCGTCCCCAAGTGTGCAGCTGGGATGGACACATCGACCAAAGTGACCCCTTCCCTCAGCTGCAGCCCCTGATAGCATGTACCTTTCCTCCTCGTGGTAACCATCATCTGTCATGTCATGTAGAAAAGGCTGGATTCCACTTAGCAAAGGCAGTGTAGGACGGTGCACTCATAAGGTGGGAAAGGCTGTTAATGAAAACAGAATACACAATGGTAGAGACCTGTCAGGTCTTTGGATGGGGCGGGGGGGGGGTCTCTATGGCAGTACTGGGGAGATGTAATGATAACACCATCCTGTAAGGTTAGTATCATAGTCAGACTGAGGGTTTCTTTTATTTCAAGTGACTTTTGCCCCAAAGAGCTCACTGAGGATGACCCATGTTCCAACTCCCTTGTGAAGTCATCATCAGGTCTGACAGATAATGACTCGAGTGCTTAAATTATACCTTTTCTGTGTGTAGAATAATAATACCCTGTTCCATGTATATGGGGCTTTTTAAAATTTGCAGTGCCTTCTCACCTGTCCTGTTGGATTCTCTTAGCATCTTAGAAGTAGATAGGAGAAGATAGTTTCCCATTTTTAACGATGACACAGTGAAGGCACAGGGAATAAAGTCATCAGCAAAGCACAAATAAAATGTGACAGGTCAAGACAGCCCAGCTCTGCTGTTTGTTTGAAGGACTGTCTCAGTTTGTTCCTTTGTATACATATTTTCTCTGTCTGCAGGGCTTTGACTGTTTACCCCACTCTTGGTACATGTACATGTTTGAGTAGTGGACCAAACCAGGTCCCTATGGGTGGCCACCACGTGTAGATGAGAATATCAGTGTGCCAGCCCACACTTTGTTACTGTGTTCCCCAGACCAAACTCAGCCTCCACATGGCTAGTGCTGTGTGTGCTGGTTACTCTATATTTTTTTTTTTAAAGATTTTTGTTTTTATTTATTAGACAGAGATCACAAGCAGGCAGAGAGGCAGGCAGAGAGAGAGGAGGAAGCAGGCTCCCCGCTGAACAGAGAGCCCGATGCGGGGCTCGATCCCAGGACGCCGAGATCATGACCTGAGCTGAAGGCAGAGGCCTTAACCCACTGAGCCACCCAGGCGCCCCTGGTTACTCTATATTTCAGTATTACTGGTTTCCTATGAATTCCTTAGCATTTTATAGCCCATCTCAGTTTTATTTAAAAATTTTCTATGTACGGGAATGTTGCTAAGCTTTAGTTTCTTGCTCCGTAAACAGGGATAATAATACCTACTTGCTTATTCACAATGTAATTATCATGATCAGCTGAGATCATTCTTGTGAAGCCATGGAAATTATAAAGGGCTTTACAAGCATAAAGAATTACTATGGATGACCTTAAGGTCAGGATGGAAGTCAGCTCTAGTTGGAATAATTGTTCGTGATACCATCCATAACTCCTTCTCTCAAGACCTGCTACGAGCCCCCATGAGGAGTTATGGGGGTCACACAGGGATTTGTGAAGGAGCAGACTTGCGAAGCCCCTCGGGAATGGTCTGGCTTACACTTCTGGGAGCCATTGACCAAGGCCTATGACCATAGGAGCAGGGCGCCCCTGTCAGGAAGGAGTCACCTGCTGATCTCCATGGAACCAGGTGTTTATGAGGTGGGCCAATGCCATGCTGCCTGGAACTTGCCAAAATGTGGATAGTAGCTTATGCCTTTTGCTCAAAAAGGAAAAAAGAAAAACGAAAGACACTTTGGAGTATATGCTTTATTAAACTTCAAGTCAGATGTTTCTTTTGTGATGCTCTTATGTGACAGTGAGGGGGAGTCTGTCGTGCACTGTGGAGAGATTGCCGAGAGCACTGTCCATGTGAAGTGCCCCCTGATTGTGCAGGAGGGGGGCAGGGAGGGCTTGGGAAAACTTGACCCTGCCCAGAAGTTCTTAGCAAGTGATGGTCACTCACATGACTCTATCTGTGCATATTCTCTGATCTAGGAGTTCCTCCTTTGTGCCAGGCGCTGTGCTAGGTGATGCGTCAACACTGGGGAGGGTGGGGTTTTTGGATCTCAGGAAGCTTAGAAATACACTCCTCCATGAAGTATGTGTTAGGTACGTGTGTTAGGCAGTGTAGTATGCTGTGGGTACAGAGATGAACAGCGAATTCCAAGGAGCTCAAGTCTGCGCGGAGAAGACAGAAGGGATCACGGGCTGTGGTCCTGGGAGAGTCAGGGGGCACGGAGGAAGGTCTCCTTTGATTGGGGCAGGCACGAGTATCCTGGAGATGGTAATACTTGGAAAGAGTGGCAAAGTAATTGGAGGAGTTAGGTGGGTGGAAGGATTGGGGAAGGATTTCCCTCAATAAAGTATAAGTAAAGGCCAGTAAGCCTAATGGTGTGTGCACAATGGCTGGGGAGCTGCATTAGATTACTCTGAAAAAATTATTATTCTAATACTCCTGTATGTAGTTGATGCATTACCTTATTCCATTTTAGATCTGTGGCTCTCAGGCTAGCTGAACCCTTCACCCCTCACTCCCAGGAGTGTTGGCAATGTGGTGTTTTTCGTTAATAGAGTGATTGGGAAGCCCTAGTGGCATCCATTGGACCCAACTGGAAATACTAGTTGGCCTCCCGAAGGAAAGACGCCTCTGTCCCAAATCCCTACGGCGTCTCCTTGAGAAACCCTATTAGGCAAAATCCCATGATGAAACAAGGAGGTGAGCATGCTTGCTATTTTGAATTAAGGCACGAAAGCCAAGGCCTTGGTTTGTGGGCCCTCAGTAGGGTCTGGAATGACTTTTCTATAAGTAACTTTCATTTGAAATTTCTTTTGCTTTTTCTGGTTTCCATGTCTTATTGCTGTTCTGTCGCAATTCTAGATAATACCTTAGTAGATGACATCTTTTTTAAGAGGAAATAGTTAATTCTCCTCCTGTTCTTGAGTGGGGGAGCTCCATTAAAGAAACAGTCAGCCCTTTCTCTGCTGCTTCCCTCCCTTCCTCACTAGATTGCCAACTGGCTGGCTACTTGGAGAGGTGTTGGCCTGGCTCAGTCCCTCCTTTCCAGTGGTATCTGTCCCTGTAGAGAGTTTGCCTTCAGATTTGTGAGGTTAGTGGTGGTGTGGGAGGCCTGCATGTTTGTGACTTAAACTCATTATAGGAGTGTTAGCTGGGCTGTGTTTACAGTGATGTAGTCAGTGTACTGCACAAAGGGAGCAAGTGGTGGCTGGAAGCCTGCCAGAGCTCCGCTGTACCCAGCCCGCTGTGCTGGGAGCTGAGCTGTTCTTCTGCTCATTTGAACAAGAGCACTGTATAGACCAATGGCCGCCATGTTGCACAACTCCAGAGGGCACCTTGGTATTCTCATTGTGTTTCTACATTTGGTGTTCTAGGTCTTGTATGTTCTGCCTTGATAGTGAGCAGAATGTGTACACATCCAGCTATGCTGTTCTGTGTGGGGCTGGTTGCTAGTAAAGCTGACATTTTGATCCCCATTGGTTTGACTTGCTTCCTGTTTCATTCCAGTGGATGAAAGGGGTGTTACTTACTACTTTACCTGGTCCTTTGGTTTCTTTAGTGAAACAAGGCTTTTGTGGTCTGTGAGATCTAAATTTTGTCTCTTACACATACAGTTGGTACGTGTTTGTGATTACAAGTTCACAGCATAGAAGAGCATAGAGTTTGAAACTCAAGTGTCTCTTCACCTCCCCCACTCTCCTTTTTATAAGTTACCATTACTGATGCTTTGGGGGAGAGTCTCAGATTCTTTAACATTCTGTCTTTTTAACAATGTGACCATTGGGGTGCTCAGTTGGCTCGGTTGGTTAAGTGTCTGACTCTTAATTCTGGCTCAGGTTGTGATCTCAGGGTTGTGGGATTGAGTCAGGTGTGCTCAATGGGGAGTCAGCTTCTTTTCCTCTCTCTCTGGCCTTCCCCATGCTCATTCTTGTGCATGAACACACGCGCTCTCTCTCTCTCTAAAATAAATAACTCTTGGGGCATCTGGGTGGCTCAGTTGGTTAAGCAACTGCCTTCGGCTCAGGTCATGATCCCGGAGTCCCAGGATCGAGTCCCACATCAGGCTCCCTGCTCGGCGGGGAGTCTGCTTCTCCCTCTGACCTCTCCCCTCTCATGGTGTCTCTCTCTCTCTCTCCCAAATAAATAAATAAAATCTTAAAAAAAAAAATGAAAAAATCTTTAAAAAAATGTGATCACATTATATAAGTGTTGCAACTTTTAACATTATATTTTTCCATACATGTACATTATAAATTTAGCTTTTAAAAGCTAATATATTTTAAAGATTATTTATTTGAATATATTTAAATATATTGAATATATTTAAAGATTATTTATTGTTTCATGTACCTCAAGAAATTGAGGTACAGAGATCAGGTAACTTGTCTGAGGTCATGCAGGGCAAGGATGTAACTTTGGTGTTCGAAGCTAGGTCTCGTGACTTCAGAATGGGTATTCTTAGGTCTGTTTGATAGCATACGGTATAAAATTCAAAAGGTGCAAAAGGTTAGTGATTGGAGGACAACTGAGGTTCCTGTTCCTTTTCCCAAAATTCTCTTCTGTGGGGAGCCCTTTGTCAGTTCATTGGGAGCCCCTTGGGTACACATGCCCACGCTCCACTGTACACCCATTAACATACGGCAATACATGGACATACAATTTTTTTTTCTTTATACGAGTGAGACACAAATACAGCTGTTGTCCATCCAGGTTAGCCCTGTGATGCTGCTTCCCATCACCCTCTGTTTAGCCTCTGGCAATCACAGTTCTACTCTTTGCTCTATGTGTTTGAAGATTTTAGATTTAGATTTTTGATTTTAGATTTTTAGATTTCACATGTAAGTAAAATCTTGCAGTATTTATCTTTGTGTCTGGCTTATTTTACTCAGCACTGTATCTTCTCAGTCCACTCATGTGGTCACAGATAGCAGGATTTGCTTCTTTATTAAGGTAGGATACTCTTCCGTACCACATTTTCTCTATCCATTCATCCCTTAATGGGTATTCAGGTTGCTTCCATATCTTACCTTTTCTTTTTAATAGTTGCATACTATTATACTGTAGGAATGTATCATAATTTGTTTAAACACCTCTCGTCGTGGTTTCCAATAGCACGCTATTCGAAATAATGCCACCTCAAAGGTGTTTCTGTTTGTTATATGCAAATATGTGCAATCATGTAATGACACACGGGAATATCTGTACAGTATATTTCTGGAAGTACGATTGCTGGGTGGGAAGGGGTGCACGTGTAAGCTTTTTATGGATCTTGACAAATGATCTTCCCACAAGTCTGTGCCATTGTGGGCTCCTCCCAATGTCTTTGTTTCCTCAGTCCCTTGCCAGCATTGAATATTATCTCAAATATTGTATTAGTTTGTTAAGTGATGTCAGTACACGAAAAGAAGGAAATCAGCAGTGTTTGGAGTTAGTTATCTTTAGCTAATCCAGTCTTGATAGTATTCATATTCTTGATAGTATTCAGTACTCAAGACTGATGTGCAAGTTATGCAGCTACTTCCCGTTTTCCTAAGAAATGTCTTCCATTCTTTTCTTTTAATCATGCAGTTACTATGAAGCATTTTTTTTTTTAAAGATTTTTTATTTATTTGACAGAGACAGCGAGAGAAGGAATACAAGCAGGGGGTATGGGAGAGGAAGAAGCAGGCCTCCCGCTGAATAGGGAGCACCATGCAGGGCTCCATCCCAGGACCCTGGGATCATGACCCAAGCTGAAGGCAGACACTTAATCACTGAACCATCCGGGCACCCTATGAAGCATTTTTTAATCAACTTTAGGCAAGCCACCTGCACCATGTCATCAACACTGGGAAGCTTCCTAGAGGGCATCAGTAACTGATTTGGGAGTCTGGACTTAGTGTCCTGTAATACACAAACCAGCTCACCATGCCAGCCCTTCCTTCCAAGGTGTTAGCAGTGCATAGCCCCCAAGTGCTGGGGGGCACAGTGGGAACCCCAGCTGCTCCAGAGAGCGGTGCCATCATCAGGACAGTCAGCTCATGCTGTCATCCAGGAATTGAGACTGCTCCATAAGTCACTCTGGGGCTTGTGCTTTTATCGTCGGTGCTGTGTTTTGAGAGTTTTCTAAGGAAAAGCCAGTGCTTTGAACTGCGCACACGCAGATTCCATTTCAGAGTGTTTGGGCTCCACATGATCAACTCATGCTTACTTTCAAGCCTGAAAGAGCAGAATATCTGTCTGATCTGCCTGGCGGATCTCAGATGGTGTTGTGTGGAGTAAAAGGCTGCTTGCAAAAGGAAGGGAGGATTTTGTATATGGGTTGAGGGGTGCTGTGCCTCCATTTCCTTGAGGCCCCAGGCCTCTGAATGGCTGTTGGGTGGTTCAGGAGGGCAGGGGTCCCCAGGAGGTTTTCCACGTTGAGGTCCAGGCTGGGCTCTGCTGCAGCTCTGCCGTGTGCTCAGCGGACACCCTGTCTTCTGTACAGTCAGTTGTCCACGTGATGAAGTACGGATGCACGGTACTTACCACTGTCCAGTGGTTGACTTGGAAGCTGTCACGTTTTGAGTTGTTACTTTGGAATTTTGTTTTCTAGTCATGTTCTATTTTAGCCTTTTGGACTTACTGTTACTACAGAACAAGGAGCTGGTATTGTCCCCCCCCCCCCTTTTCAAACTGAATTGACAACTTGTCAGCTTGCTGACAACAAGCCAGAAGCTCGTACAATAGGGAGAGCCTAAATGGAAACTCTTTATGCTTATACTAAAGTGATGCGAGTGTACATTCAGTATTCATCACACGGTTCAGGTGCCTCTTTCCCCGCATATGTCTGATTGTGAGGGTTTGCTACAAAGCTCTTCTCATCTCCTAAATCTTGACAGTAGAGCTGCCAGTTGTATTTCCACATTTCTAATTAAGTTAGGTTTTCATAGAGTGTGGAAGAAAGGGTTTTGAGGTGACTTTGAGTGTCAGTTAAAAATCATGTTGTGGGGTACCTGGGTGACTAGGTGAGTTAAGCCTCTGCCTTCAACTCTGGTCATGATTTCAGGGTTCCAGGATTGAGCCCCGCATCGGGCTCTCTGCTTATCGGCCTGCTTCCCTCTCTGTCTGCCTACCTCTCTGCCTACTGGTGATCTCTCTGTCAAATAAATAAAATCTTAAAAAAAAAAAAATCATGTTGTGATTCTGGAAAAACTTCCTTTTGCGGCACTTGCATGTTCCTTAAAGGGGTATTTTCCATGCCAAGTATCTTTGATTCACCTCTGTGTGTGTGTGTGTGTGTGTGTGTGTGTGTGTCTAGGTTTAAAAAAACCAGCTCTTGTGTGTAGCATTTTTCTGGCAGCTCCCTAACAGGTAGTGATGTGTTACTCCTGTGCTACTTGATATCTGTGAGACAGGGTTCCTAGAGACTTCACTTAGAAGTCCATCTCCTGTGGTGCCTTTGATGTCTGTTTTTCTTCCCAAGTAAGGTTCCTAACTTTTTCAGCATTTCTTATCATAACTCTTGAGGACTTGGCTAAATTCAAACACAGTTTTTAAAAATGTTGATTCCTTTTATCGTCATCAGTTCATTTTATGTCTGAAGCTGCTGTATCTTTCAGATTAACCTTTATAACGGGTATGGCGCTGAATCCTTATGGGTTGGTGAGCGTAGTGCGATCCTCCCAGAAGCTGATTTGGTGGTCTGCTGCATGTGTGTGTGTGTTCCGTGTGTTGAGCTCTACTTCTGTGGTTCTCAACTGAGGATGAAAGGGTCGATTCAGGAGAAGGAAGATGGATGACGGACGGAAAAAGAATTTGTGTTTTTCAGATCACTTTTCTTAAAAGTACACAAAACCGGTCATTTCTGCATAGTTAGCTGCTACCAGCAACCAAGCAATGTCCTTCTCATTGTAATTCTGGAAGCTTCTTTGTAAGGCTCCTTCTGGGTGTATGAGAAGGGTTGGGTGGTCTTTGGGTGGTCTTTGAGGAGGGATATGAGGAAACCGTATGTTCTCAGTTTACCTCTTGTCGTGTCTCTCTGTGGCTTCCTTCTGCTGGGTGTTTTGGTTCCTGACTGAACTGGAGAGGCTGGCTGCAGAGAAGTTGAAGAGTTTTACCAAGTGAGTCCTTCGAATCCAAAGGGAGATAGAGACGCTACTCCTGCTCATTTTCTCTCTCAGATCCCTCCTCCCCTTGCTGGCACTCATCTTCCCTCCTTGATTCTCTTCTGAGGAAGCTCTTGACTCATTTAAATTATGGAATGACTTAGGACCATTAAAAATGCAACAGACAGGGCGCCTGGGTGGCTCAGTGGGTTAAGCCTCTGCCTTCGGCTCAGGTCATGATCTCAGGGTCCTGGGATCGAGGCCCGCATCGGGCTCTCTGCTCAGCGGGGAGCCTGCTTTCTCCTCTCTCTCTATGCCTGCCTCTCTGCCTACTTGTGATCTCTCTCTCTCTGTTTCAAATAAATAAATAAAATCTTTAAAAAAAAAATGCAACAGACAAAAGGCCTCCCTTTGTAAGCGTATAGGTGAGTGATAGGGCCAGACTCCTCACGACCTGCAGCAGAAACACTACCAGCTGTCAATGTGTATGCCGCTGTAACACATTGTTGCATTTCGTCTCTAACTGTGATGAGGGGAAATGTGGCCAGAAACAGCCTTCAGAAAGCTCGTTCGGAATGAGAGGCTGCTTCTGGTGTCATTAGGTGTTTGGGGATTTTTCTAATCTTGATGCTGGATACTTAACACACTTTGTTTATTGGGTTGACCCTCTGTAACCAACCATTCTACTGTATCCAGGAAAGTCCCAGGGGACGAGTGTCATAGGGTTTGTTGTGTGCATACTTGCATATGGACATGCACACACACAGCAGGTGACCACTGGTGGGCCTTCATGCCCAAGAGACTGCCCATGGTCTCTCCATAGCAGGAAGCACTGCATTTCCGTGAAGTAAACCTCAATGTTGTGGTGATCAAGATCGAGAGTTCCCCAGAAGGTGCCTTTTTTTTTTTCACCTTATCAAAGACCTTATTTCAAATTTCTGTGGAAAAAAAAAATCAATATTCCCCTATTGCATTTGACATATCATCTATGAATTGACTTCCAAAGAAAGTAGTTTACAAATGTACTACAGGATATTGTATTTAACAACAATAGCTTCTATGAAATGAATAGTTCTATTTGTCAGGCACCAGGATAAGTGCTTTTAAATGCATTATTAGCTTGTCTGCTTCTCACAATAACCTTGTGAGGTAGATGCTATTATTATCATCCCTATATTTTAGAAGAGCAATGTGGGGCTTAGAAAGATTACCTGCCCAAGGTCACACTACTCTAGTAAGGGGTGATATCAGGCTTTGTGCCCAGGGCTGTCTGATTCCTGAACATCAACTCTGAAATTCCTCAGGCAATGCTGATGGGGTCCCAGTGTCTTTACAGGCAGAACAGGCACCACTTTGCAGGGGCAACATAGCTTCCCAGTGTCGCTGCCTAACGACTTGTTATGGCTGTAATTGCATGCCCTGGAGCTGAATTGTCGGACAGGGATGACTGGAATTGGAAGTTGGTTGGCAGGAGAATTATTTTCCCTCCTATCCTCACTCTGCTTCACTATCCCTGTAACCTAGGGCAACTTAGGTTACAAAGGACAACATTACCAGAGAGCTTATTATAAGGCTGCTCATACCTAGATGATCAACATCTGTGCAGTGCTTTCATGAAAGACAAATACAAACAATAACCACTGAACTTGTTTTTATTTTTAATGTGCAATCTCATTGCTGCATACAGTACTCTCAGAGCAACCGCACTTGGTTAAAAGAAGTAGGTACTCAGGAGACAGCTTACTATAATGAGTCAGTTTCCACATTGTTACTGAACAGGACTTTGTGGTTAGAAGACTCTGGGGGTTAAAAATTGCTGTAATTAAAATTCAGTAATTGGCAGGTTTGCACAAAATACAGGTTTTTCTGTTTTGATTCTAGAAGAGCCAGATAAGGACATTGTATGTATGAGTTGTGGTTTTTATTTTTCCCACTATATTTTTCAGTGTCAACAAATTGAGCCGTTAAAATTTTGTATGGGGGGGTGCCTGGGTGGTATGGTTGGTTAAGCAGCCAACTCGAGCTCAGCTCAGGTCATGATCTCAGGGTCCTGGGATTGAGCCCCACATTGTACTCCCCACTCAGAGGAGAGTCTGCTTGAGGATTCTCTCTCCCTCTGTCCCTCCCCACCACTTGTACTTGCGCTTTCTCTAAAATAAAAATAAATAAATCTTTTTAAAAATTTTGTATCATTATTCATAATGGGAAGGTAAACGAGAGGTCACGCAGACAGATCTGCATTACTACTGCACGAGGGAAGAACAAAGCTGCCAGCCTCATGCTGTGTTTGGAGTTAGGGCCGAGTAGAACACTGTGGGGTCAAGAGGAGACCTTTAGACAGGAGTGCACAGACCCATAGGCTACTAGTGAGTAGGTGAGGGGTCTGGGTGGATTTGAGGGAATCAATTTCCAGAGCTCAACTTCCATTTATATTTTTTCCTTACTACGTATTGTCTCCTTGCCCATCTTCCCTTTCCTCAGTAGGTCTTCTCCCGCTGAGAGTAAGGCCCATGCATCCCCAGTCATACTAGGGTCCTCTTAAGACCCTGAGCTAGAAAAACTCCTGGGCCCCAAACAAAGGGATGATTGAAATAGTGGTGTTGGTGTTGATGAAAATTAATGACTCTAATGACAGGATAACAAATACGTATGCATTTCAGGTGGCATCCAATTCTTTATTTTCCACAAATTGAAAGAGGACTTAATGGAGTTGTCAGTTGATCATTAAAAATAATTTTGATGATAGATCACCCTGAGATTGTTTCTGTCGTATGTTCCAGAAGGAATTCAAACTATTGAGGAACATTACTACAACACATTTAAATTTCCGTGTAGTTATTTGTGTGAACAAGTTTTCTCAGCCTTTAGATTAATAAAGGGGGAGGGGCAGATATGAATAAAATTGATGAATTCTGTCTGATTTCAGCAATATTCATCTACAGATGCATGATTTCACTAGAAAAAGTATTTCATTTGTTAGTCCTTAAGTGGTGCATTTCAGAAGCCACTAATTTTTATTTTTAATAATCATTTATAAAATAATATAATATTTGTGTTTTTATCATTTGTATGTGACTAATAGTATAAATCTAGAAGAAAAAAGTTATGAGAGTCTTATGGTCAAGGGAAACTAAATGCACATTTATGTTTTTATGTGTGTAAATCTAGAAAGACACTATGGCCATAAAATAATTTATATGTATATTTTTCAAGTTTTCTGTGATCATAAGATGTTTATACACATAAAACATTTTTCTGTGACTTATGCACATGTATTTATACTTAATTTGCAGAGATATTAGAATGCTTAATAAAACTTTCAAACAGTAAAAATATATTTTTTTAAATTTTATTTTTAAATTTTATTTTTTATAAACATATAATATATTTTTATCCCCAGGGGTACAGGTCTGTGAATTGCCAGGTTTACACACTTCACAGCACTCACCATAGCACATACCCTCCCCAATGTCCATAATCCCACCCCCCCTCCCAACCCCCCTCCCCCCATCAACCCTCAGTTTGTTTTGTGAGATTAAGAGTCACTTATGGTTTGTCTCCCTCCCAATCCCATCTTCAAACAGTAAAAATATTTTACACTGAGACCAAATTTGGTGGGGGAACTGGGATGGAACTATAAAATCAAACAGAAATTTCTGTTTCTCAAAGCTTTTTAGTTTTTTTTTTTTTTTAATGAAAAATGTTAGACGACAAATAGTTCTGGTGTTTTCATTTAGTTGAATTCAGTTTAGAGAATCATGTTACAATTCAGTTTTCAGTTGTCATAATATGATACCTTGGCAGTTAGATCCTCTCTAACTATTCAAACTTGAGCTGAAAAATTTCAGATGTCAACTTAAATGTGTGTGAGAGGAAGTGTAGTTGTAATTCTTTTAGTAGGCATGCAAGCAAAAACACTGGGAGAAGATGGAGAAAAAGCATCATCTAGTGAGAACCAGGTACTATTCATCTGGGAATACAATATGGAAGAGATAAAGAGCCTTAAAATCAGGAGGGCTCTGGAGCCTTTTGGGGCCACATGAACAAAGGTGTTTGGAGGAGCATTTTCTATCCTAAGGTGGTGGTGAGAACTTTTAATTAGAGTAATAATAATTTATTATTTAAATGTCTGCCTTTATTCCCTATAATCATGATTTCTTTCATATACATGGAGGCATGTATATGTGGGCTGTGTGTGTGTGTGTGTGTGTGTGTGTGTGTGTGTGAGTGATCTGGTATGCTAGTGAAGAGAAGGTTTTGGGTCCTTTTGTTGGACAAAGGTGAAAAGCAGTGAGCCTGGGTTCCCTCGCATGCATTTCTGTGCTGGAAGGTTGACAGCTTATGATTAAATTGAGCAGTGAGTTGGATGAGCTTCTGACTCGTTAAAGCCATTGGGAGAGAACAGGTCTAGAGAAAAGATACTGTGTTTCAAGGATCATAGCAGTCTTTTCCAGATCATGTGTGCTTGTGTGAACAATTTGTATGTAGTAGGAGCCAGGTCCGATTGTGTACTAATGTCTGATGGGATGCCACAGACTCTTAGAGCCAACCGAAAAGCTGAAGGTCTTCAGCTGGTCAGGGTGGGAGTTGGCAGATGGTGTGGTCCTGGCCATGGTTCAGACCACACCTCGCAAGCCCAGGCAGGGCAGATCACAGGTGGAGAATCAAGAGGGAATCCGTGTGTGCTAGGGAGGGGTGAGGAAAGGTGTGGAGGAAGGAAAAGCCTGCCCTGAGGGCCAGAGTGGTCATCTTGGAGGTATGCGTTGGGGCCCAGTCCCCCTGTTGTCAGTCCACACAGATACTCCACTTGCTCTCTTGACTTATTTTGGTCACCGCATTGTTCGATACACTACGGCCTTTCCTGGGGGCCATTTTCCACTTGGAAGTGCCACTAGAAATATCTTCCGTGGTGTTTTGCTGGGCCAGCGCCAGCCCTTGGGCAGTTCCAGGCTTTGTCTCAGCTGGCACAGCCGTGACTGGGGTATCCAGCCGGTCTTTGTGGTGTGTTCAGAGTGTGCGGGAGCCTTTGGGAGCAGGTGATTCCTAAATATTAACTATTTGGAGAGCCACACGAGATCCCAGTGGAACCCTTTAGAACTAACTGCTGACTACTTTTAAAAGAGCCGTGCAGGCTTCAAAGCCACTTCTGTTTTGCTCCGTTATTAATCTCTTTAGGAAATGATTCCTTTGGGAACTGGGATAAGAGGACCTGCTGCCTACAAAACAGCTGTCTGGCCACTAAGTCTTTAGAAAGAGACAATGGAAAATAATCTAATACAACAAGGCCTATGGTCCGGAAGTGACATTTCCCTCCTTCCCTTGAGTTGAAACACTTGTGTTGAAACATGGAAAAGTAATTATAAATTGGGGGCTAGGGAGGCATCGTCCCTTTTGTGGTTCCTTTCTCACCCAATGCACAAGGGAGATCATGCTTTTTCGCGGTTTGTTTGCTCCCTGGTGTTTGGACAGAATCCTATAAAATCTTGACGCTAAATTAATCAGGCAAATGTATAGAATGTCAGAGGGATTACATTGGATTCTGGGTAATCATCGGTTGGCCTTTGAGCAGTTGACATGCCAGATGTCTTTGGGGTTGGTGAAATGATAAATGTCCATAGGATCTGACTGTTGTCATGAAGGGCTCACAGGAGATAATTAAGCTTCTTTCTGGTTCCCAGGTTTTGTTGCTATCTAAGACTGTGTCTTTTAGGGTAAAGTCTACCTATATAGGGGTCCTTTGGGACTACAGGCTGTCATTTTTACCGACGCATCTGCGGAGCAGAAAATAAGATTGCACACTTTGTGGTTGAAAATGTGGGGAAACATGTAAAGAAAAAAGACCAAAATCCATCTATGATGCCATTACCAGAAATAACCTACTATTATTCTTCAGTGTTTCCTTTGTGTCTTTACATTTTTTAAATGCATTTGATTCATTCTTTTTAATAACAGGATCATATAATATTTACCATTTGGTATTATGGTTTTTCCACTTAATGATAGATTGCAAGCTAATGAATTTATCTCTATGACACAAGATAAATACTTGAAAATGTGAATTACTGTAATTTTAGGTGATTAGTGTAGTTCAGCTTTAGAGGAGCAATTGCCCTGATTTTTACCTTGGTTTATAATGCTGGCAGTGAGTATCTAAAAGTCACTTTTTTTTTTCATACAGTGGAAATGAGGAATACCTGGCCTTCATCTGAGATCAGGTCTAATGGTTCACTTTTCACTAGAGATAGAGGACAAGCTGTAACAGAAATTTGGGAAAACTTCTTTACAAAGACATAGTGCAGGACCTAAGAGAGAGTGGCGCATGAAAGTGAGCCCCTGAAGAAGAGATAAAGCCTCTGGCTTTTCTTTTTCTTGGAGTGTTTCTCTTTTTTTTTTTTTTTTTTGGTGGTTATTTCCTGTTGGGCTGAGTGAATATTAGCCTTCTAGATGAAGGACATTTTCTTTAAGTTGCTGTAAAGAATCCCGAAATTCACAACACTGGAAACTTACTGGAATATTTGCTTAAATTTCGTTTGGATAATGCTATAGGCTGAATTGTCACCCCCTGAAATTTGTATGTTCAACTCCTAATCCTTAGTTCCTTAGGATGGGACTGCATTTGGAGACAGAGCCGTAAAGAGGTGGTTAAGTTAAAATGAGGCCTTGAGGAAAGAAGGAGACAAGCTGTAAGAGACTCTTAATGATAGAGAACAAACTGAGGGTTGATGGAGGGATGTATGTAAACTAAGTAAAGTTTAAATTAAAAAAAAAAAAATGAGGCCTTTAGCGTGGGCCCTAATCCTACTGACCGGTGTCTTATAACAAGAAGAAATTCAGACACACGAAGAGGGGTATGAGTACAAAGAAGGACAACCATGTGTGAGACACAGCAAGAAGGCAGCTGGCTGCAAGCTAAGGAGAGACCTCAGAAGAAAATAATGCTACAAACACCTTGATCTTGGACTTCTAGCCTCCAGAACTGTGAGAAAATCAATTTCTGTTGTTTGAACCACCCACTCGGTGGTATTTTGTTTTGGCAGCCCTAACAAACTGAATAACGCAGCAGAAGAATCATTTGACATATTTGGGGATATGTTTTCCAGCTATAATAATAAATGGAGAACATTTCCATGGGGATGTGAAGAAATGACCTTAAGAGGGCAGGGCCATAGGGCAGAGGGTGGGGAGGACCTAGTTGGATGCATGTTTTTGGCAAAGCTCTAGCTACTAGATGGTGTGGTTGATTCATTGTGTTCCCTTACATTATTATGCTTTCTATCTCACGTTATTTAACATTATGTGATTTTCCATGGATCAAATATTATATTAAAGATAAGAGAAAAAGCACTAGATGTTAAAAAAAAGGGGGGGAAGTCTCCTTATTTACATGGATGATATTTAGTGAAATAAAAGAACATATTGTCAGAATTTTTTCTTATTACTATCATTTATATAGTTTTTCTTTTCAAAAGATAGTTTGTTCTAGGAAGCAGGTTGTAATTGTATTCATTAGTTATTTCTTTATGGGAAATAAGTTAATTATCTTTTCATTTAAGGGGAAAATGAATATCAGAAGTGAGTTTTCAGCCTTGCCAATGTGATAAGAAAATGCAGAAGCTTACATCTTTGAAGCGTGATCATCCTGAAATATCTGTGCTACAAAGGAGGGTCGGGGACTGCTTGTGAAAGTTCTTCTAATATTTAGAATTGAGGATATTTACCATGCTCTGGAGAGTAAGTTGTGGTTGTTGAGTAGAAGTGGATCTGACCTATGTTCATGTCACTTTAACCTGTATACGTGTGTGTGCGTTCCCACGTGTGCTTGTGTGTGCATGCGTGTGTGGATTTGTGTGCTGTGACTGTAGAGATTTTTCACATGGATAAATCCCATTTTAAATGCATGGCAGTGGTTGCAAGGTAGTGTCTGATTAGATCATTGTGCTAGAAAAATACTCTTTTAAGCACATACAGTCCTGCTTCTGAGTGTATGCTATTCTCTGAGGCAATAGCTGACAATATTTCTGTGTATCTCAGTAATTATTCATGGGGAGTGTTTGGCTTTAAAAATCTGGTTTTAAAATTTCTTAGATTACTTGAGTACTTTATCAGGTTTTCTGGATGCCTGGGATTTCCCTTTTAGTACCTAGTTAAGAATATTTCTTAAGAAAGCGTTAGTAAAAGGTATTAAATATCCTTTCCCTCTTAGGGTATTCTGAATATTGCTTGACCTTTGTGTAAATAATCAAGGTCATCATTATGAAAGCAATTCTTGTTCTGGAATGTAATGATGTCTTTTGGAGCTATTGAGTTAAGTATAGTTTACTCCTACAATAAACCCTAAATATATATGATTTTTGAATGTTTTCCTTGCCTTTTATACTTTTTCCCTCTATTTTGCTATCACATCATCACCTCTAATTTTCTTTGCTGCTTTGTAACCCCTTTGCCTCCTTGTAATTTGCTGCGTATGCTTTGCTTGTGGAAATGGAGATTATAATAATTGAGCTTAACAGTGGTTGTGTATAAATGAGCTGCCTGAAAATGCTCAGAAGCTCTGCTTCAGTAAAAAGTCCAAATGGAGTGTGTGATACCTTCTTGAGTTGTTGACCTACTCAGATTAATACACTTTTATAGGGTGTCTGTTGTGGGTGAATTCCACCTAGTCCCGGCACTGGGCAGTGCCGTGAAGTCTGGCTGGCGAATCACAGAAGTGATTTGTCTCCCTGCTGTCTTGTCAGCCCTGACCATTTTTGCAGCTGAAAAGCAAAAGTTCTGTTTCTTTCAGTCTTGATTTAGTACCTTCCAACAGAGACCGTGATTCTTATCAAAGGCTGCGAGAGAAAGGCAGGGTGAGTCCACAAACGCCTAATTGAGGCTCCTGGGACTCATTCTACATCCCTTTGCTATCAACAGGATGTGTTTCAAAAATTTCCTCATGGAGTCAACCACAGAATAATTTATAATCCCCTCACCTCCCCCAAAGTGCTTCCATTAAAAGAGCAAATATCTGGTTTGTAGAATTCTCCATTTAATCGTTCAGAGTTTTCAATTATCTTGCTCTGAGTGGCATTTTATTTTTGATCTATAAAATTTCATCCTTTTATCTTTGTTAACTACTGATGTTGCTTGGAAAACCAGAGTGTCAGAGCAGTGGTGATAAAACAGATGGATGTGTGTCTTCTTGAAAGGACCACCCAAGGTGCTGGTTATTTTTCTTAGGATTGCCATGCTTAGCTTGCAATTTTTCTTGGACTTCTGACTTAAAACTGGGACAACAGATGTACCTGATTTTCCCCTGTTGTAAATCTTGATTTACAACATCAGCTATGGTCAGCACTTACCTTGCCTAATTCCTGGTATTGCTTAACTGTGTTTATAAAGGACATTTTTGTATGTATGCTGGCATTTGGCCCAAAATGAAGAGTCACTTTCTCCAGAGACTTTGACTTCTACAGCTCCAAACAATATATCCAGGTGAAAGCACAGATACCAGAATGAATGTGATGGATCTGAGATGTAAAGACATTTAAAACTTGATCAGTACCTGATATTTTACTTATAAATACCAGATAACTTTTATTCCAAACCGAGGGAGTATTTTTAAGTACTCATGAATAATAGTATTTTTCTGCCAGAAAATGTGACATGTGGTGGAGTCAATGATTCAAAACCATACAGTTTTCTACTTTTGATTTAGGTGAATCATGATCATGACTGTATTATGTATCCAAGTCAATAGGTTTTTAAGCACAGGACAGTTGTGAGGTATGGAGGGTGAGGAAGGGCCGGTGAGATACTTACTGTCCTACAAGAAGTTTTAATTTTATAGTGATGAAATTAAGACACTTAAGAAGATCTTAGAGATTATTTAGTGTAATACCTCTACCCACCATCCCCAAGAAAAAAATCAAGGCCCAGCGTAGTTCATTGAATTTAAGTTGACTCTAGTTGCATTTGAACCAGCAGCTGAGGAGATAGTGAAAAGGCTCAGAGGCATTAAAATGAACCATAAGAGTGACCTAGGACAGTTTTGATGATTGATATCTTAAAGTAAATTCCTTGACTATATATGACCCATCTCACTGGAGTTAACTGTCTTTGCTCTTCTTATTTTGCCATGAGTGTTTTAAATGAATAGGCTGGTTTTCTAATGTTTGTTACAGCATTAGCAAATTCTGAAATCAAGTGAGTTTTTGTTTTTGTTTTTTTAGCCATGCCCTTTGTTGTCTTTCACAAGACTTTACTCTTCTTGTAAAGGTGGGACTGGCCGCTGGACAGCTGTGCACTGGGAAGTTACTGGCAACCTTGGCCTAGACTGAATTCAGGCCACATGTCCAATGGCCAGAAGCTTATTAGCCAGTTTAGCTCCTTGACCACCAGCTTCTGTTTTTCTGTTTCACTTGCAAATGGAGGTGGTTCTTCTGGTACAACATAAGTTAAAAAAAAAAAAATTCCTTGGAAGACCTTGGAAAGGGGAGGCAGATGAATGATCGGGGTTCCTGGTTTTGTTCCCTGAAGAATAACAGCTCTTAACTGAGATCCTGGGACTTTGGTCCAGCTATAGGCCATTAGACTGAATGAAATTTTGTCCACAAATGAGTTCTTCTGTAATTGAGAACTACTGGAGATGTGTATGATGGGAACTTTGAAAATTTAAGCCATTTTGCTTATTAGATTTTAAAGCAGATATAATTATCGGAATTTATTCTTCCAAGTAACTGTTAGGACCTAAGAGAAGTTACTTTAAATATGTAATCTGTTTTTCAATAATACTGCCATTACTGAGAACAGGATTTTATTACAGCCTTATAAGGTCACACTTTTTTTTTTTTTTTTTTAAACTTTAAGGGTTGTAGTTGGGTTGCTATATCCCATTATCTTGAGGGAATTGTGATTTGAATTTAAAGTCAAATGTACTCTTCAGCATTTTGATTTGAAATTAACTGTGTCTCTGAAGACATCTCAGGGACAAGGTTGGGCCAAAGTAAATTATGAAGTCTTCCAGAGTGGTTGCTTAGGAGAACAAAACACTTATTCTTGGCAGTGTTTGTTTTGTTTTTCTCTTTAATGGCATAGTTCTATTGGCCAGACCATCTTATGTTTCTCATAAGTCTTTTCATTTCCCAAGATACCTGGTTCACGTTGTATACTGATCAGTGGTGTTTAAAGGGTTCTCACTTTCAGACACAATACTGAAAAGCAGCAGCAGCCTAGCATGTGATTTTCCTCTTGGAAAGAGAGAAAAGCTAGGACAGAAATGTAGGGAAGAGTGGCCTGTTGACTTACTCTTCAGTTGCAGGAGTGATATTGTAGGTTGTGACTCTGCCACAGGTCCCAGAAGGTGGCATTGACTTCAAGAGTAGGGGTCATAAGGCATTCCAGTGCTTAGAATAGGGTGAGAAGGTGAAGAGGACGTTTAAGTATTAGGTTTCTTTGGTCATCTTTGTGTTTTTGAGTGATTTCCAGATGCTCTCATTTACCTTGGTATACTTCTTCTTCTTCTTCTTTTTAAAAATATTTTATTTGAGAGAGAGAAAGAGCCTGAGTGGGGTGAGGAGCAGAGGGAGAAGCAGGCTCCCCACTGAGCAGGGAGCCCGATCCCAGGACTCCAGGATCATGACCTGAGCCTAGGCAGACGCTTAACTGACTGAGCCACACAGGTGCCCCTACCTGGGTATACTTCTGACAAATTTAATCTTATGCTTAATTCAGTTCCTCAGAGAAAGATACAAACTTTTTGATTTTCCTCACGTCATGTTAAGAAATGGACTTGATGTTTAAATATCCAGATAAGAGAATAGAATAGTAGTTCTCTTATTGGAGTTTATTGTAACCCAGGGAATGAAACCCGCCTTAGAGACACGTAGTGAACAGTTTTTGTTTGTAGTCGTAGATTGAAAGCCAAGTTGATACGCTGCTTAATATTAGTATTAATTAGAGTTTCTGCTGAGGTTAGTACTTAAACATTTTTGTATTCCTTAATAGATGGTTCTGTGTCTCATGAGGTTTTAAGAACATGTTTATCACCAATAAGTGACATTTTCCCCAATAGTCTATAGTGGAGCTCAGGCAGACCCTAGTTGATATTCTGGCTTTGCCACTTAGTGGGTGTTTGAGCCTTTGCTTCCTTATCTGGATGAAGGACTAATGTACCCCCCTCAGGATGGCTATGAGAGTTAAATGAAGTAAAGGATGTAATGCATTTAGCACAATGCTTGGCATACTTAATGCTCTGGAAAGGTTTTTTAAATTCATTGTAAATATTGAGCATGAGTCAGGCTGTCTGGACAGTTCTAAGTCTGGTTAGATGAGATGGAGATCTGTCTGTTTAATTTTAGATAGAGCACATAGGCCTGGAGTATATTTGTATGAATGAAGTAAGGCACATGTAGTATAGTTCCTGGCACAGGAACTGAATTCGTAATCCAGACAGGTTAGAGAACAGCAACTGTGATTATTGTTATTTATCCCATTTTCTAAAAGTCTACCAAATGCATATCTTATTAATATGGCTATATTATTATTGTTTTATAGACTATAAAACAATAAGAGGTTACAAATATGGCTATATTTAGACTGTAAAAACAAAAAAATATATATATTTACAAAAACACTAAGTGAAAATGTGCAGGGTAATATTACCATGATCCGAATATAAACTCACTGGTGCGCCTGTGTGGCACAGTCAGTTTAAACCTCCGACTCTTGGTTTCAGCTCAGGTCGAGTTCTCAGAGTCCTGAGATTGAGCCCCTTGTCGGGCTCTGTGCTCTGTATGGAGTCTGCTTAAGACTCTTTCTCCCTCTCTCTGCTACACATGCTCTCTTTCTCTTGTCTGTCTCAGATAAATAAATCTTAAAAAAAAAATAACATAGACTCCTTCAAGGTAGGATCTTTGTGTGTTTTGTTTATTGCTGTCTCCTCAGTGAAAAGTGTCTGACATATAACAGATGTTCAAAAAATTGGAATGAATGGATAAATGTGTACTAAACCCATTTCAGAATGTGGCTTGTCCCTTCCCTTGCAGTCCTAACTGAGTATGAATTTTTCCATGGCATAGTGGCTAAGAGTATGAATTCTGGCCCTAGACAATTTCAGCTCATATCCGCTTACTGGCTCAGGACTTTGGAGCAATTATTTACTTCTGTATGTCTCAGTTTCCTCATTTGTGTAATGGGGTGTAATTGTACCTACCTCATTTGTTTTATTATGAGTATTAAATTAATGAATATTTATAAAGCACTTAGAGGAATGCCTTGCCTCTATTAAGCTCTATGTAAATGTTAAATGATTAAATTAAATGATGAAGTATTAAATGATTAAATATTGATTAAGTAAATAAAAGGGACTTCTCTTTGGCTACCACTGATTGTACCAGGAGTGGACATCTAACCCAGAGGCTGACCTTGGATGACATTGACATGATGTTGGCTAGCCCAAGAAGAGGAGGTAGGTCAGATCCCTCTCCCGGGAAGGTATGCGTGGGAACTTGACTAATTAAGCCAATTAGTTGTGAGAAAGTCAGTTTACGACCCAGAGAGGAGGGTGGACATTAGAGGATGCATGCCACAGGGGGTGCCATGGGCGAGGGTAGCCGTGAGAGTGGAGCATGTGGTACAGAGAAGTGGAAGAAGTGGAGAGGTTGGGGAAGGCTGTGGTAGGGGGGCTGCATATATGTCGCATACAATTCTTGTTCCCCCACCCCTCATCATTTTTTTGTTTATATTGTAACTTGAGTGAAGCTCTATTCTTCTGAGACAAAGGACCTGGGGTGATGAGTCATGCACATCAGCTTGCTTGGCATGTCTTAATTTGTTTCCCTTTGGTAAATGGTTTTTTGTTTAGGAAAAAACCCACCTGTTCTAGGATGTGGTAGTAGAAGTGGCCATAGCTCCAAGAGAGGACAGGTTCACATTTGGCCCCAACACACTCAGTGTTTTATTGCTTACAGTGTAACAGCACAGAAGTCTGTTACAAAGCAGTATTGACCCCTTCAGTGAAGAGTTAAGTATCTGGGTTAATTCAATAGTGCTTGGGAACATCATATGTTACCGTGGAAGTGACTAGATCAATAAGAAAATGTTAAATTGTGTTTAGTATGGCTTAAAGCAAAACAAAACAAAACTAAGGTAGGGAAGCATTTAGTTTGTTTTGGGAAGGTTTTCTGTAATATTGGGTAAATTTTAAATCAGGTGAGATTTAGGCATTGTATGAATCAGAATTCTTTTTTTTTTTTTTTTAAAGATTTATTTATTTATTTATTTATTTATTTGACAGAGAGATCACAAGTAGTCAGAGAGGCAGGCAGAGAGAGAGGAAGAGAAGCAGGCCTCCAGCTGAGCAGAGAGCCTGATGCGGGGCTTGATCCCAGGACTCTGGGATCACGACCTGAGCCGAAGGCAGAGGCTTTAACCCACTGAGCCACCCAGGCGCCCCCAGAATTCTTTTTAGTTGTAATGATAAAAACCCGACTGGAAAATGTTGACTGATGTAACCAGTAGTTCAAAGGTATGCCTGGCTCGGGGCAAAGCAGTATTCAGGAGGTTATGGAATTTCTTAGGACTTGTTGCTTTTGCTCCCAGTCCATGTGGTTGGGTCTTTTGGACAGAGAAGGGAAGAGACCTTCTTCCTCCCAGTGTCTGTCCACAAAACTAAGTGAAAGGACGCAAGTCTGCTTGGGTCACATGCTTGCTTATAGATTTACCACTGTATCCTGGGGGATGTTGGCTGTGATTGGTCCTGTCTGGGTCACATGCTTCCTCTGAGGCACAGGGCCTGTGTTCTCCTGAGTGACAGCCCCGCCAGAGTACGCAGAGTGGAGGAGGGGAAGTTTTCTAGGGGAGGAGTGTTGGCAGGAGAGAGATTTCCACTCCAGGGAAATGAATGGCAGAGTGTTTGTTATTCAGGAAACCACTCCTCCAGAGTTCTACTCTCTCCATGCCAGATAAATGAGGTTTCACACTATTTGGAGTTACTTGCTCTCTTTGGAAACATGCAGAATAAAAATTGTGCATTAAAAAAAAAAAAAAAAAAAACCAAAAACATTGCACTATCAGTTTTTAAATCAAATTTTTAATATTTATTCTATAATGGAAATGGGTCCTTTTTTCTCACTAGCTTTTTAATCACCATAATAGTAACGATGTACTCCATTTCTGCTCTCCAAATCTTAATAGGAAAGTTGGAACCAATCTGGATGGGGAATAGCAACCATGGGTTCAGAATACTCTTTAGTTTGGATGCTCAGGGTGAAGGCTTTTTGTCATTGTTTACTTACAGTCACAGTGGAAAGAGATTCTTGGCATTAAGGTCCTCTGGTTTTGTTATGCCACATTAACCGAGACGTGTAAATGTCATAAGTGAACTATTGATATTGCTTAAGTGGTCTGGAGAGATTGTTCCAGAGCTCAAGTGTTTATACCCAGGAGAGCTTAACCTATCTTCTTCCATAAATAAAGCATCCCTTATATCATGTAAATTAGCCCAATCTCTCTAGACAGTCAGCATGGACTGCATTTTGTTTTACCTTAAAAGGCTCTGCTGCATGAAATTCGAATGCAGAATTAATAAGATGCTTTTGTGCTTCACAGGTTGGATAAAGACAGATCCTGGGATCAAAGCACAATCCACTGGTAACCCTTTCTAGTCTAATGAGAATTTGTAGGAAATAGCACCTTCCATCAGATTTTCCACACTAGACATGAAAGATGTATTGAGCTTTCCGTCCCGTTCACACGTGCCTAGCCAGATTGTTCTATGCTGTTCGGTACCAGGTTAGATGGTGTGGTAGAAGAATTGGATTCTACCACAGGCTTATGTCCCATTCAGTTTTCTAAACAAGCCCAACAAATCCACTAGTTCACGGAAGTCTCTTCTCAGCCTTTACCTGCATATTGGATTTGTATGGGTTGTAATAAATATGTTCAGTATTCTGGAGATCTGTGTGTATGGAATATATTTGAAGAGTAACTGTCCGTCTCCTGGTAGACATCATAACAGGAAAGGAAACAATGGAAATGTGCCACCGATCGGCCTTTTGTGTATGTGTCGGCTTTCAAGTCCAGTTTTTAATTATTAAAATCGGAAGACTCACTTGCGTGATTAATTCTTTCTGTGTACCTGCACAGATTAGGGACATGTGTGTATCAGAGTACAGGAAGTGGAGGATCCCCATGGTGACCCTGATGGTGGGCCTTGGGTTCGGCCTTACAGGACTCAGAGTCTGTGGTAGCGTGTGAAAATATTTACCAAGCCTGCATTCTCAGCAAAGTCTGGTGAGCTGTAAGCTGATGAATGCAACGATACGTCCTTTCATCGAGGCTATAGCCAAGTGCAAGCAATTTGTTTAGAAAGATAAATGCACAGAAAGCTAAAGTTTAACAAATTGATTGTTGTTCCCCGCTGATGAAACATTCTGTTTTCTTTCCTGCCTTGGCCCCTGACCTGGGGCTGGGGCCATGACGGTGCCTGTGAAGGAGACCACCCAAGGCTGTTCAGATTTCTGGGTAACCTCTGACTACATGTTCAGATTTTTGATGGTTTACTAGGAGATTAAGATAGTTTTTAGAGAAACCAGACAGGCCGGTAGGCTGCCTTTGTGCTAGCCACTCCTTTTCAGCTGACTGAGAGAGAATTCTACATGTCTTCCGGGCTTGCCTCGATTCTTTTCCCCAGACGAAACTTTCCCCAGTAATCTCCAGGAGCCTGCAGGGGGTGTCTGCTGTCCGAAATCCCATGACCTGTTAATGCTTTTAGAGCTAGAGATCACCCTGTCTTGTTGGGTTCTCTGGTACTGTGTGGCTATACATTTGCCTCCCCAACTCAATATTATCCCACCAATTCCGTCTGTGGAGTGTCTTCTCAAGAAATATTTTATTATCTTGTTTGATACTTGTGAAGGCCCTTTGGGAGAGGTTGAGAAATTTTAGAAAGAAGTTTAGAAAGTTTAGAAAGAAGTTTAGGAAGCTCTTTGGCAGCAAGTGCCTATATTTGCAGATGAACTGAGACCTGGAGATGTGGCTCTGGACTCACCTAGTTAAGGACCATTTGCTCTGAGTGCCAAGTGCCCTGTGATGGACAAATGGAGACTTGCAAAGGTGAGGCACAGCTCTTGTTACCTAGAAGCTTTCGGTCAGGCCAAGAAGAGAAGCTGGGCACTGTTATATAAAGTATGTGACAGTTTATTTTGTGGGAAGTGGGAAGGGAGGATTGTTTGGTGGGATAAGGAAGGCTTCTAGGGGAGAAGGGTGTCATATATGTACTGGATTTCAATGTATGGGCAAAACTTTGCCAGATACAGGACATTATTGTCAGGGAGATAACAGAGCAAAAGAAATAAGGAAGTACAAGGCTGTATTTTGAGAAGAAGAAGTAGGATAATTTGACTGGAGTGAGAAGTTTGTTTAGAGAAGCAGAAAGAAAATAAGTCAGAAACTCTGGTTGGGATCAAATGATGGAGGACCTTGATGCTAGACCAAGGATCTTGGTGGGGCCAAGAACATGGTGGAGGGAGGGACCAAAGTGATAAAGGCTGGGTGATGACCATATAGGTGGGAGCTACCAGGGAAGCAGAAAAGGGTTAAGAGGCTGTTGCAGAGGTCTACCTGGTAAGTCCTTGGACAGGTGCGATGGGAAGAAATGTTAATATCCGAGAGAGAGGGAAGGAAAAGGGTACAGCCCCAGGATATGATGGGATGGTGGTGGGTTTTTATAATCTGTAGAGTGATATTGACTTGAAAGGATATTGGAGCTTCATTCTAAGAGAAGATAACATACTTCTGAGACACACACGTTTGTGGTAATATACCGGGAGGTAGAATATCAGGGGGCCTTGTTTGTACTCAAAGAGCTAAATTGTGGCTGACCCTCTCTTCGGTTTCTGTAACATCCTCCATAGCCTCTGGTATAGATCAGAACACTTTACCAAAACATAATGAATTCAGTGATGAGATTCTTTTAGTGGGTTTGTAGTAACTTAAATGAAGCTGGGCTGAATCCTGTTTACACCATAGTTATAGTAAAGGAGACCAAACCAGGACTATTTATTTATTTATTTGTTTATAAAAAAGATTTTTATTTATTAGAGAGAGAGGTAGAGTGCACAAGCAGGGGGAAGAAGCAGGCTCCCCATGGAGCAGGGAGACCGATGTGGGGCTCGATCCTGAGATCATGACCCAAGCCGAAGGCAGACAGAGGCTCAACCGACTGAGCCACCCAGGCGTCCTCAAACCAGGACTATTTAAAATCATTATGCAGTGGGGCCTGGGTGGCTCAGTGGGTTAAAGCCTCTGCCTTCGGCTCAGGTCATGATCCCAGGGTCCTGGGATCCAGCCCCGCATCGGGCTCTCTGCTCAGCAGGGAGTCTGCTTATCCCTCTCTCTCTGCCTGCCTCTCTGCCTACTTGTGATCTCTGTCTGTCAAATAAATAAAATCTTTAAAAAAAAACTAAAAAAATATCGTTATGGATATGTATCCATAACGATATTTTTTTAGTTTTTTTTTAAAGATTTTATTTATTTATTTGACAGAGATCACAAGTAAGCAGAGAGGCAGGCAGAGAGAGAGGAAGGTAAACAGGCTCCCTGCTGAGCAAAGAGCCCGATGGAGGGCTGGATCCCAGGACCCTGGGATCATGACCTGAGCCGAAGGCAGAGGCTTTAACCCACTGAGCCACCCAGGCGCCCCTACATATGATTTTTAAAGCACTGTCAGAGAAGCATCCTTTTATAACTAAACTATTGAGATAGTAATTAAAGATAGTTTTCAGCCATTTATTACAAAAGATTCCTTATAGACTTTTATTGGGCAAACTTTTAGACTTTTCCAAGTTTATTAAAATGTGATAGTTTCTTAGAAATTTTCAGGATTTGACACTGTTAGCCTTAATAGAGAGATTTCTTATATATGAATAAATAGGATTCAGCATTTTAACAGACTTTCCAAATGTTATTTTGAAATGTAAATGCATACTGTATGTATTTATTCATATAGAGGAATATAACTGGTCACCTAAAGATCTGGTGAATCTTAAAAAATCAACTTGTGAATTATATCAAAACGGTGTAATCCATTGTCTTTGGGAGTCCCAAAGTCTACCCAAAAAGCATAACAAAAACAAATGAAGGTATCACTTACCCAACCATATTAAGTACTAAACTCACTGTTGTATCTCTGTTCCAACTTCATTTGTCCACAAAGTATTTATTGAATTCATATATATACTAAGCTGTAGGCACTGGGATACAGACGTAAGTAAACCTGTCCGTAGCACCAAGTCCACCCAGGTTTCTAGCTAAAAACGTGGGCATGACCCTGATCCATTGCTTCCTAATAAGTGTGTTTCTGAGACCAGCATCATCAGTGTCATTGGGGAACATGGAGGTGGGACCCAGCAATCAGTTTGAACAAGCCTTCCCTCGGGATTCTGATAAACGCTAAAGACTGAGAGCCTCTGGCTCTTAGGGCTTCCATGGAGAGAACTGTATGTCAGTGTTAATAGTTCCCTTTTAACTATGTATTTTATTTTATGCACTTAACATTTTGAGAAACATTCCTCGGCCTCAACAGATTGCAAAAGTGGTCTATGACACAGAAATGATCAGTTAGGATCCTGCCTAACTGCCTACCTCTCCTTCTCCCCCTTCTTTTTCTCTGTAATCCATCAGTTCACCAAATCCTATGGATGCTCTTGTTGAGGTACCTGTCAAATATTCCCTTCCTTCTGTGTCCCCAATGTTATTAACTTAGCTTAAAACTCAGTTCCTTCTTTAGCTATTGAAATCACCACCTAAGTGTCCCACCTCAACAGGCTTGCCACTCCCCCAACCCATCTTCCCCACTGTAGCCAAAGGAATCCTTCTAGGTATGAATCATGTAACTCATCATTGGTCACATGGGATCAAGTCCAAATTCTTTAGAATGGCTTTTAAGAAGTTTTCAGGGTCTCGACCTTGTCTGCATTTTCAAGGTCTCCTTACTGTATTTAGCCTGAGCAGGAAATACCCCACAGTTCTTGAACTGGACCATGACATCTTCATCTTTCTGCATTCCACCCCTTGGAATATTCCTCCCTTTCTTGCTTGCCTGGAGAACTTATATTCACACTTAAGTTCTGTAGCCAGGTGGTCCTTAGCAACCCAGGCTGTGCGAGTGGCTCTGTTCTCTGAGCTGTTGTAGTGTTTTTCCTTCAAATAATCATTCCAAAAATGATCCGTTACATGTGCTGCCACAGAATCTTTGCTACCCAAGGAAGACCTTTCCAGCAGATTACTTAGGTGTGTAGTTGCTACAGAAGGGTGCTTGTTCAGCCTTAAAATGTTCTTACCTCTGGAGAGTGAGCCGACAGCTGGTACAGAACCTTGTATGGAATCATTTGGGGGAGGGAGGAGAAGATGATGTCTCCAGTGGCCACCACAAGGAGGGGGTGCGATGGGCACTCTGTAATTACTCTCATTGTCTCATTGCCAGGCTGCTGGGGGCCAAAACACATTTGAGGTGTTGTGGTTTGAGCTCTTGTCTCAAGTGATGGGAAATGAAGATGACTGGGGCTCAACCACAGTGAATAACTTTAAAAACATTTGTGCCCAGCCTCCCAATATAAAAGTCGAACACCATCATTATCAAAATCTAGGGAGATAGGAGAAAAGTGTGAGGGGAAAGAATTTATATGTTGTTCTGTCTCCTAGTGAAAATTGCTCACTATAAATTCTTTTAGTTTTTTAGAGATTTATTTATTTGAAAGAGACAGAGTGCATGTACATGCAGTGGGGGGAGGGGAAGGGGAAGAGGAAGAGAGAGAATCTCAAGCAGACTTCCATTGAGCTTGCAGCCTGACGGAGAGGGCTGGATCTCAGGACCCTGAGTTGACAACCTGAGCCAAAATCTGAAGTCAGATGCTCAGTCGACTGACCCACCCAGGCTCCCTTCACCATAAATGCTTAATATATGTTTTAGTGGCTACATGAAATTCCACTGAATGAATGTGTCTTCACTTATATAACTCCACTGTAATGGCATGTTAAGGTTGTTGTCCATTTTCTTCCTTTATAAATAAAACTGCATTGACTCTCTTGAATTGCATGTGTGTGTGTGTGTGTGTGTGTGTGTGTGTGTGTGTGTGTGTGTTTGTACATGAATAGTCTTTAAATAATCTCTCTAGCCAAATATATAATTAAGGATGTCAGTAACTATTCTTGAATTCTTTTTTTTTTTTCAGTTTTTATCTTAAAGATTTATTTATTTTTGAGAGAGTATAAGCAAGGAGAGGGGCAGAGGAGGAGGGAAAGGGAAAAGAAGAGAATGTCAAGCAGACTCTGTGTTGAGTGCAAGCCCATCATGGACCTTGATCTCACGACCCTGAGATCATGTCTTGAGGCTAAGAGTTGGATGCTTAACCGACTGAGCTACCCAGGCTCCCGGGTTTTTATTTTAATTCCAATTAGTTAACATACTGTGTAATATTAGTTTTAGGTGTGTAACATAGTGGTTCAACACTTCATATCTTACTTGGTGCTCATCCTGATAAGTGCACTCCTTAATCCTCATCACCTATTAAACGCACCCCCCACCCCCATAACCAACAGTTTGTTCTCTGTAATTAATGATCTCTATTTTACCGTGAAACATTTATTAAGAAGTAGAACAATGCTGGATAATTCTCCCCTTACACAGTAATATAGTCTCCATATCTGCTACTTGGGAAAATGACATCATATAAAGCAATATTTAAATAATTTTATGTGCTTTTTATAGTCTATTATAGAATGTCATGCTTTGTGAGATAAGAGAGGAACATGCTTTAGCTTTCTGGCTCATTAATAAAGTGTAGTTGTAATTAACCAAATACTAAAAAATGCGTATAGTTTATAATTCTTTGCATAAAATTTTTGCCAAGTTAAAATGTAAGCTCAGATGTAATTTTCTTTTTTTCTTCATTACCTCACTTTTAAGAAACTTAGACATTTTTATAGGTTGTTGATGAAGTATCTCATAATAGCCTGGTAAGTTCCAAGGGTACAGTTCTTTTGGATTAAGAGGATGGGGGAGGATGGAAGGAGAGAGCCTACTGTTTTCTGGGTTCTGTGCTAGATGCTGTGAGAGAGAACCCCCTCCCCCCCCCAGCCATCCCGAGAAGATGGCATCGAGATCCCCCATTGTAGAGATGAAGATGCCAAGGCTCAATGAAATTACCTTGTTTAAAAGTTCTGTGGCTTGTAAGAGACCCTTGTCCGTTAGCCTCCAAAGCCCATGTTCTTTTAGTTACATCTAGGTGCCTCAGGGCCCATGAACCCTGTGAACAAAAAAATGGATTATGATTTTTGTGTGGAGTGATGTCATTACTCTAGAGCTGGGCTGTCTCCATGTGTCTCTTTACATTTAAATCTAAATAAATTTAAATAAAAGTTAAGATTCAGTTTCTTGGGGCACCTGGGTGGCTCAGTGGGTTGAAGCCTCTGCATTCGGCTCAGGTCATGATCTCAGGGTCCTGAGATTGAGCACCGCATCGGGGATTGAGGGGGAGCCTGCTCCCCGCCCCCTGCCTGCCTCTCTGCCTACTTGTGATCTTTGTCTGTCAAATAAATAAATAAATAAAATCTTAAAAAAAAAAGATTCTGTTTCTTGGCCACACTACTACATTTCAAGCACTTGATAGTCCCATGTTTGTAAGGGTTACCACATTGGATAGTGCAGATAGAGCACTTCCATCACATACAGTTCTATTGGACCGTACTGGTCTGGAGGCCGCCTCTGGGGAAAGTCCTTACAGGCTCCTGTCCACTGTCTTAACAGAATCACTAATAAACATATAAATACTTCTTTGGGACTTTGACTTACACTGGATCTTAGCCAATCACACCCTTTCTAAACTCTAGGATCTCCACTGTCCACAGTCTGGGGCCTCCTCACTGAAATACCAAGAAGGCTTGCATAAACCAGTGCTTGGGGATTGCATCTTCACCATCACAGTAGTTGACACAGAGTATTACCTCAAAAACATTTTTCTTAAATAGGTTAGACCGTAAGAAGGGTAGTGTTTTCTGTTTCTTTGCATGAAAAGTTCTAAACTGTCATTCTGCCAGCTACAAATTATTATTATTATTATTATTATTATTTAAGATTTTATTTATTTATTTGACAGAGAGATTACAAGCAGGCAGAGAGGCAGGCAGAGAGAGAGGAGGAAGCAGGCTACCCTAGAGAGCAGAGAGCCCGATGCGGGGCTCGATCCCAGGACTCTGAGACTATGACCTGAGCCGAAGGCAGCGGCTTAACCCACTGAGCCACCCAAGCGCCCCTACAAATTATTATTTTAAATTCAATTAATATTTTCTCAGCAGAGAGTCTTAGTTCAGTCTTAATTAATAAACCAAATACTGATACTAATTAATTAATAAACCAAAATGGGGAGGAATTAGTGAAAACTGAAATTCAGGATGTACTTTGGTGAATTTTAAACATATCAACATTAAAATCCTCAGTAATCTGTCTTCGGGAAATTTTTGGACACAGGGAATAGACTTTTTAAAGGACTTTTGGGGGGATACATAAAAGGAGTTGTAACTTACTGTCTGCATATTTTCTTATTATGGCATTTAGAAGCAGTAGGACAAAAGAGGTCATTTTGCCAAGTGAGGCAGCGTTGTAGAAGGAAAAAGTACTGTTCTGTGGAGCTCTAAAAAGCTATGTAACCTCCCTGAGCTTAGTTAATTTCCTTATCCATTTCTCCATCAATAAATTGGAAGAATGCCATCTGCCTTGCTTGTCAGAGACATTGGCAGCAGCTCAAGTAAACTCACGGATTTGGTAGGGCCTAGGAAACAACCAGTGGGGTGCACATGTTAGCATGGCTTTGTTTCCTGGGGCCCCTCTTGTCTGAACCGTTTGTGAAATCTGAGCAACAACAAGGTATTGCCCGAGGCCTGGCTCTCCCAGCACGTGTTCGGCTGTTCTGCGTCTCGGACATACGCTGACAGTGAAGGATCTTGTTCTTAATAGAGGGTCAGTAGTGATATGATTGACATGATGAAAAATACTTTGTTTGAGGAGGAGGAACCCTGGTGCCATGAGCTGTCTTCCTTTTATGAACTCGTTCACCCTGAGCCAATATTCCTGGGAGATGAGAGAGTCTTTATCTCATGGAGGAATAAATACCAGTCTCCGTCTTAGCACTTCTTCACCAGAGAACAGTTGTCTTGATATGTAGTAGACAATACTCTATGTATCAGTTCCTCGCTTTAGTCGTGAAAGGGGGAGGTTATTGAACACTTTACTAGTGAAGTCCAGAAGGACATTGGGACAAATGCAGAAGTCATTGTGGGATTTCATATTAATCTGCATTTCAGAAAGCAAGTGGGAAGACAGAAGAGTCGTTCAAACAATATGCACGCAGTATGGAGATGTTGCCTGTAGCTGGGGAGGCAGCAGACTCGTGGGAGTTACTGTCGTTCTCATTACTTTCTTCAGGTGTAATGTCACTTACCTGACCTAAGTAAAGATTCCTTATTCTTTTTACCTTAAAAAAAAATACATATATACATATATGTGTATGTATGTGTGTGTGTGTGTTTAATATGCCACGTTATTAGTTTGATAGTGGCAAACTATCAAACTGATATAGATCATCTATATCACAGTATCATCTATATCACAGTGGTTCATTTTTATTATTGCTAAGTTTTTAGCCTGGATGCTGATACCACTGAAATGCTGTTGCTTTCAGTCCTATGAAGGACCTAGTCTGCTGCCTTGCACACATTGCTTGTTGGATCAATAGTTGGGGTTGGTAGAAATTGGAGGGTGATCTCTTTGTTTTGCCAGGACAATGTGTCCTTCACACACATCCCACATTCTATATTGGAACTGGCAATTAACTTTGCAGTTGGAATAATGTTATAAATAATGGGTTGGTTCCCAGAATGGCCCACCATACTAAATTAACCCATAAAATGGCTCAGCTGATAGAGAAACAAATGTGCTAGGATCTGAAGGTGCTCTCAGAAACTGACTTAGAGCTGAATTTTACACAGTCAATAACTTAAGTTGGTAAGCTGGGAACTGCTTACACATTTTTTAGATATAAATTCCAAATAACATGTCTATTAAGCTTTATTTCTGACTTCTTAGTGTAGGAACTTCTTCCCTTCATAAAAACTTTAACCTGAAAGCTCAAACAATCGAAATTAGGTGACTGGTGGAAGCTGAGCTAAATATAATGTCTGCTTTATTTGCCAGAGTTTTGCTAAAAAGCACTGTGACTTTTAGATTTTTTTCTTTTGATTAAATGCAGTTTTAAAAATGGTCTCATTTTATTGATTCATACTGGTTTTCCATTGTTGTAAAGAAAATTCTCTAAAAACTCAACAAGTTGGTATGTGGTAGTGGTAACAAAGGCTTAAGTCTAAGAATTTATTGTGCTACATCCTGCAAAGGTAAATACCATTCATTGTAAAATACTATTGAAGTATAAAGACTATAAGATAAATATTTCCTGTCATTCCAAACTCTAGTCTTTAAATTACTATTGAAACTGACACTGATATCTTATGTGATCCCTGATCCTCTTTGTGTTATGGTTTTGAGATGGTCAAATGCAAAAATATGTTTAAAATCTTACTACCTGATAGACGTTTACCCTCACAGGATCTTTGCTTGAATAAATGTTGATGTTTTCCTATTTTACTCAAGGACTTGAGACATGTCCTTTAGCTTGGTGGCTGCAAACTGTGAAAGTAGTCCTGAGAGTCAGTCTTTGGTATGTTTTGAGTGAGGGAGGAGGTTTATTTGGTGGCTTAAGATCTGTGACAGGGTCATTAGGAGGGCCTATGTCTCTTCTCTTTATTTTTAGTTGAATGGAGGAAACAGAACCTCATTAATGCAAGCGGAGAAATGCTGCACACGTTGCCTTCCTGTTGGAATCTGTGACTTGACCCCCATCACACAGCAGCACTGTGTCTTTAGGCGGTCTGCCGTGTGGCATGTAGGGCCAATTATCATCACCATGACTATTTCATTTGATGGGAAAATCTGTAGTAAAACAAGAATATTAAGTGTGTTTGTTAATATTGACGTCTTTAGGAGCCAGCTGTGCCGAAACTGTTTATTGCTTATATTTATAAAGTTTATTAAATGCTGATCCTCTGTCATGGAATGGTCTTATTGTCCATTTTCTGAGCTTGTACTTACATAGTAAATGGAAGAGTTGTTTTTTTCTTGAGCCTTTTTTTTTTTTTAAATTAAAGTTGAGCATGTGCCTTTATATAAATAGAGCATTTGAGAAAATAGCATTTATTATTCCTTTGTATGCCTTTTAATGGATTTTAGTTTCTCTCTCCGTCTCAGAGGCAACTGGGCATCCAGTAATTGCATTTTAGCTTCAATCAGCAGGAGTTCATTTTCTAAAAAAAATAGCAGCAGTTTGGTGCTGTAGGTAAAGATAGGTGGCTCTTCGTTCTGCATTTGTGTGTGAATGCTGTTTCTCCCATCCTACTGAATCTCTAGCCAGACCCGGGTACCTTTTCAATAATAGATCTGTGTGGGTTGTTGGGTCACGGAAACCTTTATGTTAAATTATACCTTTTTGTCCTCTGTCTCTCTACTTCTTGCTAAACTTCCCTCATTATGGAAAAAAGACATTTCATCGGATAAAAACAAAGCAGCCAAGCTCTTTGTGAGACCAGCATTCAGTGACTCACGATAACACAACTTCATGTTTGCTGGATTTAACCGCAACATGAAAACGGGATTCGGGGAAGGATGCTACACTAGAGCATATGACTCAGAGATGCATACTGATCATGGGCTCCAGACAGAGGGTGTCCATCTGAATCTCGAATGTGCCTGCCTTCCCATGGAACTGAAAATCAAGTGGATCCTTCTGCAGCTGTTTTTCCCACCCGAGCTGTATGGGACAGTAGAGGTATAGGAGGTATGCTATGGGGTCCCTTCCCTTTTACTGCTAAGTGATAGCTGCTGGATTTTGAGTAAGTACCTCACCTGCATTGGTTTATTCACCTCCTACAATCTTCTAAGGTAGACACTACGATTGTCATACACATGAGGAAGCTGCTGTGGCGCGAGGCTGATGTAGCTATTGAGTCTCGGCTGCCAGCTCAGGGTCAGGTGCTACAGCCCCAGGCTTGAGCCTCTGCACTGTCCTGGCCGTGGGTACGCATCTTTGCTGTTGGAACACGGCTCTAAAGAAGGGTGTTGCATCACCTGTCCTAGGAATTGGCCCCAAGTGTAAATCAAAGTATATGGAATCAAGTTACTCTCCCCAGAGTTGAATGTCACGTACTTGAGAGGTATTGTGCTTAGTGGAGATAAGGAAGCAGTGCTCTCACCTCGCACTCACTGATTCTGAAAGACCGGTCGTGAAGGGACATGTGTGGCTGAAACAAATGGACCTTGCTGAGTCTGTCAGCATCCCCAAGCCACCTGGAGCCAAGTGGTGCCTTGTAATTAAGTTGCGGAGACACTGTCAATCTTGTTAATGTTTTAGAAGGAAGTGGCTAGGAAATGGTGTCTGAATGTTTGGAAGCCCTGAGAAGGAACTGCCCTCACACCTGGGGGCTTGGAAAGTCCCCGGGAAGTCAAGCTGGGGCTGAGAGCTGTGGGCAGCGCTGGAGCAGAGGACTTGGAGCTGTATGGGAAACTCAGAGCAAGAGCTGACAGAGGTGAGCTGAACCCATGTTGGAAAAGCACCTCAGGGAAGAGCAGTGAGTGGCAGCTAAGCTGCCCGGCAGCCCAGCATCTGGAGGTTTGCATGGGGAGCAGGGATGACTTGCTGTTGAAACGGCTCTGTTTCTGTTGTTGAAGGAAATAATTCACAGTGCTTCATAAGGGGGAGAAGAGGCAGGGTTCTCTCTCAGGTGAGGGTGGAGCCTGAGAACCACCTGACTCGAAGTGTCTGGAACTGGGTGCCTGTGGAAAAGGACTCATTCATGAGGTGGAAATAATTGAGTCAGTTGCAACTCTTTACCCATAAATTACGCAGTCACTGGGTAATTTGTCCCCTGATATTTCTGCCAACTATAATAAAACAATATGCCTTTACCCCTGTAGTTGTAACATGTGATGGACATGTTGGGAAATGCTTGGTTATAGAGGTAATGTTAGGGTCTTAGGAGGAGAAATTCCTCACAGGCAGGCAAGTATTTCAAAGCTTTGGAGTACAACCTATGTTCATATGCAGACTTAGACTCCTACTCGTTTTGTTATTTTAGGCAAATTACTCACCTTCTCTCAGTCCACATTTTCTTTTCTAAAATGTTGGACAATAGTAACACACAGAGTGCTTTTGTGAGCATGCGAGATGGTGCCCGTGAAGCGGTTTACACCTTGTTTTGGTCCAGGGTAAATGTGGAGTAAATGTCAGCAGCTGTCGTCTGTCCTCCGTCCTCCCCATCAGCTGAGCTTGCAGCCGCTGAACCTGGCCCAGAAGCCTCCTCTGGGGGCTGTCCTGAGGGTGTGTTTCAGAAGGCTTGGAGTACTTGCCTGTTGATGCGTGGAGCAGATCCGGTGTCTTGGCCTGGAAGCTCTTTCTGTTTTCTTTACCAATAGCTTTCATCCTTCTCCCAGATGTCCCGAGGCCAGAGAGTAGACATATCAAAAATAGTATCTTCTAATGAGGCCTAGGTTTCTTTTCACAGCTTATGTGAAGTTTTCTTCTGTCCAGGTTAGAACAGACAATTTCCCTTTAATAGGCTTCTTTAATTTTCTCCAAGATAAGGATACATTATATATTTTTTATAATGTTCTCTCCCTTTCTTTTAAATTTCTTTGTTTTATTTCTTTTTCTACACTCTTTTTTTTTTTTTTTTAAAGATTTTAGTCACTCATTTAGCAGAGAGAGACACAGTGAGAGAGGGAGCACAAGCAGGGGGAGTGGGAGAGGGAGAAGGAGGCTTCCCGCTGAGCAGGGAGCCCGACGCCGACGCCGGGCTTGATCCCAGGACCCGGGGATCATGACCTGAGCCAAAGGCAGATGCCCAGCCATTGAGCCACTCAGGTGCCCCATCTACAGAGTCTTTAAGAAGACCCTAGATTCTCACATACAGGGGGTTATCAGACCTACGTTGGCGTGGTAGCAGAAAAGTTATTCTATGTGCTTTGAATCTATACTCTGAAAGCCCCAGTTGCCAAAAAGAGCCAATGGGCTCAATGCTTGAACGTAGAAATAGTGATGTATTCAAGTGGGAAGCTAAGGATCCGTCATGAGGGAGGGACGGCACTGACACTGTCTTGCAGAGCCTGGTGATGGTCTTGCAGCTGCATCATCTCTTATTCCATATATGTTAAGAAGTCCTAGCTCCCTGTACACTGGCATGAAAAATTTCCACGGAGAGTCTCTGTATCCACATGCCAAAAAGAGATGTGTTAGCAACTGGCACTTGCTAAGACTTTGAAAAAAATGGATTACATAAGTGGTGTTCCAAAACTCAGGTACAGAGCAAGACAAAGCCATTCAGCAGTCAAGAACCTGGCCCCAGCAGCCCAGCTGCTTGGGTTGAAGCCCGCTCTCCAGCTTAGTGATTGTGCGATCTCAAGCTAGCCATTCCACCTTTGTGTGCCTCAGTTGACTCCTTGTAAAATGAGACTATTCACTGCGATCTCCGAGGCTTGTCTTGAAAATTAACTGAGTTCACATTTATAAGGTGTTCAGAATAATGCCTGACACTATATAAATGTTAAATACTTAAATACTGAAAATTGATGTGTCGTGTGTATCTGCTGAGCCGATTGGTCTGCTACTGCAGAAGACTAAAATACAGGCCAGCATTGGTTAGGTCGATTATCTGATGGATTCCATGAATGCATGAAATCGAAGGGCTAATAATTTGAAACTGGATATATTTCATTGATGAACTGTCTTCATTTCTAAGCATGATACTTCAGATCCTCATAATAATGTGAAGCCACTTACATTTTTTTTTATCCAGTTCTGAGGCATTCTATCTCTCTGTATGCACTTGAATGTCTGAAAACTATACATGTCTTAAAAATCAGTGGATCGGGGCGCCTGGGTGGCTCAGTGGGTTAAGCCTCTGCCTCTGGCTCGGGTCATGATCTCAGGGTCCTGGGTTCGAGCCCCGCATTGGGCTCTCTGCTCAGCGGGGAGCCTGCTTTCCCCTCTCTCTCTGCCTGCCTCTCTGCCTACTTGTAATCTCTGTCAAATAAATAAATAAAATCTTTAAAAAAATAAATAACAAAATAAAAATCAGTGGATCTGTTGAATGTTGCCACTCCTCCCCCAGTAAGGCTTTATTTGATGAATGCTGCAATGAAAGGGGAAAAAAAAACAACAACAAAACTTGGTTGTCTTTGAACAAGGAAATATGATGATTCATGGGTCCACATGAAGGTGCTGAATCTGTGCTCTGAGAAGTATAAAATCAGTGTCTGGGACTGAGGCGATGCGCTACCTGCCCACTGAAGGCGGGAGCCGCAAGCACGGTGGCCAGAGCCTTCCCCTCAGCCCCAGGGAGTTGGACTTCTGGGCCACACGGAGGCTTCCTTGCAACCCCAGACCCCGGAGTTAGTTACCCCTTAGTCCAGTACCTGTGTGTCCCATCATCACTGAATTGAATTTGGCATTGGATTTGTACTGACATGAACTTAGAGGTAATTCCTGTAAGAAGCCTCTACCGTTTTAAAATCCGGGAAGAATAACTGGGGCAGGAATTTGTAACCAGGGGGCCTACGAACAGAATTCCAAGGTCTCTGCACTTGAATGGGGAAAGAAGAAAATCCTCATTTCCACGAATCCTGAGCCGAGATTTAGCATTTCCTTCCGTTATGAATGTAGACAGGTTAGTATTTAGCATTTGAAATTACAACACCCGTGAAATATGCCACTAGATCCTGTTATTCAGTGGATTAATAAAGAGGCACACATGCAACTACATTAGGATTTGTTTTTTTTTTTAATATTTTGATAACTGCATTGCAATATATTTGTGTTCCTTTGTAATCCTCTTTTATGCTTTGAAAAACATTATTCTGAGATGAAGTTGATAGGCTTCCCCAGATTGCCCGCCAGGGTCCAAGTACAAAAGTCAAGAACCCCGTTTTCCAGTCCTTTGCTTCTGTATTAGTTCCACTTCTCAGCCGTTCTTCTGTTTTCTTCCCCACCATGTCCCTTTGCCTGCATTCTGGAGAGCTGAGATGTAGACTTCGAAAGGTTCAGTATCTATTGCGTCACTGGCATCTTTTCTATATTTTTGACTCTAGCAACGGAAATTCTTTGGCTGTATTGTTTGTGATTTATACATCTTAGAGGGGGAGACTCTTTTTAGGTTTTCTGCCTCTTCAGTACAATGCTGTCTACGTAAACTTCCAGTGAAAGGTGTTGATCCGGTGACCGTTGGAGAGCTGGTGGCTGTGAAAGCAAGACACAGAGAGCAGAGGACCTGCAGCCCCGGGGTGGGGGGGGACGGGGACAGGAGGGAGAGACTGTGCTTGTGCCAAGGGATAATATGAGGCCCGGGGTGGGGTGGGGGAGCCAATGGAGGCTGTGAAATGAGTTGGGGAAACAGTATATCAGTTGGAATAATAAGGAGATGGAGAAGTAATTAAATTGAGGCTTTCCAGTCTCCTCCTGAAGGAAGCTTCTCCATATCAAAATCTACTTTTGCTCCTGGGAACTGTTCCTATGTAGTTAAGGATGGATTCTTCACCCGTGTCTTCAATTACCTGAATTCAGTATGGAGCCTTCGTGATTCAGGGCTTTCTGTGAAGGCTCCCTTACCTCCCAGAAAACTCCCTATTTTAGTTCCAGTTGTTGCCAGAATCTTGTGATGAGCAGTGTCCGCATTTTCTATCGAATAGAGGAAAGTAGGCAGACTCGTGGCTTGTAGGAAATACTGCCTATGTTTGAGGATTAGGAGGTGTTGCACCAAAGGTAAAAACCGGTGCAAGGGAAAATATTTTTAGGTAAAATATTTAGTAACAGAATGTTGAGTCTTTGTTAAGCCACAGGGGAAATATTACAGGGAAAGTGGATGCAGAAAAGAATTTACGGTGATAAGATAAGCATACACTGATATATCTGTAAATAGCTATGCTGAAATACCAGGTCTAGGGAATTAAAAAAAAAAAAAATTATTCTGGTAATAGGAGAACCTGGGCTTGGATTGCCTTGAGACTCCAAAACACGTTTTGCTCACCATTTGGGAAACATAGTTTTTTTTTAAAAGATTTTTTATTTATTTATTTGAGAGAGATTGAGCATGAGAGGGGAGAAGGAGAGAGGGAGAAGCAGGCTCCCCATGGAGCTGGGAGCCTGATATGGGACTTGATCCCGGGGCACTGGCATCATGACCTGAGCTGAAGGCAGTCGCCCAACCAACTGAGCTATCCAGGCACCCTGGGAAACATAGTTTTAATGAATGGTTGGATTTTTGTGGATTATAGACTCTAAAAAACCCAACAATTTACTGCTTACATGTGTATATTTCTAATGACAATACCATTCAGATTGAGGGTAATCTGAATTAGGGACAAGAGAGTATATAGAAATGTTACTAGACAAGAGCTATATTGCCTTCAAATACTTTTTTTTTTAAGATTTTATTTATTCATTTGACAGGGATCACAAGTAGGCAAAGAGGCAGACAGAGAGGAAGGGAAGCAGGCTCCCTGCTGAGCAGAGAGCCCAATGCGGGGCTCGATCCCAGGACCCTGAGATCATGACCCGAGCCAAAGGCAGAGGCTTAACCCACTGAGCCACCCAGGCACCCCTCAAATACTTTTAATAACTAGATCTAATAGAACAAACTCTAGTATGTTACTAAGGGTTCTCCTTTAAAAAATAAATGGTACATCTTAGTCACATGCCATTGTAGGTAGATGTGTTTATAAAACGCTTTGGGGCTTTTAAGTAAGTCTCTTAAATGTGTGGAAAGTCATTTTTATTTGCATTACTGGTTTCCCTATGAATCCTTCATTTAGAGGAAATGTTAAAATTTTGGATAATGTTAAACTTACCTAAATTATCACAAAGTGTTAACCGCAATTGAAAAAAAATCAGATGGGATGAAGGAATATGTAAGCCTCTTGAAAATATTGGTTTTCAAAAATTTTTTCTGTATCAAAGTCTTCTGTCACACAGACGATAAAACAGTTTAGGAGGTCCTGTAATTCCTGCCTTCTATTTGGCATTCCCGAAGTCATGGTGACCAAGAAGCAAAGGTGATCATGTTTTGCCAGTTTGTTAAGGAAAGCCCAGGCTAACCCTTTGTAGGATGAACAAGCTCTCCGGACCTCTGTAGCCTTGAGCTGGAGACTTTGATACTCCTTCCCATGCCAGCCATAAAAAAAACCCTTATTTCACAAAGTTTGGCAAAGCATTTCAGGTCTAGCCACTTCCCAAAGCCGAATCCACGTGTAAAGTCACCTTGGGTTTCTGCTACCAAAACTGATATGTTATAGTGTATATGATATATAGTGTATATATAGTGTATTTGACACACTATGTATCTATATATAGATATATAGTGTATTTGATAAGCACTGCCCCACTGTGATTTTAGATGTTGGATTTTGGATTTGCTCCGTGGGCTTCTGGCTGTGGGAGGCACATTTTATCCCATTAGAATGTTATAACTTCTAGTCTGTTTCTCTCATTTTCTATTTTGGAAATAAACATTCATGCACATTCTAACAAGTATTCAGTTTAAGAGAAGTTAGATGACATGGAATAATTATCATAAATTAATTTTTACATATTTGATCTCGTAACCTCCCTGCACCATTTTTATTTTTTTTCTTCAGTTAACTAAATTCTGTGACTTGTTTAAGTTGTGACCTGGACTTCGGATTTTAGAGAAGTCAGTTGAGTATAAGCATTTCCATGCAAATCATGTTTCTAAAATCATCCCTAGAATGTGTGTATGCCTAGGGGAATGCAAGGCTTACTGGAGAAAGGATGAAATTAGGTGAGCCTGAAGGAAGTCTAAAAATCCTGTTTAATGACCCTGTTAGGTTTTTATATAGATTAATGTTATTAAATGAGGAATGGTAAGCCCGTCTGGACTGTCTCATCCTCTGAAGAGCCAGTTCTGGCAGTATAAACCGGGAAGATTTCTCTTGTGTCTCTACGTAGATAACATTGCATTATTGCAAGCCCCCAGGCCCTTTTCCTGAACAACATATGCTTGCATCTGGCTCCGTTTTATGTGAGCCAAACCAATCTTAGGTCTAGTATGGGAGTTTATTAGTGCATATGCCTGTGTGTGTGTGTGTGTGTGTGTGTGTGTGTGTGTGTGTTGTTTAAGAGGGGTTTTAGGGCCTGGGGTAATGAGACATGGCCAATTAAAGCCGAGTGTTGCTTAGGGATGTGGCTCAGTGAGCACAGCCCAACTCTAAATTCTTGGTTATCACATGCCCTCAATACAGACCTCAAGTAGACCAGTGTCTTCGATGCACTCTTGCCTTGCCTTTCTGCAGGGCTTACTGCTGCGGTGCCCTCTTCTCTCTGGGGCTGCTACTTTTATCCCTCCTCATGGTGCCCATTCCTGGCCCTGGTACCTTCTGCTTCCTCCTTTTCTCAATGTAAATTTTGTTGCATTGCATTGGGAGCTGCCCTTACAGAGGCAAAAGAGAAGTTCTGGGTTTATAGGTCATAAAGTGTAGCACCTTAAAAAGTTTTAACAAGCAAGAGGTATTTCAAAACCCAGCAGGAAAAAGATCTCCGATGATGAAATCCAGGCCTATGGAAAAGGAGGTCATTTTGGGATGGGAACCTTCTAGTCACACCTTTGTGCTCTCCGTGTCCTGATAGGTTCTTTGATGTTTGCAGGCATCCTGAGGAGAGTGTGCCTACCAACACGCTTCAGAGGTATGGCATGTTGCTGTAGGGTGTGATTATGGGATATCTCTGATGGAAGGACAGTACTGTAAAACCACCAGTGTGTTTTCTCAGCCGTGTCAGAAATCTGCGTAAAAGGAGCATTAGATGACTAGTTTTGGCGACAGGATGCTGAACCACAAAGCTCCTGGTCACTGCTGTGGCTACTTGCTGACCTAGCATCCTGGAGAGACCCTGGTCCTCCTAGACCTGACTCAGGCTGCAGCTGTGAACTGGGGGCCTGGTGCCATCCACATGGGCAAATGCAGGAAGTGCCAAATGGCCTGGCAAGTTCTACTGTGGCCTTTGGATCCTTGCTGAGCCATATGGTGCTAAAATGTCAAACTGTTCCTGAGTGTGGGCCACGATTGAAGAGCTAGATAGAGAAAACACACTTTAGATAATGAATCCACTGAGGCTTTTATTCTCCAGCTACTGACTTTTTCACTTTGTCACTTTACCCAACATTTATTAGATAGTGTTTGGTGGATAGTGGGCTTCTTACATTGTGGGAGATACCAAAATATGCAATAAAATAATCAGATGTTTCTTATAAAGATTGTATCTCCCATGGTTTATGTAAATTGCACTTAATAAACTGTCAGTAGAGGGAGGTGAAATGTATGAGTGACTTACACATAAAATTTAATGGGTGGAAACTCTCTTAGAAACTGAGGAAAGATGAAGAAACTAAGTCCCCCCAAAAGATTGTAGCATTCTTAGGTTGCGTTCGCAGAGATCTTACTGGGAACTATACCTTATCCCCTTTTCCATTGCAGCTTTGTGGTGCTATATTCTGGCAATTGCTCTTGTAGATGGATTGACATAATGCCTTGAGAAGTTTACAGTCAGTGTAGAAAGAGAAAACACAACAGGGACTTACAGATGATCCCAATCAAAACATTGTACAAGTGCTAAGTGATTGAGGCCAAAGGGAATGTGGAAGTCCAAAGGGAGAGAGGAGGAGATGAGTGATGTGGTTCAGATGAGGTTAGTCCTGGCAGACTTCCAAGAGGAGATGGCTGGGCTTGGGTTTGGCCCATGTAGCTCTCCTCAGTCCCAATTGCTGGGTCTTTACGGAAACAGGTTTTTCTCATAGCAAAGGATATCTGACTGGTTGGAAAGAAGAGATATTTATACTCAGAGTTTTTGCGCCTGATAGTTTAGGGGGTCTTGGACTTTTAGATGTGTCGCCAAATGCACAGAATTTAACACTATATCACATTCAATGTAGGCCTAATGAAAAAGACAAGTCATTTCATGTACTGGATAGAGGTGCTATAGCTTGGGAGATTTTTTGACTCTAATGAATCTTTGCTGTCTTTTCAATTTGAGTAACTCCTTCCTGGGACACCGGGTTGGCTCAGTCTGTTAAGCATCTGCCTCTGGCTCAGGTCATGATCCCAGAGTCCTGGGATCGAGGTCTGCCTCAGGCTCCCTGCTCAGCAGGGAGCCTGCTTCACCTCTGCGTGCCATTCCCCCTGTTTGTGCTGTCTCTTTCTGACAAATAAATAAACAAAATCTTAAAAAAAATAACTCCTTCCTGTCTTTTTTTTTTATACATTTTCAAAAAATTGCTTTGGTTTTACTTATCCATACTTGACCATATGTAAGCTCAGCTGTTTGAAGGCTCTAAACAGTTGTGTTCTCCTTGCAGTGTTGTGACCTTTCTGGGGTTGGGTGCGCAGGAGTGAGCCTCTTTCTGTTGCCACTGCTTTGCAGTCCTAGGGATATTTGCCTTTTTATTTTTTTTTAAGAGAGGGAGGGGGTGTTGGAAGGGCAGAGGGAGAATCCCAAGCAGCTCCACGTCTAGCACACAGCCTCTGCGGGGCTTGATCTCGCATGCATGAGATCGTGACCTGAGCCTAAATGAAGAGTCAGATGCTCAACCAACTGAGCCTCCCAGGCACCCCAGGAATTGTTTTGAGTGGCCCAAAGGAGGTGTCCTTTTACTTTCTTTAAAACTTTTTATTTTGAACTGATTTTAGAATTGCAGATGGTTTTCAAAAACTGTACAGAATCCCCTCATATCTCTCATTCATTCCACTTTCCCAAATCATAGAGAATCCCTGCTTATCCACCCTTAGAGAAAGCCTCACCTTTGCGCACAGGAAGGCCTGTGTAAGAATCTGCTTGGCTGTGTGGTGCATAATGGACGGTATATAATAACAAGCAAATAGATTAATACCCTGTGTAATTTTTATGTGAGGGAATGTCACATAGTAGTAGAAATAAGTGTCAAATGCACCATGTTGAGGAAGTAAAACCAAGTGGAAGAAGGGTGTGTGATGTTGGGGTGAGAGCCAGGGCAGAACAGGACTAGATGCTGTGTGTGCGTGTGAAGTAACTGTAGAAGCACTGGCACGTACGTGTGAACGGTCGCACAGAAAACTCAAGCTCCTGGCTGCTTCTCGGAGTGGTCAGGACTGTGTGTGAGCCGTCTGTTATATTTGGGACATTTAATTTTTAATTTTTTAATTTTTTAAACTGAATGGTAGGCACTCCGTGGTTCCCTGTATCATTTTCTAAACTTTTCCAGTGACTAAAATGTTGAACTTCACACTTAGGAAATAAGGATCATGCCAAATCCCCGCTCGGCTGTTCACTGGAGATGCCCTCGCGGTTCGTTTTCCTGAGAGAGGGATGCCCCTTCAAAGTTGAAGGGTGAGGGAGGGAGGCAACAGTTGTTTGATTGATTCTTCTCTGTGGTTGAGACCATCACCAGGCCTTTCATCTTCTGGGTCACATTTTCCCCACTTAGTTTCTGTGACTGCCTTTGCAGGCCTCATACAACATAAAGAAAACAGAAAGCCTCGCGCTTTCCGTATGAGGACACTAGACACAGGGAAGCAGGGCTGTCTCAGCTCTGTCCTCTGCCAGGGCTGGGGTCCTGGCAGCCCACTTACTGGCCTCGCGGCCTTGGGGGACTTACTTAACCTCCTGTGCGGTAGTTCTGTCATCTGCAGAAGGGACGCAGGAATAGAACCTGCCTCTGGGGATGTTTGCAGGACTGAGTTACGTGTATAGAGCATGTTCTCTTCTCTCCCCTCTGGCTCACGGACTCCTTTTATTTGATTCCCACAGGCTCGGATGACTAGAAGTCTTAAATTTGAGTTACTTACCTGTACTTAAGAATTGGGTGAGGGTTATATTTAAAAAGCACGTATTACTGGCTTCTCATGAAGGAGCGGAACATGCAGTGACCCTGGTCCCTCACAGGCAACACCGCTGTCCCCTCTAGGTAGAAATGCCCCCCCCCGTAGAATGTAGTTCCTGGCACCCCCTTATGTCTCCTGGACACTGAGGCAGCTGGTCAGGGTCATCTAACAGCCAAGCCATTCCACCTGGTGACGGTGAGGTCACCTGCCCAGCCCCCACTGGCGTTTGAATTTGCCACCTTGATTTTAAAAGGTCTGTAGTGATGCAAATAGGGAACTGGATTATGTGTCAGTAATTGGGGCCCTCCAGAGAAACAGAACTGGGAGGAGATTTTGTATGTATTCTATTCATATTATATCCCTTACATATACGTAAGGAAACCCTGGAGCAGCAGTTGATGGCACAATCTTGAGGCAGAATTTCTTCTTCAGGGAAACCTCTGTGTGTGCTTTGAAGGCCTTTCAACTGATTGGACGAGGCACTCCCCACATGATTAAGAATGATCCTCTTAACCTGAAGTCACCGGCTTGTTAGATGGTAACCGCATCTACAAGACTCCTCCACAGCAACATCTAGGGTAGTGTTTGGTGGGATAACTGGGCCCTAGAGCCTAGCGCAAGTTAACAAAGGAAACTGACTCGCAGATCATATCTGTACAAAAAGTCTGTAGACTTTTTTTTTCTGTCCTGAATAGTAGAGGATTGCAGTGGCACTTAGGGTTTTTGAAGGAGTTGAATTTAAGAAACTCAGAGAACCTCTGAGCTCTGCAGATAATGCTGTCCCGTCTGGGCTGGGATCTGTGAGACAGCACGTTGGTGATTGATGAGGCAGGATGCTCTCTCGGGTGGGGGGCTGACAGCAAAGCTGGGTTTGGTCCTTCTGGCGATGCCATTCAGGGTTAGGAATAGTCCTGAGGAGACTCTTAAGGGAGTTTGGAGGAAGACAGGGCATTTAGGAAGGACTTGGTTTCTTCACAAGCTGTAGAGCCTCCTGCAAACCAGGTACACAGGCCTTGCTCTTCCTGCTCAAGGTCAGGTATTAACACAGGTTCCGAATACATATCACAACCATTTGCCTTCTGTGGCTTTGTGCATTGGAAGGATGCCAACAGGGCTTAAAAGGAATTCTCCTGGAGCCTCCTTTGTTTCTCCTAGATTTGTGCAGAGCTGCTGTAGAAAGGCTGAAAGGCAAAGACTGTCCTTCTGTGTGTGTTTGTCTTTGCATTGTTTTGTTTTGTTTTGTTTTGTTTTATAATGCATCAAGTAAGATGATTTTGAGCTTAGTTTTTTATTATTGTTGGTGGGGAAGTGGGGACATTGAACAAAGCCTCGATACTCCATTTCTGCATGATCTTTTAGAATTTGCAGCAACTTTAAATACTATTTGTGTTTTATTTCCATGAAAAATTACACTGGCTAGAAAATCTGAAATTAATCTTTATTTTTTTAAATTAGAGTGCATGAGCAACGTGGAGACACAGAGGGAGAGGGAGAAGCAGACTCCCCGCTGAGCAGGGAACCCAGCCCCGGGCTCAATCCCAGGACCCTGAGATCACTCAGGTGATCCACTCAGGTGCCCCAATATGAAATTAATCTTAAGGAAGGACACAGAAACTCAGAAATTCAGCCTCAGAGTTTGATCTCAAAGGTGTGTTCTCTTTGGAACATACTGAGACACTGGCACCATAGAGCAGACATGTAGGAGTCCATGGGTTCTGGTGTGGTCCGCACACTGCTGCATCAGAGTGAGGGACAGTGTCCAGTCAGGAGGTGGGTCGGGGGAGAGGCACTGGTAAGTCTCCATTTCAGAGTTTCTTATACTAGGAGAGAGCACAGAGCCTTGGTTGGTTGGTTGTTTTACCTGATCTACTTCGATGCTTCATTGGAACCATAGGCATTAGCCCTTGGTTTCTTTCTTGAGCGAATTTCCGCTGTGCTCGTGTTTATTCTCGGGCTCCGTCACAAGCTGCTGAGAGGGAAGAGCAGTGAGTTTGGACTCGGGCTCTGTGGTGTGTCTAGTCTTGGTTTCACTGGTGCTTCAGTTTCACAGCCTCAAGGCAAGTCACGGGGGCCTGTTTCCCCCCATCTTAACCACAAGGTGCGTGAGGGGATGGTAACTAAAATTCAAGGGATACTTCATTTTACTTCCTCTCTAAACTGTGTCTTAGTGAAACTTGTAGCTCAGTTGGAGCCTCTCACGATCCCTTGATTCCTCTGCCCTTTCCCCAGCTAACAACCTCTCTAGATTCAGTGCTGCGCATGGCCTCTCACATCGGTCACTCTTGTCAGTACTTCAGCTGTCTTGCTTTCTTCATACCCGGGGCTCTGCCATCTCCTTGTTCCTCCTCAGTTAGGGACCTCACTGTCCTTTCACTATATCTTTATTGGTCCTCTTAGTTGTGTGGCCTTGACTTTGTTACTATATTTTTCAGGGAAACTTTTAATTATCACTGTTAGTCTGTAAAACATGTAATGTTTTGTCACACCTGGCCTAAGGTACCCTCCTGCTGCTGAATTTGTTACTGTGATACTTTTCCCAGCTCCCTCTTTGTTTCGGTTAAACAAGAGAAATTCCATTCTCTCACATTCAAAGGTTAGACTTAGATATGGCCCTTGTTCTCTGCTCTTTCTTTTCCACAAATTGTTCTTTATATTTAAAAAATGATAGTCTTGATGAAACCTCTCTGCAAAGAACCAGTGGGCATGCCTGCCATTGGGATTACTAGTTCTTGGAACCAGAAACCATCCCCTCTTATTCTTTTCTTTTCTTTCTTTCTTTCTTTTTCTTTCTTTTTTTTTTTTTTTTTTGGTAGCCTGCCTTGCTCTGGGGATTAATAATATTTTTGTTCAAGGGGATCACTCCTTTTGGAGTGTAATTTTGTTCTCCTATTTAATAGGTGGGTAGCTTCTTTTGTCATTTGAGAGGCCGCCAGGCTCCATGCCATGAGTGATTGTTTCCCAAATTCCAGTGGCCCTGGTTTAGGATGTGCAGAGTGGCCCTTGCAGGAGATGCTGCTGGTGCCACCAGCTCTCGTCAGAGCAGGCAGGTGCGGTGGAGTCAGGTAGGGACAGCAGTGCTGCGGTGTCCTCTCTTGGAATCTGGGCATGTGATGAGCTTTTCTAATCTGTTTGAAGTCAGGAACCAGTCAATTTCCTCTTTTGGTAGGGTGTTCTGCCATTCTCTCTCTCTTTCTCTTTAAAGATTTGATTTATTTAATTATTTGAGTGAGAGCGAGAGAAAGATTGCAAGGAGAGGTGAGAGACAGAGAGAGAGAGAAAGAGAAATAGAGAATCTCAAGCAGCCTTGGTGTTGAGCATGGAGCCCAACACAGGGTTCAGTCTCAGGAACCTGAGATCATGACCTGAGCCGAAACCAGGAGTCACTCGCTCAATGTCTGAACCACCCCGGTGCTCCCGTATTCTGTCATTCTGGTGTTCCCACTCAGTTTCCACATGTGTCACCCGAGTATGTATATTGTAAAATTCTTCGACAAATGCCTTCTTGGTCATTCTGCTTCAGCTCTGCCAAACAGGCAGTAGCCCTTACTCTATATTCAATGGCAAGAGTAAGGGCAATAATTGTCCTCTGTATTATATTCAAGCCAAACCACTGAGAACATACCATGTTCCTTTCTGGGAAAAAGATTTTGTAGGAGGATGTTGACAAATTGGAGTGGATTCAGAAGTGAGCAAGTTTTAGGAACCAGTCTTATGGAGGATGATTGTAGGGAGGGAAAGATTTAGTCTAGAGGTAGTCGATGTTAATGGCTAACAGTTTACTGAATGTTGATTGTGTGCCACACACTGTGCAAAGCACTTTACAGGTATTATTCCATGTAATGCACACATAAAAATTCAGGTATTGTTGTTAGCCCTATTTTACAACTGGAAGAACTGAAGAACAAGGGAGTGTCACTCGGGTCAAGGTCAACCACCTAGGACATGGGGGCCTGCTGTGGGACTCCCAGTGGCCAGAGCCTATACTCCTCACCTCTGCTTTAGAGGACATTTTTCACGCCAAGAGATGAGCCCAGGAAGAGAGGTTAGGCCAAACCTATATCAGACATTATTATCAGATTTGTTTTACTGCACTGGAGAGACCGGTGATTATAAGATACATCCTTATTTTGTTTGCCACTAAGAAAAATTTCTGCCAATTAATATTATGACACACAATTAATCGCAAAGCTCCTTCTGATTTTATAGTTGTTACAGTGTGAAGAAAGCATGACTTAGATGGAAAAATGTTGTCCTTTGTTCTTCTAGATCAGGGACAGAAGGACCAAGCTGTAGGAAGACTTTAGTTTAAGGAAATGGTTCCTCTCCTGTCAAAGCAGCTGAGAAATAAAACTGTGTCAGAGGGCTTGACACAGAGCAGTGGCTCAGTGTAAAGTTGCCCATCGAGTGAGCACTGAGACTGGCCAGAGGATTTTTCCTGGGTGACGTAAAGGGAGTTATGCAATTGGGTAGAAGGTGAAATAAATGACTTTGTAGGACCCTTTCAAATCCTCACATTTTTTTATGTAATACAAATGTAAAGGGTACCACGTAACAGTCACATAAAATAGAAAATGTGCTTAGCAGTTCTCTGTGCCAGGCATCCATAGTGACCCACCCTTCTTTCTTCCTTTCTTTTCTCTCTCTTTTTGTCATTCAGAAGTATAGCTGGTAATATTCTATTTTACTTTTCTCTCTGGTAGAGTCCTGACGTTCTGGCTCAGAACTGGAGGCACACTACACTTGCCCCCACCCCATCTTCCCTACTGTTTTGTTTCCCTTCCAGATCTCACAGCTGAATCCCATTGTGTTTCCCCATTGAAAGGGAATTATGAGCTATCATAAATGAAAACTCAGCACAGTGTGCGCATACACACTAGCCTTCTGGGAAATGCAGTGCTCTCTGTCTTCTCGTTTCTCAAATTATCTATTCATCTCTGCTTTTCAAAATGCTATTCTACCTTCAAGACCCCATTTAAAAGGGATCTCCAAAAAAGCCTTGCATGACCACATAAACTAGTGATAATTTGCCTCTTCCGGACTCCTATTTTGTTTATTATCATGCTGATGGCATTTACAACATTTGACCTTGCACTCTAATTATTTGTACCTGGTCTTTTGTCCTCCACCTCCACAAGCTTTGAGGGCGGAGACAAATCTTTGCCACAGAATCCTCCCACAGAGGGTTTGATACATGGCACGTGCTGCATACATACATATGTGAGTAAGTGAATGAATTATTGAATTTTGTAGCAGACTTACCTTTTCATAAATGTCTGGATTAAGCTAATAAAAATTATGCTGTGTTCCCTGTATTGTACTTGGATGTGGGAGTGGGAATTGTGGCATGATTTTAGGCTGAGTGATTTACAAGCCAGCCCCAGGACTACAGATGAGAAATGAACCACAGAAAGAAAAATCTACACGCAGATAATGGCTTTTTGCGTGTTGCTAGTTCTTCATAGTTTCTATACTTTAAGAAATTTTTAAACACTTCCAGTAGACATAAAATGAAACAAGGGTCCCGCCTGCCCTTTTTCTCAGTTTCTTCAGAGATGTGAAATTTTGCAAGCTGTTGATTTAGGTTCTAAACCACAATGAGGTAAAACGTTACGAGTCTGTTTAATTTATAGTGACATCTTTGGAAATTGGCCCAAACAATTCTTTCAACCTGTGGCACTGGTATATAACAGGAGAGAGAAATCTGATTAGTTCTTGATTGTTGCTTTATACTTGGTCTTCTCCTTTTGGCTGAAGATTTAGATAATTATTTGGGGGCAAAGTGGCCTGGAATTAGGATGCATGTGAAAGGGAATTGACAAGGATGGTTGGGATGGCTGGTGTTTCTTATGATATTCAATACCCATTAGCCTTGTCCAATATCCCTGGGAAAGCAACAAGATTCAAATTTTCATTATATTTTGGGGTAATTTGGAGTGGTTTAATTTTTTGGTGGAAGGAATGTTTAGAATTGTATATAACCCTTGGAAAAGAGGGAGTTAGAGAAAGCTATTGGGTCTGTTTTTTTTTTAAGATTTTATTGGTTGAATTTCTAGTCTAAATGTTCTGTAATTCCTTGTAGTCTGCATGCCATTTAACCAAGACAGCAAGCTGTCAGTTGAGTGGGTGTAATACTGAAGGTTTGGATTGATGGCTTTCTCTTGATTGAAGGAGATAAATTATATAGCTAATAAGAGCTTGCATTAGGGAATAAAATTTAATAAATAAGTTTGGCAGTAGTTGGCTATTGGAATAAGTTTAATGTGTCCTGTGTAATTTTTCCATTTATAAAATAATTTTTTCTCAAGTACCTGTTATATATGTGGTACTGTTTAGGGAAGGAGTGGGAGAGAGATATACTCAGATTTAATGCCCTAGTTTTGACAAAAGCATAAAGAAGGAGAGGAAGCTTAAATAGATACTAAAAAGCCATTTACTTTCATGGTTTTAGCTATTTTTAAGCGACTAAAGTTTACTCCATCTTTATCAATAAGCTTGGATCATATTTACTTGAAAAATGTACTGACTTTTAATTGAGCAGTGTAATAGAATCAATTTAAAGGGCCCCCTCAGAATATTATGTCTTAGTTAAAGCAAATTATGTCTTAAAGCAAAATTGATTGACCAAGGATTTAGAAAGTAAAGTATACAGAAAGGACTTTATTGATTAAGTAAAGATTGTATTTGTATTTAAAGTCTATTTGTGTGATTTTTTTTTTTAAGGGTGAAATAAATTTTACAGCATTGAGGGTGAATACTTATTAAGAAAATTACTGAAGTAAAGGTTTTTTGTTTTGTTTTGTTTTTTAAATCATGACATATTACTGCCACTCTGAAAATTGGAGTTTGGCTCATTGAATCAAAGGCCAGACATTTTCGCATTAAATATGATAGCACACATGAAGGTTTTTGAAATATACCTTGATAATCAGACTTATTATTTAAAAAATTTTTTGGTTGTAGATATATTTTCTATTTTAATTTCAAAAGTTGTTTTGAAATATTAGTACACTCATACAGTTCATTGGATCAGTCACTGTGATTCATTGGTTCAGCCTGCCTTTGTCCATGTTTGATGTCTTTAGAAGAGATTTCTTTAGGCATTTAGGTATTTGGTGTTTTTCAATGGTAGATTTACCCCTCACTCAAGCTGTTGGTGTCACTGCAAACGTTCTGTGCCTGAGGGAGGAGGACTGTTGTTATTGTAGTAAAGGCTCAACCCATTCTATTAATATCCTTTATCTTGAGACTAAATTATAAAGGGTATGGGATTTTGTCTAATTAAAATTAAAATGGTTCTGAATCATTGTAATGGAGTGAAGAATTCAAAGTAATATGAGTTGTATGAATAGTGCATTTATATTTTGCTTCATGTCAAGTTGACATTACTCAGAATAGGGTTTTTTGTTTTGTTTTGTTTTTCTAACTTAGAAATCCAAATCTTAGTCTCCACTATGGTACAAGTTTCAACAAATAATAACCTGACAACATCTGATACATGATGATATTTTCTTTTCTATTCTATTCCATTCCATTCAAAAAATTGATTTCATAAACTGTTTCAGGAACTATGAATGAGACATAACTCACAATTTGAGAAACTCCAATCCAAAGTAATGAACACCTGACTGTATATGATGATTCACCAAAGAAAGCAGTCTTTGTCCTCTATAAGCACACATCTAAGCAGCCTTTTAATTTTTTTAAAGATTTAAAAAAATCTTTTAAGGATTTAAAAGAATTTTTAAACTTTTAAAATAAGAGAGATAAAAATCTCTCTTATTTGAGAGAGAGAGTACGTACAACCATGAGGACAGGGGACGGGATGCAGAATGAGGGGCAGAGGGAGGGAGAGAGAATCTCAAGCACATTCCACACTGAGCATGGAGCCTGACGTGGGGCTTGATCTCACGACCCTGACTCCGAGAGTTGGGTACTTAGCCGACTGTGCCACCCAGGCACCCCCAAGTAACCTTTTTGTACCATACTCTTTTTCACTGAGGCAAGGAAGTGCCGAATTGAAAGACCTAATTATAAAATTAAATAAGAAAGGGTGGTTTATATACTTGAGGAAGTTTAAGAAGGCTCATGACAAGAACATTTATGGAATGGCAAGATAAATTCTGCCTCGACCAGCCCCAGATTCCATTTTTGTTTTGGTCTAGGTAAAAAGAACGGCACCTGGACATGCTTCTGCCTTTCAGAGACTCAGTGCCTCTGTCAGGTACCCCCGCATGACCACCTCACCCTCGCCTGGCACCTTCTCTCCCTCCAGTTCCTGAAAGGAGAATTAGGCCTCGTAGCCCCATTCTGGGAATTAGGTTGGAATGAAGGTCTCAGAGGTAGATGACTCCGGAATTTCAGGGTGTGGGGTGATTCTGGAATTTGGGATCCTAAATTCTAAGGAACCTGCATCCTAAATGGATTCATCCATTTCCCTTCACATTGTCCATTGAAACTTGCGAGTGAAACCCAGAACTTCTGACCTTCAGGACTGGCTAATGCAGGCCTCCTGCTTAGTGAATTCTTCAAGGGCCGTGGGTCTGTCAAGCCATGGGCCAAGTGCCTCAGGGGAAGCTTAACCCAGGAGTCATTTTCCCTAAAGCCAGAGAATATTCTGCTCATCTTTCACTGACCATTCTCCGTGTATCCCATGCTACCTCCTACTTGGTAACCAAGGACATTGAATGTAGGTGAAATAGCAAGACTGAAGTCCTTAAAAAAATTTTTTTTTCTTTTAAAGCATGAATCCACATACCTTGTTATGTTTATGCATGCCTGTGGTCTGTAGCTTCTTCCTTTAAGGTCCTTTCAGGGGAGGGATGCCATCAGTCTTTGTGCTGTTTCTAGATACCATCTCCATGTGAATGTTTGTTGATTCTATTTTTAACATTTCATCCTTTGTAGGAGCTGCCACCAGGCTGGGATGACCACATGTCCTGTTTTCCCCCCAGGTTTTTCCTGGTTAAGTTTCATTCTTTTGTTCGTGATAGCTAGAAATCCTTTTGGGATGGCAATCTGTTCTTTAACTACGTTGAACCGAATTTCAAGTAACACTGTGCTTTTGAAACCCTGTGGTTTAAACCTCCTCAGGAATCCCTGTAGTTAAGACAAAACAACCACAGAGAAAATGACCTCAGGTTCTGAAGTAGGGGGCCAATTTACAAGGGGCAAGGGATCCTATCAAAGTGAAACTCCTAGACTAAACACCGTGACAGTCCACTGTTTTCCTAATGGTCTGAGGGACTGCCAACCTGAGCTCCCACAACCCTTTCATCTTAGCCCTGAATCCAGATATTAATAAATGCTTCTGAAATGAGAGTTTTACAGATTTCAGGCCCACAGATGATAAGCATATGAAGGCCCCTTTGTCTAAGTTAGTCTGCTGCCTCCCAGCAGGACATTGGCTTTCTTTTCAGGGATGGAATTTAAAAGCATCTCCTCCATCCCTGTACTAGGGTATCAGTTTGAAACCATACAGTTTGCGCTGACAGTACTTAGGTTTTTTTCCCCTTTCTCCTCTCTTGGGTCACTTGGGTCATGTTGTTCTCTCCTATCACATCTCTGATTATGTCCCCTGTGACACAAGATTTTTTTGGTGTCTTCCTCATTAGCTAGCATGGTATTTGGTTCATTATAAGCACCTGATAAATGTTTGTAACAAAAAATAAGTGAAGGAATAAATAATGCATATACCACATTTTAACTGTTTCTTGAATTGCACCAGGTATACATTCATTCTGTCATTCATTCGTTCAGTCAAAATACATTTATTGAGAGACACTGTATTAGGGTCTGGGGCTATAGAGAGATAGAGACAGTTACTACCATCGGAAAGCCCATGGTTTATCAGATGTAAAAGTTCTTGGTTTCTTCTTGTCTTATGAAAGCTGTGGACAATTAAGTACTTTATGAAGTGAATGACTCACCCTGATGTTTGTCCATTAAGTTGACATCCCTGTATCCTGCAAGATTTGCTCGCCTACCCAGGTAGACAGATCACGTTACTGCATATATGTGGTGCTCTGGTCATTGTAGACTATCAATCAATCATGGATCCAGCCCATCTGAAAACAATCTCAGGAGCTGTAAGGAGAGCTGATCTCATCCAGTACACCCCATATAATTCATACTCAGAGTTTTAGATTAATTCAGAGAACAGAAGACAGCTCACAACTACAAGAAGCAGAATCACATTTGTTAGTTTTAAGACCTGTCTGTGGGATATGGCATGCCATTTCTTTGATAACATGGTGGTTTTCACTATTACAGGCCTGTGTATTTCAAAGCTAACTTGACATTGGGAAGGAATGGCTCTATTTATTGTCTAAAATACTGGAAGTCAAATGGATTATTTTGGGTAACTTTTACTGATGTAATGACTTGACATAAAATAAAGACTCTGTTCCAGAGATTGTGAATTACTGCCTGTGTGAATTCAACTTTACAGGGCCATTAATACTATACTGCCACAGTGAACAAAACTGTTACATTTCAATCAGAAATTATTGGCTCCTTTTGGTAGGATACCTCTGTATTTTTCTCACCTCCCATACACTTTACTTTTCCCCACAATTACTAACGTAAAGCATGGCTTAAGTTTATTTTGAGAGTATAGACTAGCTTTGAGAAAGGGCAAGATTGAATAAAAACAGACTCGGAGTATGTTACATGAGATTCCTTTAGCTTTTGTGTATAATTTGTGCTAGAGATTTTTTTTTTTAAAGATTTTCTTTATTTATTTGACAGAGAACACGAGAGGGAACACAAGCAGGGGGAGTGGGAGAGGGAGAAGCAGGCCTTCCACTGAGCAGGGGTTCCAACGCAGGCCTGGATCCCAGGACCCTGGGATCATGACCTGAGCTGAAGACAGAGGCTTAACTACTGAGCCACCCAGTCATCCCTGGGCTAATGATTTTGATATCATTCCTCATTGGCTTAGTTTTACTGCCCAGAGAAATCCACTTGCCTTGCTTAGAAAACAAACCGACAAAGCTATATTTTCATAATTACTGGGGAAATTGTTGGAACCGTGATGCCTTATTTATATTAACTATCCAAAGGTGTGCATGTGAAGAAGGGAAACCTAATGGAGGTCTCTTAAACATGATGTAAAGAGAGCTGTTGAGACTGCCTGTCCGTGGTGGAGCATGGCAGCTGTGTGTCCCTGAGCTTTAGGACATGGCACCTGTAATGTGGCACTGTGGGCCTTTAAGACCACTGCTTTCCCACGGGTTGTTGTTCTGTCGTCACACCCCCTTCCCCCTTCCTGGCAGCTTTCTAAATCTGGGGTGCTGTCCCAGGCCTGTGGCTTCCTGGAATGCTCTTTCCTTATAGTTCTGCCAGGTGACGTCCTCCTCAACCTTCAGACTCTGCTCAAATTTCACTTCTTGGAGGAAGCCTCCCATGACCTCTCCAGGCAGAGTTAGGTGCTTCCAAGTCTAGATGTAATCAAGGCCCTGCTCCTTGGATCAGGATCCCAGAGGACTCAAACACTGAGGGAATGGCTTTACTGAAAACCAAAGACTGGGTATATGCATGCATTTTCATTTGCATTTTCTTCCATATAAAAGGTGTGCTGGAGAAGAACTGTTCCATGAGTTAGGTGACAGGACTCTCCAGTCTGCTGCTAGTTTGAGGAACTTTGGGGGAAATCCTGCCCTCAGAAAAGAGGAATGTTGCCCAGGCTGTTTACAGATATCTACATATGGATGGGCTAAAAGCTGCAAGGGTTTTTTTGTTTTGCTTTGTTTTGTTTTTTAGATTTTATTTGTCAGAGAGAGAAAGGGCACGCAAGCAGAGGGGAACAGCAGAGGGAGAGGGAGAAGCCGAAGCCTACTTGATCTATCAATCGCAGAGACCTGGGATCATGACCTGAGCCGGAGGCAGATGCTTAACTGACTGAGCCACCCTGGTGCCTTTTTTTTTTTAAACTTTTATTTTAATCTTGAAATAATTAAAATTATAGACTCACAGAAGGTTACTTGCACATGAAGAGTTCCATGTACCCTTCACCTCACTCCGCCAAAGCTACCTTATTTAGCTGCGATCCAGCATCAACACTACAACACTGATGTTGCCACTTTACTGTTAACTTGACTGCATGCTCTGCTCAGTTGACAGGTGCCCTAGTGGGTGTGTGTGTAGTTTGATGCACTTTAATCCCATGGGTGGGTTCGTGTAACCGCCACCATCATCACAACAGAGACTGTTGAGCCACCACAAAGGACCCCCCTTAAGGTACTCCTTTGTGAGTGTGCCCGTCTCTGCCCTGTCTCTGGCTCCTGCCAGCTACTTGTCTATTCACTATGGCTACAATCCTGTCATTTTGAGAATATCATGTAAGTAAAATCGTACTGTATCTAATCTTATTAGATGGGCTCCCCCCCCCCCCCCCCGCCCCCAAGCATAAAGCCTTGAGATCTGTTCAGGTTGTGGCTTATATCAGTGGTTGATTTCTTTTCTTGCTGAGTCCTGTTCCATAGTGTATAAACCAGTCTGTTTAACCATTCATTCCACTGACGAGCATTTGGGTTGTTTCCAGTTTGGGGCTATCATGACGAAAGCTGCTCTACAGGTTTTTGTGTGCATATACATTTTCATTTCTCGGGGATAAATGCCTAAGAGTACAGCTATTAGGTCGGATGGTAAGTGGATGTTTAGTTTTATAAGAGACTGCCAGACTGCTTTGCAGAGTGACTGTGCCATTTTACACTTACACCAGCCGGGTAGGAGAGGGCCCAGTTTCTAAGGTGGCCGTAATTTCACCCTCGCAAAGTCCTCTGAGGTACAGGATTCAGAATCTGTGAGCGCCGGAGAAGGATAATACTGCCACCTTTCCTTCCCAGCAGATATTAAGGGGCTGTCTAAGTTGTGTGTTCCTGGTGTTGTTTGTTTAACTGAAGGTTTTTAAGTAAGCAAGCCATAACCGCGGTACGTGTTCTTTGCAAAGCACTTTCATGCATACTATTGGTTATGTAATAGTGGTTTATTTTGTTGTTGCTCTTCAGTGTGTCCACGGGCAAACATTTAGTGGGACGCTGCTTGTATCAGACACCACAGGGGACACCCTGGTCTAATGTGCAGATAGAGACTTGGGCACGATGGAGCTAGTGTTGAACCTGCAACTCCTCCCCTTTAGCTGTGGGTATTTATCTGAGTTTTTGCTTCACATTTAACTTGGAGACGATAATACCTACTTTGCTGGGCTGTCGGGGGCACCGAATAGGATAATAGCATGACTTCTTGGATGAGGGTAAATACTTAGAGATCCTCTGTCTTCGAAGATTTCAATATTATGCCTTTTTGATTAATTTTTATGTTGATTAAAATTGCTGATGTTTTCATTAGCTCTAGTTTTACAAAACAGAGAAAAATCCATTGCTTATTCTTTAATAATTCTTTAATTAATAAGAATGGTGACGGTTGGGGCGCCTGGGTGGCTCAGTGGGTTGAAGACTCTGCCTTCGGCTCAGGTCATGATCCCAGGGTCCTGGGATTGAGCCCCCGAATCCGGGCTCTCTGCTCAGCGGGGAGCCTGCTTCCTCCTCTCTCTCTGCCTGCCTCTCTGCCTACTTGTGATGTCTGTCTGTCAAATAAATAAATAAAATCTTAAAAAAAAAAAATGAATGGTGATGGTGAATGTCCCATTTATTGATAACCTATTAAGTGTAATGCCGTACTTGATAAGCATGTCTCGTTTGAACTTTGTAGCAGATCTCTGATGAGGTATGCTTGTAATATCCCCTTTCCAGATGAGGGAAACCAAGTCTTAAATGCTCATTAAGTTGATGAAGATCAGTCTATCTTGGAAAGCTGGAATTTCATCTAAACTGTCTTGCCTCGAGTGCGCTAGTCATTATTCTATACCTGTTCTTTAGTATCAGTTGCTTTTTTAAAAACGCAGTTCCCTGCAAGATACGCAGATGGTGACTGGAGTGCTTGATTGCTGTCTTCATCAGGAGCCAACCCACTGAGAAGTACTTTCAAGCTTTGTGTATTAGTCAGTGTAAGTCTGGGGTGGGGGGGCTGGGGTGGCTCCGTTGGTTAAGCATTTGCCTTCGGCTCAGGTCTTGATCTTGGAGTCCTGGGGTCGAACCCCTGAGCCCTGAGTGGGTCTCCCTGCTCAGCGGGGCCTGCTTCTCCCTCTCCCTCTGTCTGTTGCTTCCCCTCCTTGTGTACTCACACGTGCGTGCGCACTCTCTCTTCCAAGTAAATAAATAAAATCTTTAAAAATAATTTAAAAATATTAATAAAGTCAATGTAAGCAACCACACCTACAAAATTACCTTGTATTTTGGAGCGGAAGAATCTGACTAACCTTAGTGTGTTTTAAATACCTGGCTTGGATTTTGAGAGGCAAGGTGGTTACTCTAAATGACATGATAAAGAAGCCCTGGGGTCCCCCTGTGGGGGTGAGGAGATGCATTGTCTCTGAAACGTATGATTTTTCCCACACACTGTAATTTCAGTCATGAAGATATTATAGAAAGTCGTAGATACTACAATTACCTGAGTATGAACTCCCCCATCTCTTCATCGGGGCGTAACTTTTATAACGTAGAGTTCAGTATTGTTTGTAATTTCAAATTTGTTGGGAGCTTGGATTTTCAGATTTGTTGTTTTTCCACTGGGCCCTGGTGTAACTTAGTGCTTTAGGGCCATGCTTACCCATGAAGCTTCCCTGTGAAAAGATGTTGTGATATTTGGGAAACCAACCTCATTTTTGAATGAATATCTCTTCTTACTCTGTTTAATTCTTATCACCTTCCAGTACACGAATAAATTCAAATACAGCCTATGTTTTAGAAGCTTAAGCAGGTTATAGTTAGGAAAGTGATGAAAAAAAGGAAACTCAATTATATATGAGATGTATCAGTAAATGTATCAGTTTAATGAATGTGGGTTTTGGGGCACCTGGGTGGCTCTGTGGGTTAAAACCTCTGCCTTCGGCTCAGGTCATGATCCCAGGGTTCTGGGATCGAGCCCCCCATCGGGCTCTCTGCTCAGCGGGGAGCCTGCTTCCTCCTCTCTCTCTGCCTGCCTCTCTGCCTACTTGTGATCTCTGTCTGTCAAATAAATAAATAAAATCTTTAAAAAAAAAAGTTTTAATGAATGTGGGTTTGTTCCTTGAATTAAAAACAAGGAAATAGAAAAGGTGTTTTCTTTCTTTCTTTCTTTCTTTTTTTTAAAAACTGTATTTAATGAGTAGCTCCTATGGGCTAGGCACTGCTAGGTAGTTGATAATCCATTATTTTATCCTTAAAATGGTCTTATGATGTAGTTGATGATATTATTCCCATTTTATAAATGAGAAAATGAGATTTCCTGAGTCACATGGCCAGTGAGTGGCTAGACCTCTCTTTAGTTATTGTTCTGTTTCCAGGTCCTGATCTTCCCTCTGATACTGGGGGAAGGAATAATAGGGCTGGAATTTGTTCCTTGGCCGGAAGAGGGGTTAATTGCAGGTTAAGTACCCTTTAGTGTGGCTGTGAGGTCTAGGGTAGCACACTTGTCAGCTGATTTCTTATTTAAGTGTAAATGACAGAGTTTGCCCATGTTAACCATTTCTCACTCACCTGATGGGTTATGTGTAGAATAAGCTGTAGAGATTGTTGGTTTTTGATGTCGGTTAGAGTGTTTTCTCCATGATCTGGAAAACTAATACCTTGTTCTCATGGTAAAGTCCTGATGATAGTGTAGGGACAGAACAGTGAGGGTGCCAGCTGTGCCACCTACCTTTGGATAGCCCTTTTATTACTTCTGGAAAGATTCCTTCTAACTAGATACATTTCTTATTATGGTTTGGAACATATTTCTTAGTTTTTAAAGCAGATTTCTTTCCTCATTACAGCTGATTTAGGAGTGAATGGAAATTTAGTTTGCCTGCCTTGAATTCTAATAGGTAGACATAGTAAGTTCAAGTTCATACTGAATCCAGAATGTAAAATTTACCGTGAGTATTCCAGGGGTAAGAGGTTACCTACCTTTATAGCAGCTAAAATTCCAGATGTGATTTGCTTGAGTTAAAGAAATGATTGATGGTGACTGGGTTTAGTTAACTAGGCCTTTTTTTTTTTTTTTTTACTATAAATCAAAGGTTTATTCATGGTACTTTTTAAAAAGATAGCCATACCTTCGTGTCATTCTTTTGTGATGCTGAAGTTTTTATTGCTGCATATGACAGAATTGCAAGTGACCTTGCTTTTGACTTTGTCATTAGAGAAATATAAGGTTTACTTTGTTTTTGATAACTTAAAGATAACTTCAAGACATATTTTAGTCTTTATAATGAAATGGAAAGCTAAAGTACATAGCAAATAATGCAAAAAGGATTAAACAAAATATAAAAAATAAATGCACACTTTTCTGTCATCTCAGTAAATGCATTTGGGCTAAACACTACAGGGTTCAAATTCAGATTGGGTTTTTTAAAAAATCCAGCCAAGGGCTGCTTATAAGAGACGATCTTGCAGGATAATGACCCACCTCTAAAGTAGACAAATTCCTAGAAATAGTAGAATGGTGGTTTCCAGGTGTTGGGGATACGAGGTTTAATAGGTATTGAGTTTTGGATTTGCAAGACAAAAAAGTCACGAAGATCTGTTTCATAACAGTGTGAATATACTTTACACTACTGACTGGACACTGAAAAATGGTTAAGATGGCATATTTTATGTTTTAGTTTTTGCCACAATTAAAAAAATGTAATGACCCACCAAAACTAAAAATAAAAAGACAGATCTGTTAACAATGACAAGTGAGAATCAAGTATGATATTATTAATATGAGACAAAACAGAATTCAATTAAGAATTTTTTGCACTCAGAAATAAATGCAAATCAAATACTAGTAGAACTGGATGGAGAAACTGACGAAATATTGTAGTGGTGGAGAACTTTGATACTCTATTCAAATGGAAGGGAAGTTCATCTGTGTTAAATAAGAAATCAGTTATCATTTGGCATCTGGAATGTCATCAGTGACTTTTGTGGGAGCAGTTTCTGTGGATGGGTATGGTCAGAACCACATTCCTCATATAGAAGAATAATGGGGAACCAGAAGGAAGGGACCTACAGACCCTAAAATATCTATATGTTGGTGTGTGAGCCTTTCTGCCTAGAGTTATTTTCTCTGCTGATTGTTTGCAAGTCGGAATCTAATTTGTGAGTGGCTATGGTCTTCAAACAGTATTTTCTGTTTTCTCGTGTTCAAGTGGTTGAAGAGTTTCTAGACAAGGATGATGAAATTATAGAGGTGGGAAGCTTGGAAGGGAAGCTTCTGAAAATTCAAGAGAGAGAAAGAACCTCTTGCCAAGAGGTTAGTGACTGTGGACAAAAAGGAGACAAAAGTTTCTGTCTGTGGATTTGTAGGAGAATATGGTTAACACTTTGTCGATGGAGAATGGGAATGAGACTTCATAAGGAGCACTAGAAACCTGTGCTCAGCAGAGCACATGAGAGAATTCATAAAATCTAGTCACAGCACGAAGTCCTGCTCTCCAGGAAGCAGGGAGAAGACTGCTTGAATTCAGAGATTATTGAGAGATTCAGAAGATACCATATGTAATGTAGAAATACTGTTTGGGACAGGAAGGAGGCATGAGATTGGGAGTCAGGCAGATCTAGTTGAAATCCCGGCTTCATCATTTTCTGCATTATGTGATGGGCAAGTTATTTAATTACAGTTTGCTTACGAGGATATATATGAAATATATAGCATGGTGTCTAGCATATAATATGTACTCAATAAATGAGAGCTGCTAGTTCATAAATGCATGCTCTCTGAGGTGATTGCCTGAAACCAAGGCCAGAGCGGAGTGGTACTGGAATCTGAAGCCAGATTATCTGACTTCAGAACCTATGCTTTGTCCCTACCCTGCACTGCGTCTTTATCAAAGGGCTGTGTTCCTTGCGTAGGATGCAGTTGCTTGGATTTGGCATGCATGTTGCCATAGATGCTGTTCCAATACGTAGTAGGTTCTAGTGCCAGCCTTAATGTGTCTGCGGTGCCTGAGTGCCAGCAGCACTATAGATCATAAAGCCATTCTGAGAGCTGGAGGCAATGTTGGTTTTTTAATTTGGGAAGGCTGGGAACTACTCTGTCCTCTTGTCCCGTCCACCGCACCCCTGCACCTTGTACTTGAGCAGTTAGTCATCTATGGCAGCACAGGGAGGGAGACAGAGGCTAAGGCTCTGGGCTTCAGTAGGGGGCAGGTAGATAATTCTAGCAAAGCCCCTGGGGTCCTGCAGTTCATTCAATTCCTATCTTCCTCTGCCATTCCCTACCCACCCACCTTTTTTTTTTTTTTTTTTTTTTTCTTTCCTGCTCTGGTTTCTGATTCTTGTTGTGGGGTGGAATTCTGATGTCCTCTCCTGCCCTGGGTCCTTAATGATCCATGACATAACTCCCTGGATGTTTTTACTGCCAACAGTTGTTGGACCCAGGAAGCTAACTGGAGTGACCAGCTCTGGCCCCATTGCTGTTTCTTTTTCACATACATCCAGTCTCATTAGGAAGAGGCAGAGGTATGTAAGGGCTGTTGGTGGGCTCTTAGCATTTAGACTTCCAGGGAAGGACACATCTGCATTTAGGGGGACGGGAAGGTCTGGTGTATCTTCTGGGTTAGTCGGGCTGTATGTCAGTGCGTACAGCCAATGCGAAGTTTGGGAAGCAGCAGTGGAGGTAGGGCGACCTGACAGCTTCCCTGGCTTTGTTCCCTTCTTGTCATTGCCTTTTGGGCCACACAGGCCTGTTTGGTTCATGGGTTGAGGCCAGGCCCTGGGCAGGGGTTCTAGGAACTAGGGGAAAAGACAGTCTGGCATGTCAGTCTGCATTACAGAGCCGTAGAAGGCAGGAAGGGTACTTGAAGTAGGCAAGTGGCTGCCCACCTGTGAGACTTCGGAGGGAGGCTTTTTTTTTGCAACTACTTCTCTATGTAACGTAGAGTCATTGAATAATTGTTAATCTATTTTGACACAAAGTGAGAATTTTTTTTTGGATGGTATATTTGGGAACACGGAAGGGCCACAATGGTCTCAAATTACTCTCAAAGCTCATTTGTTTATTCTAACCAACATCTCGCCTCTCTCTCTCTCTCTGAATGATTTTCATTTGAAGAAATCCAATTAAGTCTGGTTAACTGTGGCAATAAATTGCTCAATAATTCCCATAAATTCTCTAAAATTTAAGAAGGGGAAAATTGAGTGTGGTGTAAGTAAGCTTCAGGGATTTTGAGAGAAACGATTCCTTCAATCTTGGTTCTGTGGTTCTGTTATTCTTTTGTAAATAAGAGATCTGCAGGCAGATCAGAAATTTATGTGGAAAGTAGATGATTTGATGAGGGCAATGAGAGTTTCTTTATGTAATAGCTCTGCATCTTGTGATGGAAATCTCCCATGGATTTTTCTGACTGGGGAGGAGGAGGCTCTATCTACTTAATATGGTGTGAAAATAAATTCTAAAGGTAGTTAGATGGAGAGAGGCTTTTGATAAGTGCAGTGATGGCTTTGTTTGGATGTCCAGGATTGAGTCAGAGCAAAAGAAGAAGCAGGGCACGAAAGCCTAGTCTTGGACCTAAGCTTCTATTTTGAAGTAAAGGCCATATATATAGTCAGTTCTGCTATCATGCAACTTCTGTGTCCCTAAAAATCACTGTGCTGCTCAAAATTGCACAATAAAAACCACAACACTGGGGCGCCTGGGTGACTGAGTGGGTTAAGCCTCTGCCTTCTGCTCAGGTCATGATCTCAGGGTCCTCAGATGGAGCCCCGCATCAGGCTCTCTGCTCAGCGGGGAGCTTGCTTCCCCCTCTCTCTCTGCCTGCCTCTCTGCCTACTTGTGATCTCTCTCTCTGTCAAATAAATAAATAAAAATCTTTTTTTTTTTTTTTTAAAGATTTCATTTATTTATTTAACAGACAGAGATCACAGGTAGGCGGGGAGGCAGGCAGAGAGAGAGAGACGGGAGGAAGCAGGCTCCCTGCGGAGCAGAGAGCCCGATGCGGGGCTCGATCCCAGCACCCTGGGATCATGACCCGAGCCGAAGGCAGAGGCTTTAACCCACTGAGCCACCCAGGCGCCCCAAATAAATAAAAATCTTAAACAAACAAACAAACAAACCACAGCACTGAGATAGAAAATAGGGTTAGGGACTCAGCATTCAAAAATGTATTCAGTGACACATTACTAAAAAGGATAGGAACCAAGTAAAAATGGTAGCATGGTTTTACACATGTTAAATGGGTAAGAAATACATAAATACATAAAAAAAGTAATGAATTTTGCTTAAAAATGGTCTGAAGTTGCTTGTGAAGGTGGGTTTCAGGGGGCTGCAGTTTGTGAGTTTTAGTGAATGGTGGGCGGTAGGTGGTGGGGAAGCCTTCAGAGGGAAGCCAGCAACACGAGGGGCTTATCTGTCTGTTTTGATAGGCTTATATGTCCTATAATCCATAGAGACAGCAAGTTAGTAGTTGGGAAGCAGCCTATAGGGAAATGACTGCTAATGGGGATGAGGTTCCCATTTGGGGTGATGAGAAAAGTCTGGAACTGGAGAGTGGTGACAGTTGCAAGAATATTGTGAATCTACTTTGTCCTACTGAATTGTGTACTTTTAAAATAGTTAAAATGGGGGCACCTGGGTGGCTCAGTTGGTTAAGCGTCTGCCTTTGGGTCAGGTCATGATCCCCAGGTCCTGGGATCAAGCCCAGCGTTGAGCTCCCTGCTCAGTGGGGAGTCTGCTTCTCTCTCTCCCTCTGCCCCTCCCCCTTGCTTGTGCACTCTCTCTCACTCTCTCAAATAAATAGAATCTTAAAAAAATTAAAATAGTTAAAGTGGTAAATTTTGTGTAATATGTATTTTACCCCCACACACATACGCACACACATATAAAAACACATTTTGAGTTTGTTTTCCTGGGAAGAGTTCTGTTCTTCGTACTGCAAGGGATGTGTAAAAAGGGCAGCAAGGTGCTGTCTCAAAGGATTGCTGCAGCTCAGGGGCGCCTGGGTGGCTCAGTGGGTTAAGTGTCTGCCTTCAGCTTGGAGCATGATCCCAAGTCCTGGGTTGGTGCCCCACCTCAGGCTCCCTGCTCCCCAGGGAGTCTGCCTGTCATTCTCCCTCTGTTGCTCCCTGCTTGTGCTCTCTCTTGTGCTCACTCTCTCTCTCAAATAAATAAAATCTTTAAATAAAAAAAGGATTGTCACAGCTCACTTGGGAGATGAGGTAAACAGAACAATAGGTTACAAGGCAGAGTTGAAATGTGCTGTGGAGGAGGTGAGAACAGTAGGCTTCAAGTGTCCAGAGAGGAAGTGTACCTGCCCTTCTGGAGAGATCCAAAAGGCTTTCCTGCAGGCAGTAGCACATAAGATGGTCTCGCTGGGTCTGAACTAAGTGTCACCTAGGAAGCTCTAAAAATACCTGTTCTCAGGCCTGGCCCTGTTCAAATTAGATCAAAATCTTTGGAGGGAGGGGCTTAAAAATAGTTTTTTTTTTTTTTTTTTAAAGAATCCCCCCATGATTCTCACTAGCAGCTGGGGGTGAAAACCACAGGTTTAAGGAACCACTGAATATTTGACAGGTATGTTCTGGGCAGAGGAAATTACAGAAGCACATGTCCAGGTAGGAGAACCTACATTCTTTTTGACTAGACAGAGGATAGGAGTGCAGGAGAGTGGAAGTGCCTGGCAGAATAAGCAGTTTAGGCAATCTCACAGAGTATCTTTAATGTCAGTGTGAGAATCTATAGTTAATTTTGTCTTCAGTGGGGAGCACACACATTTTGATGGGCCAAGAGGGATAGGTATCGGTACTTGTTTGTTAGATAAGTGTGTCTGGCAGCATTCTGAGATCAAAATGTTCTGCTTTGTAGATTGCTGGAGATAGGGGGCCTGTTAGGAATTTTAATGATCTAAACTAGAGGTTCACAGAGTGGAGTCTGCAGACTCCTGGGTATCTCCCTAGATTCTTCTGGGGGAGGGTCAGCAAAGACTAGGCTATCTTCTTAATAACACTAAGATGTTACTACTAGCTTTTTTCACTAGGTTTGGTGTTTGTATTAATGGTGCAAAACCAATGCTTGGAAAACTTTTGGCATCTTAGCAGAAATCAAGGCCATGGCACAAGCTGTAGTCATATTTTTCACCTTGCTGGAAAAAAAATACCAGTTTCACTTAAGAATGCCCTTGATGAAGCAATAAAAATCTCACCCCTCGGGCTCATATCTCCTTAATATTCTCTGTGACAAAATGGAAAGCACTAATAAACCACTTCTCTACACTAGAGAATGTTGGTTGTTGGGACGGAGAGCCCTTCCACAAATGTTTGGGTTGCATGATGAACTAGCTGCATTTATCAGGGAGTACTCATTTTTCATGGGAGACTAATCGACATATTACCATCATTCAGACTTGGTTATTTGGCAGACACGTTCTTGGAAATGAACAACATGAACCTGTCACTTCAAGGCATTTGACAGCAGTTATCGCCAATGATAAAATTTGTCCTTTCAAGCAAAAATGAGAATTTTGAAAAACCTCTGTCACCGTGAACTTACTAGCGTACCGATACTTTAAAACTTTTCTGATGTGATTTTGTGATATTTTGATGTAACGAAGTGCATCGATGTTTGGAAGATGAAATTACTAAGTGAGCCAATATTTTCCAATATTATTCATGGGGAGTGACTGTACCATGAGGGTTGACCGGGATGGCTAGTATGTTCATGTCCTCATTTGGGGAACACCATGAGGTAGGTTGGATTTTCAGCATTTGGCACCTGCTTGGGGGATGGTCACATGAAAACCCCCAAAACACACAGATGTTTTGAGCCCAGTGAACAGAGAAAACAGTAATACTTTTATTTTCCTTTGTTAGGTTATTTTAAACGAACAGCTTTATTGAGATAAATTCATATACCATACAATTCACTCATTTAAAATGTGCATTTTGGTTGTTTTTGTATATGGACAGAGTTGTGCAGTCATCAAGACAATTTTGGAAGATTTTCATCACTGTCCGCCCCCCATATCCATTAGCAGTCATTCCCCTTTCCTCCCAAACCCACAGCTCTGGGCAACTAGTAACTTATTTTCTTTTTCTCTAGATTTATCTGTTCTGGGCATTTCATACAAGTGGAAGACACTATGTTGTGTTTCTTGTTTGGCTTCGTTTACTTAGTATACTGTGTTCAGAGTTACACTGTGTTGTCTTCTGTATTGCACTTGATATGATGTGTTCAAGGTTTTCCATGTTGCAGCATGAATCAGTGCATCTTTCCTTTTGAAGGCTCAGTAATAGTCCGTTGTATAGATTATACCGTGTTTTTTCTAGCAAGTGTGCAGAAGTGTGTGTATGTATGTACATATGTTTTCAAAGGAATTAATTTCAATTCCTGTGTAGTTAACATACAGTGTTGTATTAGTTTCAGGTGTTGAATACAGTGCTCATTGCTAAGTGCTCATGGTGCTAAGTGTGGTCTTGATCCACTCCCCCTATTTCACCCATCCCCCTTCACCTCCCCAGCAATAGTACTTTTAATGATGTAGGGAAGTCAAGGGAGGGTACTGGTTGTGGGAAGTGTAAATAAAAAGGGGGGCGATGTTTTGCTTTTGGCTGAGTCCTGACATGCAGTTTTCTTACCCCTTCAGATGTATCCAAAATAAGCTAAGCTTATTGTCGATTTTCTATTTGGAGAAGACTTTTATGGAGTTAGATATAAAGAAACCAACTTTCAAAGATTTTTTTCCCTTTCTTACTTACCTTAATAGTCATAATTTCCTTTTTTTGTCTCCTTTTTAAAGTCATTAATGGTGCCAGAAGTTAGCCCCCTTTGGGCTGCTGGCCTCACTGTCAGAAGCTCTGGACTTCACATAGCTGCCCTCTCCTCCTCCATCTAGTGCCTACTGGGGTCACTCAAGACTTCCCTTTCTGGTCTCAGATACTGGGCTTTGTATTTGAGAACTCAGGGACAAATCGCTTTGGTTTTGAAACTGCTAGAACTGGCCAACACCCCACTTTTGCCTCAGGAATTCGCTAATAATGGCTCCTTTCACAGTAGCCTCTGACCTAATTTGTTGCTGCTGTTTATTTGCAAGCTCGTTTTTATTGAATATGCAATCATATAATTTTTTCCCCCCATATTGGTAATCCCCTACTGCCTTCCAGGGATCTTCCCTGTGGGAAATTTGTGGTTTGCTGAGTTTAGAATCAGCTCTCTGCAGTGATAGCCGATTGAGTCCTTAAGGCCAAGTTAAGTGCCCCATGATGGGGCATAAAAGCCAATGAGGTTCAGAGAATTGTGTATAGGTAAAGGAAAGGTGGACTGGTAGTTGGAGCTAAAGAGAAAGATTCAAGAAAAGAGATTGTGGGTGGGAACACCCCGGTGGTTCTTCCCATGAAATCTAGTAAAATCCATATTGCTCACTCACAGTTTACTCTGAGATAAATCTTCTTGGCAAATGTGGAAAAAAGTTTTCACCCAGATTGGAGCTGAGGAGAAATATAATGGTCTTGGGAAAGTATTATACATGTTACGTTGACTCTTCATCTCTACTTTTCATGAATGAAGACACCTATACAGCAGTTCTCCAATGTCCATGGGGGTATATCCAAGACACCGCCAGTGGGTGACTAAAGCATGGGTAGTTCAGAACCTTCTATTATACTGTGTTTTTTCTATATGTACCTATGGTAAAGGTTAATTTATAAACTAGGCACAGTAAGAGATTAACAGTAGTAACTGATAATCAAGGGAACAGTGATAAAAATACACTGCAGTAAAAGTATTTGAATGTGGTCTTTCTCTCTCTAAATATGTTATTTTACTGTACTTACCCTTACGAGATGAGAAAATGGCTACCTGAGGAGATGAGTGAAATGAGGTGAGTGATGTAGACACTGTGATGTGTGATATAGTTAGGCAACTGTTGACCTTCTGACCATTCATCAGACGGAGGGTCATCGCCCTCTAGACAGTGGTTGACTGTGGGAAACTAAACTGCAGAAGGTGAAACTGTGGGGAAGGGGAAATTACTGTACTTAACTAAAATATCTAGTTAACCCTAGGTGAGACAGGCAGGTCATAGTCTGTCTGGAACAGACTTCACCCTTGACTCTTCATATGGGGAACCAGAGCCTGTCCAGGTCAGGACACTATCATGTGAGTTCTGAGAGCAAAAACTCAAATATCCAGCAGTGATAAGTTTTCTGAGTAAAGACTTGATAAACACTAATAAAAGTATTCAGTGAAAAATTGTGAAAGATGGCTAAATATATAAAATAGAAATTACTGACTGGAATTAAAATACAGTGATAACAAATGGTGAGCATAAATGCCCCACATAGGTGGAAATTCAATATATGGTAAATGATCTAAATGTAAACTGGTGATTTTCAACCAGTTCGTAAAATTAAGGTGTTTTTCTCAGCCTGATATAGATACCACTGAGACCAGAACTCTCACAGATGTCCTGAAGACGAGCAGACCGAAGTAACCAGAGCTAAGGCAGTCCCTTAGCCCCTCCACACAGAAGGCAGTGTCCTCGTGTCCACCACGGCTCACACCAGAAGCCATTACTGCCTAGGCTGAGGTGGTTCCATCCTTCCCCAATGTTCTCACAACACCTCCTTCCTGTCATCTTTTCTACTTGAATGCGGTCAAGAATCAGCTGTTGAGCTGTGGCAGGACCAAGTGCCCCAGAAACGATGAGCTGAAAGGGCTGACTCTTCTGTACCTCAGTGACATCCCCTGCTGTAGGTGTGTCTCAGAAATGACCACACCCCTTTTCCGATGTGGCTTTCCTGGACATTCTGTACTCTGCTCTATAAAGACCTGAGGGGGATGTCAAAAGGGCGAGGGGGGCTTACAGGAGACGAATAGACTGGACACAGGCAAGATTTCTCTGCTGAGGTTTGGGTGCATCCTGAATGGCGAAGACGCCGGCAGCTGCGCCTGCACGTCTTACCATGGGAGGCAGGTCGCACTGACCCGGTGGGACTGGAAGGGAGGTACACGCGGCTTCCAGCTGACCACCTGCCTGATTTCCCGGAGTGGCGGATGCTGGGTCTGTGGTGGGAGTGTCTGAGAGAAGGCAGTGGGGAGTAGCTGAGCTGAAAGGCTGCAGTCAGGAAGTCAGTACAGGCAGGGACCGGCTCACCCCTGGAAAGCACGGCCTCCATCTTCTTGGCTGAGAGATTTCTGGATGACAGTCCTCCCCCGCCACACACAAGCACGCACGCACGCACGCACCTACACAGACACACACACACACACACACACACACACACACAGTGTGTAATGGTTGTGAGATTTGACCTTTCCCTGACTCATCTGCTGACCAAGGTGGCCCGGAGATCCTGTTTTGCCACATGCTTTTCCCCAGACAGGCCCAATATCAGGGCCCCAATACAGGGGTAATAATGTAGAAATGTTCCCTATCCTATTTAACTTAGTATCTTGCATATAATAATTGAGTCATGTCTTTGAAGACTGAGGCTCTGAGATGGATGGGGGGGGTACTCAGTGCACAGAAAGAGGAATGTGCGTGGACAAAAATATGAGACACAGACCACTGCATGTAGCCGTCTGAGATGCTCATTTCTTTAGACTTTCATGCTAATCTTAATTGAGCTCTGCAAGTGTTAACAATGTTTTAAGACAAGATTCTTTAATATTTGAAGTCTTTTTTTTACCTTTATTGGAATTATCTGTGAATATATTACTTTTCTTTTTTTTTCTTTCTTTTCTTTTTTTTTTTTTTTTTTTTACACATTTTAATGAAATAAATCAGCATCAGGAGACTTGGAGGCTGGTATTCATGTTTGGCAGTCTTTTGGCTTCTCTGGGAGGGCATCCACAAATGACTTTGCTTTTGGATACAATGCTGTGCTTACAGATGATTTTTACTGCAGCTTAACAGAAAAAAAAATTGTGCTCTATATAGAAGCGCACCCTGCTTGTTCACAAATATTGTAACGTGTGTTCAATAACCAGTCTCCCTAAACTTTCTTAAAACCTGAGGAGCTTGCTTTTCGGCTGAGACACAATATCCCTAAAAATCAATACATTCGTATTTTTAGTTCCCTAGTTTTACCTTGAGAGAGCAGGTGGCCCAGGAGTTTTTATCATGAGAACTGGTACCATTTATATGAAAGTTGGATTGCTTGACTTTCTATAGCATTTTTCTTTGAAAGAAGTCTTGTTTTTTGTATTTTAAGTTTACCAGATATTTTTTTTTCCTTCTCTATGTCTCATTTGGGGCTGCAGAGAAATTGAGTTAGCCAGGGGTCTACCCCTCAGTGCAGCCTCCTCCGTAATCCTAACTGGAGGACGACATCTGATCAGCAGAGATCTTTCATCCTGTCTGTATGACAGTCGAGAAAGGGTCCCCTGTTGCTCACTCCTGTTCTTGTGTTATTTTGTTTTGTTTGCTTGGGGAAGTGGTAGTGGGAGGAGGGCTGTTTGCAGCCCCTGCTGGATGCTCATGGGCACCAGTCTGCCCATTTTGCTGTACTGGGGGGGGGGGGGGGGGGGGGGGGGGGGATGACCTTGGCCTCCCAGCCAGGCCATTGGGATTTCACCTGTGGCCTTAAAGAAACGTCTCCTATGGAGAGAAATCCTTCAAGAGAGGCAAAGCACTTTCTTCTCATATCCACCTTTCAAAATGAGATTTGAACTGGAATATTTTTTCTTTCCTTTTCTCCTCCTTCAATAAATAAAACTGGGCCAAACACTGAAAGTGATTGGTCTCCTTTACCTCCCTGGTTCTTAGCAATGTTTAGAAATAAGGAGTCTGGCTTTATTTACTGCAAATTGAAATCCCCTACATTCTACTAGATTCCATCCCTAAGAGGCAGGATTACAGCATCCATTTTTATGGTTTCTTCAGCAATTGTTGGATTTCTGTTGGCATTGAAATGCATTCATGTGGGCATTTTGACATTTGTCTGCAATAAATAGAAAGAATGTAATTAAAGGTCAGCTCCTGAAATGGGTTTTTAGTTTATTTTGATATCTGTGGAAACTTATGGGCTTGGCCAGTGTTCTTTTACTGACTTAACTTTTAAATGCCCTTTTAATTATCTAAATTTCATCGGGGTCTGCAAATTAAGGGAGTAAAAATAAATGCCTTGTTCCCAAGAGAGTGATCTAATAGTATCCTCAATGGTCTAAAAATAAGTACTGTAATTAATGGTGTAAAAATATTCTCATTTATGCACTGAGGTAGAAATTTCAATTCCGAGGGAGAGTAGGGGTCTCCCTGACTTGTGGTATCAAGTTTACAGGCAGAAGAGGATTCTAACCAGGGATTTCTTTATTTCTGTCCCTTTCTGTTGAGTTTCCTAGAAGGCTATATCTCACTTCAGTGTTGGGTGTGACACCTAACATGTTATGGAATGGAATTTGGGATAGTCTCTTTGAGAGTGGCATTTATTTTTGCAAGCTCTTCAGAATTCGGACTAGCTTGCAGTGAAATAATATCACTTTATATCTAAGCATGTAATCTCAGAAATGTTTATATTATAATCTTAGAACTTTGCAGTAAATTATACTTAGAACTTGGATGTACATGTGTTTGTTTTGTTTTATTTTTTAAGATTTTATTTATTACCTGACAGAGATGGAGAACATGCATGCGCACAAGCAGGGGGGTGGGACAGAGGGAGGAGAAGCAGGCTCTCTGCTGAGCGCGGAGTGTGATATAAGGCTGGATCCCAGGACTCTGAGATCATGACCTGAACTGCAAGCTGACGCTTAACCGACTGAGCCAACCAGGCATTCCACATGTGTGGGGAGATTGATGATTTCTCTCTCTCTCTCTCTTTTTTTTAAAGATTTTATTTATTTATTTGACAGATCGAAAGTAGGCAGAGAGGCAGGCAGAGTGAGAGGAGGAAGCAGGCTCCCTGCTGAGCAGATAGCCCGATGCGGGCCTCGATCCCAGGACCCTGGGATCATGACCTGAGCCGAAGGCAGAGGCTTAACCCACTGAGCCACCCAGGTGCCCCTGATGATTTCTCTTTTATTTGCAGTCCTGCCTCTACGAAATTCAGGATAAATTCCTTATGCCCTTCAAAGCCCTCACTATATGGTTTTAATAAGGTCTTACTTCCTTGGTTCCGAGAAATGAGGATGAACTGGGCAGCTGGCTGCTTGCCAAATATTCTACTCCTTGCCCACTCTGTGATATTGGCTCATTCCTTCGAGGATTTCTTTTTTTTTTTTTTTTTTTCCTTCGAGGATTTCTTTCCCCACCCTTCCTGCATCTTCATTTTTCAGAATTCCACGCATCCATCCTAGGCTACTTCCATGAAGTTTTTCTTGATTCCTTCAATTAAATAAAATACAACTTTGCTTTTATGGTATGTATCATTACGTCCCCCAGAGACTCCTGTATTAGTCTGCTAGTGCTACTATAACAAAATACCAGAGACTGAGTCACTTAAACTACAGAAATTTGTATTTTCACAGTTCTAGAGGCTGCAAGTCCATGATCAAGAGGTCAACGGGTTTGGTTTTTCCTGAGGCCTGTTTGCCCAGTGGCTTCTCTTCCTCTCCTCAGATGGCCTCACAGACCTCCCTGATATCTCTTCCTCTTCTTAGAAGGACACCAGCCAGATTGGATAAGGGCCCACCCACATGGCCTCATTTAACTGATAACCTCCTTGAAGGCTGTCTCCAAATAGTCATATTCTAAGGTACGAGGGATTAGGACTTTAGTAGTTCAAAACAGTGGCTATTTAGGGCACCTGAGTGGCTCATTTGGTTAAGTGACTACCTTCCGCTCAGGGCATGATCCTGAAGTCCTAGGATCGAGTCCCGCATCAGGCTCCCAACTCCATGGGGAGCCTGCTTCTCCCTCTGACCTTCTCCCCTCTCATGCTTTCTCTCTCTCTCAAATAAAGAAATAAAATCTTTGGGGGAAAAAAAAAGAAAAACAGTGGCTATTTATACATATTATGTGCTTTTTCTTTCCTTTCCCTCATTTGATTGTGAGGTATTTGAAGACAGAGCCTTGTATAAATGGGCTTATCAAGTCTTAGTTTAAATGCCTCATACATAATAAATGGTCAGTAAATATCTGTTGAATTTAATTTTAATTAAATCAACTGTTCAAAAATTTGGTGTAGTTATTAGGCTCTTATGGAAATGATTTATGGCCAAAACATGACACTTAAGATTTCTTTATGGATTTTGTGAAATGCTGCCATATAATTAATAAAACAAAACATTGCCAGAATAATATGTTACTCCTCTTTTTCCTTCAGACTTAAGTAATGCTCATTTTGCATACATCCTTTCTCATTCTTATAAACTCAAGGTGAAAAGAGAGGTCAAGATTGAATTCAACATACCTACCTTTCAAATCCACGTAGGAATCCTAACTGCCTCAGGCAGTCATTCTCTGCATTCAGTTGGCACACGTTGAATAATGCTTGGGTGTAACTCACCCGTTGGTTAAGTTCTCTGGGATTAGTGATGTCAGAGGCCTTATCAGGAAGCCATGCTTCCGGGGAATTAGATATTCCTTGGAAATACTTTTAAGGTTATCACTGGTTAGACTAAAAAACTGGTTTTTCCCATTTTGAAAACTTAAGAGATTCCTAGCATTTCTGCCATCCTCCATTGTGCGTTATTGAGAAGCTCTATCAAATTACACGTCTTCACGTTAGAGGAAAATCTTTGCTGATGTCCAAGAAAATGTCTTGTTTGGCCCACAGCCTCCTCAGCAGCCCCCTCTGTGCCTGTGCTTGGCTTGGAAAGATCTGGTTAAATATCTCAACTTGACCCTTCAGGTCCTGCTCTGCTCTCTGCTGGTCTGATCTGTTGTGTTTAGAGTTGTCCTCCTCAACATTTGGGATCATCAGTCCTTGGTGCAGATTAGAGTGTACCCTCAGCCTTTCTGGCAAACAAGCTTTGATCAGAAAACTGCCTAAAAGAAAAGGGGATTCACTGTGCCTGAAGGACTTTATCCATTTATACCTCAAGGTACCAGGTTCTTTTGGGTTTCATGGCCCCCTCCGTCCCAGTGCTGTGCCTGAATATTGGGCTCTCTTCTCTTGCTGAAAATTGCATATGTGTCTTAGTTGACCAGACTGCTATAACATAATACCAGAAACTGGGTGGTTTATAAACAACAGACATTTATTCTCACAGTTCTGGAGGATGGAAATTCCAAGACCAAGACGTTAACAGAATCGGTGTCTGGTGATGCCCACTTTCTGGTTCATGACAATTATCTTCTTGATGTTTCCTCCCCTGGTAGAAGCAGCAGGACATTTTCTCTGGGCTCTCTTATAAGGGCGCTAATCTCATTCATTAGGGCTCTGCTCTCGACCTAATAACCTCCTAATACCATCATCTTGGGGATTAGGATTCAATATTTGAATTCTGTAGGGACACAAACATTCGGACCATGGTGTTTGGGAACTGCCAAACAGAATCTGCTGTGGAGTACATTGTTCATTATGGGTTTTCCCCATCCTTCACATAACTATAAAGCTTATAAAAAATTTATCTAAGAAGGGTCACCTGGGTGGCTCAGTGGGTTAAAGCCTCTGCCTTTGGCTCAGGTCATGATCCCAGGGTCCTGGGATCGAGCCCCACATCGGGCTCTCTGTTCAGCGGGGAGCCTGCTTCCTCTTCTCTCTCTGCCTACCTCTCTGCCTACTTGTAATCTCTGTCTGTCAAATAAGTAAATAAAATCTTAAAAAAAAAAAAAAAAAAAGGAACTTATCTAAGAATTTGGTGGCTTTGTGACTTTGCTTCAAGGAAGCTTACTACCAAATTTGAAACCTTGCCATGGTTATTCAAGTTAACTCCTGGAGTTATAATGTTTGCATTTTGATTTTGCTCCCACAATGATTTTTAAAAAATTTTTTAGATAATTATACACTAGTAAGAAGTTTAAAAAAATAATACAAAGAGGTCCTACATACCCTCATGGTTGGTGTCTATTTTTTTTTAATCTGTTTTATATTAGAGTTCTAGATTTTCACATTAATCTTTTAATTTGCTTTTCTAAACTTAATGCTATGTTCTTTTTTTTTTTTTTTTTTAAAGATTTTATTTATTTATTTGTCAGAGAGAGAGAGGGAGAGAGAGCGAGCACAGGCAGACAGAATGGCAGGCAGAGGCAGAGGGAGAAGCAGGCTCCCTGACGAGCAAGGAGCCCGATGTGGGACTCGATCCCAGGACGCTGGGATCATGACCTGAGCCGAAGGCAGCTGCTTAACCAACTGAGCCACCCAGGCGTCCCAATGCTATGTTCTTTATTGTAATTTTCAATAACGTATTTAGAGAAAGGTTGAAAATAAATCAAAGCCGGTAAATAAGGATTCTGTCACCTTTGAGTCAACCTGAACATGTTTCAGCTCACCATCCAAGGTAATAGGCACAAGTAGTTTTTCTTCTTGGATATAAATTAGAATAATGTCTCCCATATAATCTCTGACATGTTTCTGATAATGGCCAGTATTTTCACATTTTTTTTTAATGATCCCAGAAGATTATTAAACTCATCTCTAAGGGATAATTTAAATGATGCTTTACTCCCTTTCTTGATTCCTACTGGTTAGTCTTGAACCTACCACCTCCAACATTACTGATCTCACCCTTGTTTAAAATGAGCCCATTTACTGCTTATTATCACACTGTTTAGTGTTGTGTTAATTATATACTACTTTATTTTGTTCCAAACATACTTTTTAATTGTGTTCTCTCCACCACATAAGAAGCATTTTGAAACTTCTGCCTTCTAGTTTTTTATATTCTTTCTACATTCCTTAGTAAAAATTCCTTAGCAGAAACACAGGAGGTCATCTGGATATTTTTCTCCTAAGAAGTGGCACTTTATACTTGTTCTTTCTAAATTATGCTATCCAATATAGGGGGAGGGGGAAGCAGATTTCTTCTGATGACTGATTCTCAGAGTTTGGTAGATAGTCAAGGTTAATTTCGAGTTTGGGTGCCCCTTGCAATCAGTGAGCCGGATCTCACAAGCCACGGCCCACAATTATGTGCAAAAAAAGCTGTAAAGGTTCTGAGTTGGGATTCCCCCCCCCCCACTTCTTCTTAGAGTGCCCTACTCTAATGATTAGTTCACAAATGGAGAGAGCACAGCTTGGTTAATGAGGCATTCTGTTTCAGTGGTGTACTTAGAAGTAATTCAGTAATAATTGCTGCATGCTAGGATTCATATTCCAGAGCACACAGTAGCAATAACACATCTGTTGTGGAAGTATCATTAGAAGATGGAGAGAGCATTAACCTACCTAACCCCCGTTCTCTAAAGACCAAAATTCTAGGAAAAAATTCAGACTGAATTTTCCTGCAGAGCCAGCCCTGCAACACTGGCCTCAGCAGGGAGGGGAGAGTAAAGCATGGAGTGCAGGAGGTTGAGCAGAAACCTCGGGCTGGCCTGCCGGTCCTTGGAGAGTTGGCCCTGGCTCCACAGGGATAGGTAGGACTGGGTCCTGGGTCTCAGAAAAAGAGAAAGATATTCAGGACTGTTCTTAGGGTCAAAGCAGTCATGGGTTTATCATTTTTCAAATCCTATATAGGTCATTTTTTACCAGTCTACCCTGTAGTAGGATCAGCCTTTGGTTTTAAGGGTGATGACTAAATGTTCTGCCGGTCTGATACTCCAGGGTAAACAGGTCTTCTGCGGAGGCCAGGGAGTCATCCTTTGGGCTTTCCCACATGGCTCCCAGGAGCCTAGGGCTAGGACTAGAAAGGGAGGAATGTAATGCTGTGAATTTGTGGGTTTGACTTCTCTAGCCTCAAGTTCCCATTCATCTTTCAGTATCCCTGCACCTATAGTCTTGTTAGAAAAATTCCCCTTTTGGGGCGCCTGGGTGGCTCAGTGGGTTAAAGCCTCTGCTTTCGGCTCAGGTCATGATCTCAGGGTCCTGGGATCGAGCCCCACATCGGGCTCTCTGCTCAGCAGGGAGCCTGCTTCCTCCTCTCTCTCTCTGCCTGCCTCTCTGACTACTTATGATCTCTGTCTGTCAAATAAATAAATAAAATCTTTAAAAAAAAAAAGAAAGAAAAATTCCCCTTGTTTTTCCCATTTGTTCTCCAAGTTTGGGGATTTTGATCTGACAATTTAAAAAAATAAATCATGTGCTATTTTCCTAAAACACCATGGGGAAAAGTGGGTATAATGTATAAGTATTATAAATGGAAGTGTTCTATATAAGTCGAGATGATTTTGTAGATACTTGAAATGAGTTCTTTGTTGTAAGAGGTAAACTCGGACATGTGTACAGCTCAGCATTACCAGAGGCAGAGTCCAAGGTATCTATGAGTTTATCTCCTTTCAGTAAGAAAACTTGAAGAAAAAAAAAAAAAGAAAGAAAAGATTTATTTTATTAACGTACAAGTTTTTATTAGAGTAACCAGAATTCTTAGAGGCTGGTTCACTGTGTAAATGTTAATTTCCCGTACTCAAAGCGTTTGGAATGTTTAAAAGCACCTTTCTAAGCATTTGACATACATTAACTGAGTTATTCCTTAGAACATTTCATAAGGTCGGTCCCTTTCCAAAAGCCACACAACTACAAAACGGCACTGCTGGGATTTGAACCCTGGCAGTTAATTTGCTCTGGAGTCTTTTCTCTTAACCACTCTGCTATGCTTGCTTTCAGAAATCACAGTGTTTCTAGTTTTCTTTTTCTTCTTCACTCATGGAACGGTTTCTCGTTTGCTTGGTCACTAGTCTCACATTTACTGAGACCTGCTATCAATTAGGTGTTGCGGTCAAAGATATTTTCCTGTCCTCAAAAACCTCAGCCTGGCAGTGGGAGATAGATACATAAACCACAGATGAAGGAGTTTGGGAGTAGAAGAGACAGATCCACTCTGTGTGTATGTGTGTGTGTGCGTGTGCGTGTGTGTGTATCTCAGGAAAGGCCTCAGGACATCAGCATTTAAAGGAAGGGTGAAGGATCAGGAGGGCTGGACAAAAAAGACCTTAAGAAAAATCATTCCGCAGGTTTAAAATGTAGAAGGTTCAGGACTAAACTACAGATCTATTTGAGGGCAAAAGGAAAAAATGATTGTAATTGCCGGTGTGGGAAAGGCAAAGAAGTTATGGTTGGATAGTGAGATATTAGGGTTAAAAAATACCTAGGAAGAGGGGGGTTCTGAGGGATTTCATTGTGTGGAAAATCATAACAATAATAAATATCAAATTCAACCAAGAGAATTGCTTTGGGAAGTTGGCACTGGGTCCTGACTGTTCTGGGGCTGATTGGTAGCCTTTGTAATAAGCTATTTTATTGGTGCCATTTGTCTTTTGACATAAAAGTACTTGATGCTAAGCAACCGCGTGTAAAAATCAAGCCTCTCTTCTTTATAGCAGATATTTCACCCCTCTGGGGACCAGAGCTGTGGCGGAGGCAGGGTCACCATCATCTTGATTCAAAACACATTTTGAGGGTGATATTATAGATGAGCTCCTTAACTAGCTTGTGAAATGTATCACAAACCTTATACTGGGAGAGTGAGTTGAGTTTATACTGAAGGACTGTTTGCCTGTGACAAAATTGCTTGTTCTGAGTAGATAACATTTTGGGGGGTGTTGTTGACTATAATTCTCATCCTTAGAAGTGGTGCCAAAAGTGGAAATCTTCTCACTGTGCGGGGCACCCCACCCTGTCCTTTTGTAACACACCCAGGCTCAGTTCCTAGGAGACTTTTAGAATAGATGAATGGCTGTTCCATAGAAACTTGTGAGTCTTGCTTTGTTCGCTTGGTTATTTAAGTCTGAATTCAAACATCAGAGTTTGGAATATAAACCATTCTTTAAGGGTGGGATTTATTTTAAATGCTTCCCTTAACCCTGATCACATATGGAAGAGAGAGACACAGAGAGAGAAGAGAGAAGGAGAGAGGCAGGAAGAAATCAGGATATTTCACTAATCCCAATTTCTGACCTCATGTTTCCCTTTGGTAAACACTTGAGTATCTACTATATGCCAGGCCTGGGGGGATATGGGAGTGAATGTGTGGGGTTCTTGAATTCACTGAGCTCTGATTGTAATGGGGAGAGATAGATGTGCACAGGTAATTCCATTGCATTTTTATATATGCAATCCTGGGTGTAGAGTGGGAGTCTAGAGGAGGGAAGAGCTATCTCTTTTCTATGGTAAGGCTTTCCCAGTGGATGGGGGCAAAGATGGGGCTCTTGGGCTGGATCCTAAGAAAGAAGCAGTTCTTCAGGCAGGGTTGGTGGGAAATGATGGAGGTGTTCAGGGTTATATAAAATATTGGAGCATCCATGCCCACTTGGCTTTGTTGGATGACAAATTGACTTTGAAGAGCTGCTGTGTCTCTTCTTCTCAAAAGGAATGAATAGGGGTGTTTGGATGGCTCAGTTAGTTGAGAGTCTGACTCTTGCTTTTAGTGCAGGTCATGATCTCAGGGTCCTGAGATCCAGCCCCCATCTGGGCTCCAGGCTCAGCAGTGAGTCTTCTTGTCCCTCTCCTTCCCCCTCTGGTCCTCCCCCAACTCATGCGCTCTCTCTCTCTCTCCCTCTCTCTCACTAAGATAAATAAATCTTAAACAAACAAACAAAAAACCCAAAGGGAAAGGATAGCCTGGTATACTGTGTTAACCCAGGATCCAAATGCATGTCAATCCTATATTGAATCTCACGAGAGTGCCCAAGATCTTAAAAGAGCATGCTGTAGATAGATAGAGCAAAGAACACTCTCTAGTTAGGCAACTAACTTATCTTTGGGTCGAATTATGTGTAATTTTTTCCTAGGAGATATCTAATTGTAATAATTGCTTTACATAGTTACTAATACCTGAATTGTAGCTATACCAAAACATTTGAAATGCTTTATGCATAATGTTCCTTATTCACAGTTGGAAGGAGGTATGTTATTTGGCATATGTAGGCTTGAAACACAGCTCATTTTCATTGCCAGAATTTATTTTTGTTAAACTATTTCGTGGAGTCTAAAAATAAAGATATGGTTGTAAAATTATAATAGCCTAGAATTAAAAGGATAAAATACTATTTGTGAGTCCTTGTTTTGCAAATATTTATCAGCATTTAATATGTGCAATAATTCTATGAAAATAAAACCTGTTCATTATTTTTTCATTGATTCTTAATTTTTTATCTTACCTATAATCATACCAGTAGTAATGTCTTAATCGGCTCCAATACCACCAACTCTATTTCTAAGTCTGAGTGAAGGGGTCGTTTTGTCTTCTGCTGTGTCCATCTAGCCGGTTGTCTGTTTAATTGTATCTGTGACTTTCCTTTGACCCACATATTATGGGGTTTCTGGGCCAACTTCATACTTGGTTGATTTGAAAGGCAAGTTTTTCTGATTGATGTAGGGTCTATGAACCTAAAAGAAAGTCATGTTTGTTCATGAATTCAGTCAATCAATTTATCAGTTTTAATGAATGCCCACCATGTGCTGTGATAGTTGCTTAGTGGTGAACAGAACTATCCCCTTTCTTGACCTCATGGAACTTAGAGTGAAGTATTGCAGACAGGCATTGAATGAGTCAACAAACAAGTCAGTACATAGTTATCAATTGTGTTAAGGAATACAATAAACTATTTTTTCCTGTTAAAGAGAATAAGGGGCTACTGTTAAAGAGAGGCATGTGTGTGATGGGTCCTGCTATAGATCGGGTTGTCAGGGCTGCTGTCTGCTCTTTCTGTGGACTGTTATTTATTTGCCCTTCTAGGCTGTAAATGCTGATAGCAAGTTTTAGAAATTTAAATATGCACTTTTTTTTTTAAAGATGTTATGATGTGTTTCTTCGTCTATTTAAAGTTCAGTCTGTGTTCATTTGGACCTAGTATTTATCTTATTTCAAATTGTGTGATATGCATACATATGTACATGTTAAATTTTTCACCACTAAAGGAAATTACATATAAATATATATATAATTTAATTGTAGTATATATGTAATTTTTAGAATAAAAACACAATTTCCTTTAGCAGTTGAATTTTTCAGAGAATTTGAGCAGAGGGATGGATGTAGGTTATCTTTCTATTTTTTAGTACTTATGCCTTTTAATTTTGGCATTCACTCCCATTCATTTCTAATAATTGTGCATTATGGAAACATTTGAGACACAGGGCAGACGAAGAGAAAATATTTCCTGAGAGAGCATACTATTTGTATGGAGTATGTAAAGCCCCGTGACGTAACAGACTTTCAGCACTGACGGACACAGTGCAATCCCTTGAACTCCGCTGAGGCATTTCTGAATTAATAGGCCCAGAACTTCTGAAAAAGTTCTGTCCGTGCTTTCACCTGTGTGATGACTACAAACAATACTACAAACTGAGAATCGCAAAGGTATGCGTGACTAGGCTTTTCACAATAAAAATGTTCAAAACATCTGTAGTTTATAGAGGGCTCACAGAATAACCTGAATCCTCATCCCTTTACCTCTATAGAGCTTTTTACACCTTCCAGTATGTTTAGACCTTCCCCTGGTTTGTAGAACCAATTCTTTTCCCAGCCAAGGAAGTCTAAGAATCCTTAATTGGATGGTTTGATGACTTAATAATACCAGATACCTTCTACTAGTTGTTTTTTGGTGATTGGTTACTCAGGTTCCATTCACTCAACTTCTTCTCTTTTCCTTTGGACAAGAATTTGCTCCAGTTATGGTTACCAGGTGCTGGGTTCCATTCCTGTGCCCTGCCTGGTGCGCTCCGTCTGATAAGCATTTCATTGATTCTGTACCGGTGCTCTGCTTTCTGTAGTCAGACACTCCCCCCGACACCTCACGACTGAATCCAGCCCCTGAGACCCTGCTACTCTGCCTCTCTTATACAGACTATGTACTTATTGTGGTGACACCAGTTGACTTTTTTGCCTTCTCCAATGCTGTGGTCTATGATCCATTGCCGGAATGTCCAGTTGCTCATCTCTGTGCCATCGTGGCTTATGTCTGTCTCGATCTTCTCACTGAAAACTTTACTGATAAGCTACATCACCAAATCTCACCCACTCTGGAATACCTCATTGATATTTAATATTGTCTTGGCTACTAAGTAGAATTCAAAAGCATTAGAATTCTTTGTGTCTGAATAAACATTTATTGAGCACCTGCTATATATAAGGCAATGCTTTATGTTGTGACAAAGAGGCAAGTAAGACCTGATCCCAATTTCTAGAGCCACATAATAAGTTGAGAGAACAAAATTAATACATGATACATGATGGGTTAAAGAACACCCCCCCCCAGCATTACACATACACAGAGATAATTTTACTTAATTGTAGAACTTGCTCAGAGAGACCTAATCATACCTATGCTTTTTCACTTCTGTATACACCTAAATTCATGAATTCATTAAATGTGCTTATTCAGTCTTCTTAAGGGTATTTGGTGAAATATTTTTGTTTCATGGTTTGTTTCTTAAAATGTCTTACATTTATTTTGTCCCTTTCTACTTCAGTGAACTTTATAAAAGTATTTCAAGTTATTATGCGTGTTTTAGAAAGAATGAAGCCATTTGTTGATGGGGTTATCACTGTAGCAATTAGGAGAAAAAAAGACTTCTTTGAAATATTTGTGGAATTCTCTATTCATGGGATTCATGGAGCCAAATAATTTCAAGAAATGTCTTGGGTCACTTAATTAAATATTCTGTTTCTTAAGAGATCAAATGTTGGGGGTTTGGGGCACCTGGGTGGTTCAGTTGTTTAAGCATCTAACTCTTAATTTTGACTTAGGTCATTATCTCAGGGTTGGGAGATCCAGCCCCCAGTTGGGCTCCACACTGGGTGTGGAGCTGGCCTAAGATTCTGTCTCTCCCTCTCCCCATGTTCTTCCCCACTTCCCTTTCTAAAATAAATAAATGAATGAATTAATTAATTAATTTTGAGGTTTGACTCCCTTTTGTCTCCTAGTCACTGTTTCTCCTTTGTTTTTTGTTTTTTTTTTTTTTTAATATTTTATTTATTTATTTGGCAGAGGGATAGAGAGCACAAGTAGGCAGAGCGGGAAGCAGAGGGAGAAGGAGAAGCAGGCTCCCTCCTGAGCAGGGAGCCCGATGTGGGGCTCGATCCCAGGACTCTGGGATCATGACCTTAGCTAAAGACAGCTGCTTAACCGACTGAGCCACCCAGGCGCCCTCTCCTCTGATTTAAAAGTGAATGTGGGGACGCCTGGGTGGCTCAGTTGGTTAAGCGGCTGCATTCAGCTCAGGTCATGATCCCAGGGTCCTGGGATTGAGTCTCACATTAGAATCCCAGCCCAGCGGGGGAGCCTGCTTCTTCCTCTGCCTGCTGCTCTCCCTACTGTGCTCACTCTCACTCTTTGTCTCTCTCTGACAAATAAATAAATAAAATCTTAAAAAAAAAAAAAAAAAAAAAGAAAGTGAATCTAAAGTTACTATTTCCTAAAGCAGTTGAAATCCCTTACCTTCCCCCATTGCTTTCTTTCTAAGCCTTTCATATATCTTTAGTTACTGCAAGTCTTTGTCTATTTCTAGATAATTCAGCATTATTGTCTCCCCTTCTTGTTTGCCTTCTTTGACTCCAACTTGTCCTTATTTGTATAAAATAAGCCTAACTTTCACTGTATATGATTAGAAGCTGATGGATATTAAGTAGAGGGATTTTTTTTTTTTTTTTTTAGTATTGCAAATTATTCTTTTGCTGTGAAGTTCATAATACAGTTCCTGTTAAATCATTGAAATACAGTGTTAAGACTTGGTCATTTTTCGACTGCCTTCGGCTCAGGTCATGATCCTGGAGTCTCGGGATCAAGTCCCGCATCGGGCTCCCAGCTCCATGGGGAGTCTGCTTCTCCCTCGGACCTTCTCCTAGCTCATGCTCTCTCTCACTGTCTCTCTCTCAAATAAATAAATAAAATATTTAAAAAAAAAAAAAAGACTTGGTCATTTTTGTTTCAGAACTTCCTTGTTGCTGATTCTATCATTTTCTATCATATGCTTTTTAATTTTAATTCAATTGATTAACATATAATGTATTATTGGTTTCAAAGATCACATACATTTTTAAATCCCTAAATACATGTTTTATTTTAATAGACAGTTGTAATGTTTCTGTGTTTCAAGTTAGCTACAACTAAGCTGGTATAATTTGTAGTGTCCTTTTCTAAGTTTTTAGTGCTAGTAAAGATTAGAGAGTCTCCAAGTGTGAACTCAAAATCTTTGAAAGTTGTTTTGACTTAAAATTATCTCCATTTGATAAGGCTTTCAGTTGAGGAGGAATGGACCTTGCTGAAGTGCAGTTTTATTTCTCATATCTCCCTTCATCTATATAGCTTGTCACTGTATCACAAAAGAAAACGCCCTATGGCTCATTCCTGAGCTTTGACCCGATAATATTGCTTTTTTTTTTCTCCTTGTGATGACTATTAATTTAACCTCTACAAAGCAGTGTTATTGAAGTAAGGAGCACATTACTGTAGTGGGAGTAAATGAATTACAATTTTTTTAAAATACAAAGATAAAAATGGCATGAATATTCTTTTGAAAGAAACAGTTGAGGTATATTTTTATATAAATATTTTCCAGTCAGTTGCCAGTATTTCAATATATTTTTCTACCTAATTCACGTAAATGAAATAGTCTTAACGATATCTATGCTCAGTCTATTTTTCTGAGGTAGAAACGAAATTTACAGTTTTTAAATTCAGCAGTAACCAGGGCGCCTGAATGGCTCATTTGGTTAAGCAGCTGCCTTGGGCTCAGGTCATGATCTTGAGGTCTTGGGATGGAGCCCCAGATAGGGCTCCCTGCTCAGTGGGGAGCCTGCTTCTCCCTGCCCCCTCTGCTCTTCCCTTTGTCCCTCCCCTACTCATTTTTTTTCTCTCTCTCTCTAAAAAATAAGAATAATTAAAAAAAAAAAATTTCAGCAGTAACCATTTTAGAAAGTTTTGTGGTTTTCCTTTTTGATTTTCCCTTATATTTCCGAAAGCCATTATTATTTTTTTTTAAAGGAAGTTTTATAAAGCTAATTTCATACTAGGTGGGTATCAGACATTCTGTTCCTTAAGAATTAGGATCAAAATCACTGGATTTTTTTGCACTAGTCTTTGAGGTGATGTATTACAGTAAAAAGAATTTCCTTACAGAAACTCCTTACTGAGTTTCTCATTTAAAAGAAACATCTTTGCAAACTACCAGCTTTACTGCAGAGATGTTTAAAACAGGTTCAACAGACATGCTTCTTAAAATTATTGGTGCACATGAATCAGTCAGGAGGGCAGTCACCACTAGAGTGCAAAGTGGTAGTATTAATATGATGCTTTTTTCTCCCTCTTTTGAAATGTACAATGACTTTTATTTGAACCAGCAATATTAAGTAGTGGGTTATTTTTGTGAAGATTAATGATGGTTGTAGACCAGCTTAAGTGATACTTTTAACAATTTAGTTGCCCTGAGAGAATTCATTACAGTGTTAGTAAGAACAGTGGTTTATGGGGAGTGGGAGGTGGAGGGGGCACTGAGAGACAGCAAAGATGGTAAGAACCACTTAATGTTTATTTATAATCAGTGACCATTAAGCAACTCCTGGATAATATTGGACCCACTTATGTCCTTTGAAGTAACAGTGTAACTGTCTGCCCACTTAAGAATGCAGCCACATACCTTTACCACATTTGGGTTACTTTCTTTTCTGTCTTCTACTGTAATTATCTCCACAAGTGCCCAAATCTTCCATAATAATGTCTACATGCGAAAGATAGAAATGGTAAATCCTTTGTCATTAAACGATTCCTCAGGACGCCTTGAGTTTGCAGGCTGGTAGGGATTTCAGCATTCTGTTCCACTGTCTTCCAAATGCCTACTGAGAGAGCAGCACCTTTCTGACATCCTGAGGTGTGCGGGGGTGTGATTTATTGGTACCCAGAGCCTGCTCTCTGTGCATTTTATTCCGTCTTCTTGGGGAAGGCAGCCAGTGCAATTTCAAAACTGGAATAGTGATTATGGCTTTCTGATCTAGTGCTGCCTGTCGGGCATGTTAAAAAAGAAAGGCAGGGAAGTTTAATGCAAATCACGATCTCTTTGAGGCAGGGTCATCTTGAGCTGTTTCACAGTGCAATGGCCTTTGGAGAAACTGTTTTTAGCACTTGGAGTGCTTTCAGATGTTGTTTTGAAGAGACTTGACGCTTAGGGCCCAAAGTCCTTATGCAGGTCTGAGGACAAGAGGGAGCACGGGGTCTTCCTGTTGAGGTACACAGAGGATGTCACTCCTTTGGCTAGAGTTCTCTGATCCTTGACATCAAAAGTACGCACATGTCAGATCTGCAGACAGCTGTTTTGTAGCCACATAACTGGATTTCAAAATCTGTATCTGTTGGAAAGTGTAAGCTATCTCAGAGGGTTGTTGTGGGGATGAAAAAATAAAATGTGAACACCCTAAAATCATGCTTCATACATGGTAGACAATAAATGTTCATTTATTTCCCCACAAAGGACAGACCACTGTGTCATGTATACTCCATTGGTGGATGAAAATGAAGCACAGTGTGAATCTTTATAGTGTGTTCATGCAGTCCCTGACATCTTCATTTATCAATGTTCCTACACAACCAGCCTTGGTGAAGGTGTGGTGTTAGCAGAGAGTGGGCCTTGACTCTGTTCATGACACACAAAAACATTCAGCAGTTTTTGGAGTGGACACTTGAATATTTGGTTGTTTTGTGAGTTAGTGAGAACATCATACCTAGGACAGAATGCAGTGTGGCTTGCTGATGTGGTCAAAAGGGGAGACAGATTGATGTGGTTGCTCCAGTGATACTCCAGAAGAGAGAGAACAGCTTATAAAATGGACTATACTGATGCCTTTAGAAGGCACAGGAAGATTCTGGGTGTCATGTAAGGATGATACCATTCATTTCAAACCTCAGTAGCACATGCGATGTTAACTGGGGTGCCTAAATGGGTATAGTCTTCTCCTCCAGGTGAAGAAAGAACTGAGAAATACCCTTGCAAATCTCTTCTTTCTTCAGGGCTGGAGGGTTGGTGGGGGGGGGGGGGGGGGGGGTAGAGGGGTGGGCAACATGGAGTTTGTCTTACCGATTGTCTGTAGCACAGGTGTTCTTAGATTTAAGTAAATCTGATCAGCTCTGGAAAGGACGAAAAGTGATGGGTCTGTAGTCCAGAGTTCAGCCTTCTAGAGTAGCCTTGTCCAATATCAGTCACACATATTATTTTAAATTTTCCAGTAGGCACACTAAAAAGTTAAAAAAGTAATAAAAGTAAAACAGGTGAAATTAATTCTGGTAATATTTTATTTAACTCAATATATACTTAAAATGTATCCTTTTAATATGCAAAAGCATAAAAATTGAAATGTTATATATTCCCCCCTTTTTAGAAGAAAGTCCTAAGACCCCAATGTGCCTTTTACATTGACAACATATAACAAGCATTATTGAGTACTTAACAGGTGTCACTGTAAGCTCTTTATTATTTTATTTTGTTTTCTTTAAATTCAAGTTAACATGCGGTGTAGCATTGGTTTCAGGAGTAGAATTTAGTGATTCATCCCTTAAATGTAACACCCAGTGCTCATCACGAGTGCCCTCCTTAATCCCCATCTCCCCATCCACCTCCCCTCCAGCAAACCCTTCTCTGTAGTTAAGAGTCTCTTATGTTAAGCTCTTTAAATGCATTACTGTGTTTAATCCTTTCAGTTACCTTAAGTGGTAGATACTAGTATTATTCCTATTTTATAGATGAAGAAACTTGGGAATGAGAAGTTAAGGAATCTTCCTAAGATCTCAGAGCACCTCATTGGCCCAGCTAGGGGAGTCTCAGGCCATCCAGCTCCAGAATGGGTGATGTTGACCCTTAGGGTTTCTTGCCTATTAAATCTGTCCTTCAAGTTAGGAAACTGAATGGGTGGAAATTTGCCTTTGAAAAGAGGGATCAGCACTTGAAATTGACATCATCTAAATTGGCATCTTGGAACCCAAAAGTCCAAATAGCTTATCAGAGTCCTGGTGTGGTGAGTGAGCTGCCATCACAAAATGTAGAACTGAGAATCCTGAGGGTTTCCTCTTCATTTTTCTGACTTTTCTTCCTCCTTACAGAGGGTTTAGCACTCACTGTTAACTCACTGGAATTGTGTCCTTTCCTGATTTTTTTTTTTTTTTTTCTCCAGGGTTGGTGGGTTGGGGATGGAGTATTCCAATTCTCCTGGGTGCTTTCGCTTTTCTGTCCCTGGTGCTATTGACCATGTAAACTGTGACAAAACCCCATTGTGGTCTTTGAATACTATTTAATTCCTTTGCATGTGCTTCACAGTTAACATTTAATGAGCTTAGGCAAGATGGCCTGGGCTCAGCATGAACCCTGTCCAGATCAGTTAGATGTGACTTTGGAGCTGGGTTTTATTGACATTTTACATGCCAAAGCTGGTTTGGGAAATTGCATGTTACCACATCCTTATTTCTGATTCTAATGGGGGAAGTTGACATTTGCCAGATTTTTAGCAACCACTGTTTTAACAAGATGGACTTCTGTCTTTGACACTGCTGTATTCCCCAGCCTTGAGTTTTGACTGGTGAGGAGACACGGCGATTCAACAACTATTGAATGAATGAATTTTGGTGCTTTCAGTTCTTTTTGTTGTTGTTGTCTGTTTCATTGACTCTCATGTAGAAAACACAACTTCTCTCAAACTTACTTATTTAACACAAAAGTATAATTTTAAAAAATAAAGAAAAAGGAAAGAGAGAGACAGGCAAGAGAAACATTAACTGAAGCATTACTAATAGTCCCCATATCTAAAAGAACATTAGCTATGGTGTGTTAGTTTTTCTTGAGTTCACTTTCTGACCATATTTATTATAGAAATTTGAACATCTATGTATACAAAGGTAGTATAAAATACCTGCATATGTTTTCTGAACCTCAGGAATTATACACATTTTGTCAATCTTAACTATCCTATTTTTCCCTGTTTCTGAAGAATTTTAAGTTAAGTCCTAGATATGATGTTATTTTACCTCAAAATTCTTCAGTACGCATTTCTGAGAAGGACTAGTTTTAAAAAGTAATTATCATTTAATCATTACACCTAATATAATGAACAATATTTTCAAGAGTTAATATTAACAGCCAGTCCATATTTCTGGTGATCTCAAGGATGTGTTTTTATAGATGTTCCCTGCCTCTGCTCCAGTTTAGGACCTAAACAGACTTCACATTTTGTAGTGATTGTTGGGATTCTTAAGTTTTTTAAATTTATTATTGTCCTTCACTCCCCTGCTGCTGTTGTTTCCCCCCTCATGCCATTGACTTGTTGACACAATGAGCTCATTTGTATGTTCAGATGCGCCATATTGCTGTTGGCTTTCACATGGCGTACACTTTCCTTTCACTTGCTCTTCTATAACCTGTAAATTGGATATTCCATCTAGAGATGTGATTAGATTCAGGCGTGTTCATTTCTTTACTCCTTTGGCAAAAAGAACTCAGTGGGGACACTGTTCACTTTTACCTTCCTTCAACAAGGACATGATGTCTGGCTGCTGCTCTTTGAGGGGATCTAGTCAAGATACATAGGTCAGGAGCTCCCTGCTGTACTGATGTTAGGCTCAGTCACTGACCGATGGAATCAAATCAGATGTGCTACATACACCCTTGGGCCAGCCTTCTTGTATCTCTGCAGTCACGATCAGAAACACTTCCTTTGGTTTGTTGGCTCTTCAAATTGGGCCCCAGAATAAATATTTGCGGAGGGGCACCTGGGTAGCTCAGTGGGTTAAAGCCTCTGACTTTGGCTCAGGTCATGATCTCAGGGTCCTGGGATCAAGCCCCACATCGGGCTCTCTGCTCAGTGGGGAGCCTGCTTCCTCCTCTCTCTGCCTGCCTCTCTGCCTACTTGTGACCTCTGTCTGTCAAATAAATAAATAAACTCTTTTTAAAAAATTTAAAAAAATAAATATTTGTGGAACAGACTTAAATCTACTCCATAGTGAAGGACCCAAGGTCAGATCAGACAGGCAGGCAACATTGCTTATAGCTCTCACTCCCAACCTATCAACATCCTGGAGAATAAAAATGAATAAAAATTACTTTAAGCCACTGAGTTATGGGGTTGTTTGTTATATAGCAAAATAGCTGACTGATGCACTCATAAAAAATTGGAGACATTTAAATTGTCTCTGCTTAAGGCAGTTACACTTCTAGTAAAATTTGTATCAGAAGCTATGAAAATATTTTAAAGTTTAGCATTTGAAGAGATTAACTTTCATCTGACTGGAAAATTCATTTTTTGAATTTTTTAAAATTTTATTTATTTTTTATTTATTTGACGGAGAGACAGAGATCAAAAGTAGGCAAAAAGGCAGGCAGGCAGAGGGAGAGGAAGGGAAGCAGGCTTCCCACCAAGCAGAGATCCAGATGCGGGGCTTGATCCCAGGACCCTGGGACCACAACCTGAGCCAAAGGCAGAGGCCTTAACCCACTGAGCCATGGAAAATTCATTTATATGGAAAACATCCCAAAGCCACTACTTAACAGTGTGATACACAGTTCTTAAGAGTTGTATGTCCAGAAAAAGAGAACAAGCACTTTCTTTAAATAAAGTCTGCTTAGCGTAGCTGAACAGTTATACCAGACCCTGAGTTAATACACTTTCATCAGGTTTCACACTGCTGACAAGCAATAAAAAAGAGTCACATGATGCTGTGGGCTGAGAAAATGTGTTCTTCACGTCCCACAAATAAACTGGTGCAGGAAATTTTAAGACCTGAATAATGAAAATGAAACAAAACTCTTGTTTTCTTAGAAATCCCCCCTTTCTATCTGCGCAGAGTGGAGTAACAGATTCAGATAGAATGCCAAATTCCAGGGATATGACTTGCTACCATTTTATTCTGCCACTATTACTAAACATTTCCCATGTGTGGTAGGCTTTGCACGGGGCATTTCACCATTATCACTTCAAGTAATAACCTAAGAAATGTGTGTTATTACCATCTGCACTGTGGAAAATGAAAAGGCTAAACTGTAAAGGGCATAAGTAACTTGATAAAGCTGTAGAACTAGGAAGTGGTCAGGCAGCGATCTGAAGCCAGGCTGCCTTACTCCAAACCAGTGCTCTTACTCATATCCTATACCATGAAAAAAATACTTCTCGTATCTCCATTTTTTTTTTTTAAGATTTTATTTATTTATTTGAGAGACAGTGAGAGAGAGCATGAGCGAGGAGAAGGTCAGAGAGAGAAGCAGACTCCCCGTGGAGCTGGGAGCCCGATGCGGGACTCGATCCCGGGACTCCAGGATCATGACCTGAGCCGAAGGCAGTCGTCCAACCAACTGAGCCACCCAGGCGTCCCTCGTATCTCCATTTTTTTAAAAACATTTTTATTTATTTATTTGACAGAGAGAGATCTCAAGTAGGTAGAGAGGCAGGGGGCGGGGGAAGCAGGCTTCCTGCTGAGCAGAGAGCCTGATGCAGGGCTCGATCCCAGGACCCTGGGACCATGACCGGAGCCGAAGGCAGAGGCTTTAACCCACTGAGCCACCCAGGCGCCCCTTGTATCTCCATTTTGACATCAGAAATGACTATGTAGGCATTATCACAGACCATCTTCCAATCTTTTCTCCTCAAATGGAAGAGATCCAACATGGTCATATTTAAAGACATACTTCATGGTCTCCCTCTTAACCCCCAAATGCTTACATGCAGTCAAGCCATCAGGATGCTCACAGAGCAATTTCAAACACCCTTCAAAAATCAAGCAAGCTTGGAGATTGAAAGTCCATACCTGATCAAAGATTGATGGGATGTATGAAAAAGACACAGGGATCAAAGTCCCTGGGAGTGTTGTGGGTGTGAGTTCTGTCACCAAGTTCTGATTTGATTCTGTTGGTCAAAGTAGGTCAGTTACTGAGCCTAACATCAATGGAGCAGGGAAGTGTACCACTTTTGTGAAGGTGGAGAGGGGAGAAGTTTGCCGAACAGTATCTAATTTATCCTAATAACCAGGGTCATTGGTATGATTATCTAACACGGTTTGATGTTATATACAGTTTTTACCTTTGAAAACTCTGCCATTAATCCTGCCTTTCAGCCTGCTTACTCTGTATACAGATGACCAAGTTTTTTACCCATCATGTTTAGGTAAGGAGAGATAAATTTTATTTGAGGATTTAAGGCCTCCTTCCGGAAAGTGAGGCATTTTCATGGCTATTTTGGATACTTGGTAACCTTTTTTCTTTACTTTTCTCTGCACAATTTGTCTCAGAAAGGATCTGTGGTATTACAAGGAATTTGACTTCTGGAAATAAGGAGTTAACTCAGCATGTAAAGGTAAAACACTAGGAAATAGATGTTAATTCAATTTGCTGTAGTAACTGGGTCATGTACTACACTAGTAACTCTAGAATTTCCAGATTCTAATCTTTTATCTTCGACCAATTCACAGAACTTCCAGGGTTAAGTTGCCTAATCTCTGGGTGCTTGTAAGTGAAACCAGTGGAGAGGATAGATGTGAAAGCCTGAGACAATTGTGGTGGTTTTCACTGACCAGATAAAATTATTTTCAAATACTTTAAAATTTTATTAATATAAAATTCTAATTCCTAATTCCTAATCATTCTACCTAAGGTGCACTGAAATTTACCTTAGTGCAATTGATGGGGTAAATGTTTTTTTAAAAAGATTAGTGTTGGGGTGCCTGGGTGGCTTAGTGGGTTAAGCCTCTGCCTTCGGCTCAGATTCCAGGGTCCTGGGATCAAGCCCTGAATCTGGCTCTCGCGGGTCGGCGGGGAGCCTGCTTCCCACCCCATCCCCCAGCCTGCCTTTCTGTTTACTTGTGATCTCTGTCAAATAAAAAATAAAATCTTAAAAAAAAAAAGATTAATGTTATGAACCTATTAAAGAATAGTACATTGTAAAAATTAGAAGATTTATTTTGGGGGATATAATCAATACTAATTATAATTAGTGCTAATTTGAAGTGTACTTAATCTACTCACAAAGCATGCCCAGTGGACTTTGAATTCACAATTTCCATAATGAACTGAAAGTAAGAAAGTGGCTTTTATTTAAGTATGTTTCACAATAAATGCTATTTCCGTAATTCAAATTTATTGCTAACTAAATCACATGAGTAGGATTTTTACCATGTTTACAAAATTACATATTTTCCAGATGCATGAAAGGCACTGTCGATCTCAGATAGTTGCTTTTGATATGAAGTGTCTTAGCAAGTCATGTGGTGGTTAGTATTTTCCTTTCCTTTCTCTCTCTCTCTCTCTCTCTCTCTTTTTTATACAGAGCCTTAAATGTATTAAAAAATGTAATGTAATCTAAGTAGGTGAGAGAGGTGGGGTTGCCACTATCCCTAAGTGCCTTCCCATCTCCATTAGAGTGAAGTGTTTCATTTAACAATACATTCTCTGTAGGATTTTCCAGTTTCTTACAGGAAGAGAAACAAATTTTGCAATAAACTGCAATTGTGATGTTTGATTCAATGGGAAATGCCAGCCCATTGATAGATTTCTAGTCGTATCATTTCCCAATCTAGGGGGAAGAAAAGAGATTTCATACCACAGAGCCCACCACTCTTATTTTTTTCTACCCATTCTTCCTTTCCCTTTGGCTTTCCTGTGGAATTATGAACTCCCTACCTGGAGTCTTCTTGATCCTTTAGATCACAGATGAAGGTGTAGTGGTGACTCTTATTTCTACTACTGATATTACTATAATTTATGAGAATTTCAGGGTCAAAAATTATTTATTCATTATTATTATTATTATTATTATTATTATTATTATTATTATTCTTGGAGCCCAGTGCGGGGCTTGTACTCATGACCCTGAGATCCTGAGACTGAGACCTGAGCTGAAATCAAGAGTTGGACACTTAATCAACTGAGCGACCCAGGTGCCCCAAACATTATGTATTAGAGATCATAGAAAGCATGGTTCCAGTAGCCTAGATTTCCTCTTACTCCAGTCATGAAATATGTTTTTTCAAAGAAGTTTTTCATGCATGGTTCACTATTTCATTACTGCTCCTATTATTGCTATTTCTTTTTTTTTTTTAATATTTTATTTATTTATTTGCCAGAGATCACAAGTAGGCAGAGAGGCAGGCAGAGAGAGGGAAGGAAGCAGGCTCCCTGATGAGCAGAGAGCCTGATGCGAGGCTCGATCCCAGGACCCTGAGATCATGACCTGAGCTGAAGGCAGAGGCTCAACCTGCTGAGCCACCCAGGTGCCCCTATTATTGCTATTTCTGCTACCATTTATTGAGGGTTTATTTCATGATGGAGACCCGTGGCCAGCTCTTTATACGTGCTCTCATTTAGTCCCTAAATGAGACTCTCTGCAGTAAGTGTTATGACATCCATCTGACACATGAGGATTCTGAAGCCCAGAGAGGATCAGCAATTTGCCCAATTTGTCACATGTTTGGTAAAATAGGGAGCAGGGCTCCAAGCCAAGTGTGTCTCCATGTAGAGCCTGTACTCAGGAGCACTATGCTAAACGCCCCATTGCTCTGTAATCCACCTCCTTTGGTCTTGACATTTGGATTAGGGTACCTTAGATAGTTCTCCCTCCTTTCACTCTCAAGTCCCAAGTTCAATGACCATCTTTCTTTTTGGTCCGTTAAAGAAAACTTCCATTTGTTACTTATTTAATACACATGTACTAAACATCAGCTGTGTGAAGAGTGCTTACTATGTTAGGAAACAGAGCTCTAAATATTTGTTTCTTGCTAGTACAGTCTACAAAGTGTTTGGGTAGCTGATAAAATGCATACAATCAGAGAAGTTAAAAATAAATCTCAGAGATCATTAGGATAAAATGACTTCCTTCCCCCGGGGGCTGTCTGGAAGAGTCCCCACTTGAGGGTCCTGCTTCCATGTTCTTTATTTGTCTACCTGGTCTGTTCTGCAGGACATAATGAACTCTTATGGCCACTTTCCTTCTCAGACTTCGCCCAGAGGACTCTGCCCTCACCCTGAGCCCTGGAAGCAGGCCATCCTGATTCATGACCACAATGACCAGCGTCTCCTGAAGATTTCAGAGTGTGCAGAATATTTTCACATGGATTGTCATGTTTGTTCCTTACAACCCTGACAAGCAGTGGTCATGTGGAAACTGAGTCATGTAATACAGCTTGCCCACATTCCGGGAAGCTCCTCTGAACCTCACTGCTTCCTTGAATTGTTCCCCGGACTTCATTTCTCTCTGCCATGGGGTTCTTCTTCCTGATTCAGTTCTCGCAGAGGCTGTTGCTGGCCCCACCATGCCCCTTCACGTCTCAGCATTTTTGTTAGTGGGAGACCCTCCTTGTGCCCTTTTAAAACTTGTTTCATATTGTTGAACACCAGCTAGAACAGTTACTTAAATCTGCTTTCTCATCTCTTACACCCCATAAATCATACAATGTGAGGTTTTAATGACATAAATATAAATGCGGAGGCCTCATGGTACCTCGCAATCTGTGTCCAGTGGCTAGTATGGTATTCAGGTGATGGTGTACTTATGGAGCGTGAGGAAAATAATAGAAGATGTGTTTTCTGACAGTGGTCATCTCAAATAGTTGGATACGTTAGTTGTGTAAGTATTGCTGGAACAGAGGAACCGTGTATTCTGTGCCTCACAGAGGTGAAAACCAAGGTCTGCCAGTAGGTCTGTCTTCCTTTTCACCAAATGGGAAGTGATGTTCCTACAGGTCGCCACAAGTACACAGCTGATTGTAACCTCTTCTTGAGCAACTGAAGCTGGCACAGGAAATCGGAGATATTATGACTAAAGGGTGCGTCAGGGAGAAAAATGTTCTGAAATGTCACTTAAACAACCAAGTGGCAGAATGGCAACATTTCCCTATCAATGTTAGAAAACATCCTAAGTGAAAAAGGATCCTCAAAAAATTTGTTTAAAAAAAAAAAAAACCATTTTCGGTTCCTTTGAGGTTTGTTAACATTTACCCTTTTAAGTAGAGTTGCCAGATTTGGCAAATAAAAGTATAGGACACCCTGTTAAATTGTAATTTCAGGTAAATAATGAAAAAAATTGATAGGCAAGTCCACTTCATATATAATATTGGAGACATACTTACACTAAAAACTTCTGTTATTTTTCTGAAATCTGTATTTCTCTGGGCATTCTGTATTTTATTTGGAAATCCTGCTTTTAGGAAAGTATTGATCCACATTTAGGTCAGTTTGAGAATGTTGTTTTTTAAATGTAAATAATGTGTATAAAAGCAAATGGGTCTAACTCTAGCTCTTCTTTTTTTTTTTTTTTTTTTTTTAAGATTTTATTTATTTATTTGACAGACAGAGATCACAAGTAGGCAGAGAAGCAGGCAGAGAGAGAGAGGGGGAAGCAGGCTCCTTGCGAGCAGAGAGCCCGATGCGGGACTCGATCCTAGGACCCTGAGATCATGACCTGAGCCGAAGGCAGTGGCTTAACCCACTGAGCCACCCAGGCGCCCCAACTCTAGCTCTTCTGATACAATTTTAATTAGCTAATAAAGCATAGGAGTTTAAAAACTGACCTTTCTGAAGTCAATGCAACTAGATTTAACTAAAAATGAAGGTAAGGAATCCTAGAAACAAGAAAGTAGGATTTATAGTTCATAGTCAATATCTGTTTTCCTTTACCTTTATTTCACCATTGCTCCTAATTGTGCCCTCTGGAGACTCTAGAAAATAATGGTGTTACTAATGATAGCCAGCGCCTCTTGAGATCAGTTATGTGCCAGGCACTCTTGTAGTGTTTGTTTTAGTTTATTTAATCATCACAACAACCTTTTGAGACAGGTACTTTTATGATTTCTGTTTGTTATCAATTAGGAAACTAAAGCACAGAGAAGCTAATTAGCTTAACCAAAGGAACATCTCTTCTTCAACCCTTGAAGTCTTGAAGTATTTTTCTCTTTTGTAGTCTTAAAGTTTCCATGTCTTTGATTCCTTGTAGGACAAAGTGTCTAGACTCCTTCCTATCCTTGTTCACCTCTGGGTTAACTATGGTTTGTCAGTGCCCTTGAATGTATTACGGTCAACATTTAAAAGTACCTTTTATGGTACCTTATATAAAATTTGTAAGCAGAGAACATTGGGATGTTTTAATGGCCTTTTTACTGGATGCTGTGCTTCTAATGGTGGTCCAAGGATTATATGAATTTTTATTTTAGTAATTTTATTTTTTGGTGGTGAACATACTTTCACATAACTCAGTTGACTCAAATTGAGTTCTTCTTCAAGTAAAACTTGAAGGTTCCTTATCTACACAAAATGCAAGCAAGACTTTTCCAGTTTCTGTGCAATTTGTTTTTAAAGAAATGTGTAGGAATTCACTTGTATTTGTTTGATTTTTTAGAAATTATTTCATTTTACCTCACTCTTCCTGGCTGGTATCATGGCATCTAATAAATCATAACAGTAGTAATGGTACGTACTTAGAACAGAGATCCAAACTCTGCAGGAAAGCATATGAGTGAGTATGTGAGTATCTCCTGTGTGTGTCCCCTTGCTTGGACTTTCCCAGGCTCCGCCTGTCTTTCCCTTTGGCTTAAGTCGTTGACAGGGTGATATCAATGTGTTTTATACTCTTTGAACCTCTTGTCTTAAGAAGAAGCTTGGAGCTATGTTACAGCATTCTTTGTTAAAACCTGACAGACTCAGTTGCCTGGGCGGCTCAGTTGGTTAACCGTCTGCCTTCGGCTCAGGTCATGATCTCAGGGTCCTGGGGTCGAGCCCTGCGATAGGCTTTCTGCTCAGCGGGAAGCCAGCTTCTCCCACCTCCTCTGTCTACCACTCTGCCTACTTGTGCATGTTCTCACTCTCTCTGTCAAATAAATAAAATAAAATAAAAGAACCCGACAGACTCTTAAATCGCCTGACTTTGATGAGCCACAACCATCCTGCCTGGTCAGATATGTTACCCCTAAATCACCATGTCATTCTGTGACCTGCTTGCACGTGTAAAGCTTCTCCCGAAATAGTGAGATTCCTAATCGTTTGCTCTTAGGAATGAAAGTAGCAGGGAGCTAGTAAGAAGAAGCATTTACCTGGGGAATTATAGACCATTTCCATGGCATGTGAGGAAAATGTATAGCTCTAATGGTGGTAGATACAGCTGGGGGCAGAATGGGAGACACAAGGCACTTCTTGTTTGTTTTAAGGAAAGGTCAGATTTAGATATACCAACGAAGAAAGAATCTTCTACCATCTCTTAAAACCAGAAGAAAGGTAAAATTATGTTCATATATCTGATAGCCCTAAAATTTCAAGAAGAATCCAATACATTTATGTATCTGGAGTCGATCATCTATCAGTATACCATTTAGTGGAAAACAATTTTCTGTATTTGTCAACATAATCAGTAATTAGCATCGTATCTGTGCAGGTGTGTTCAATAAATATAAGTCATAATTTCACTCACGTTGGCTTGTGCTTTTAATGTGTAACTGCCATGAAGTGATTAATGTTTATTATTACTCTCTCTCTCAGACTGCTTTGACATTCTTTAGCTACTTTTAATCCATTAAGTTTACTGATTAGTTCTTAGTTCCCAAAGGTGTTAAAATGAATCATATTTGATAAAAATTTGAGAGCATTATGGAGAAAATTATAAGTATTACTCATTGCTTTCCAGTATCAACATTCAGCCTAAAATGTTGCAGCGATACTGCAGACAAAACTAGCATGTTAAAATACACACATATTACACATAAATTATAGGTGCTCTTGTTTTTGTTTTTATTTTGTTTTTGTTTTTTTAAAGATTTTATTTATTTATTTGATGGAGAGATAGAGAGCACAACTAGGCAGAACGGCAGACAGAGGGAGAGGGAGAAGCAGACTCCCGGTCGAGCAGAGAGCCTGATGTGGGACTTGATCTGAGGACCCTGGGACGATGACTTGGGCTGAAGGCAGCTGCTTAACCAACTGAGCCACCCAGGCGCCCCTGTAGTGCTCTTTGAAGGCAATCTGTTACACGCCATAGTTTAAAACATGATAGTATAATACATGGTATCCACAATTCATTATTGAACACTTACAAGTGATTTATTAATGAAAGACTTTTTCCAAAAACTTCATCCATCTTCAGCACAGAACAGAATGGATTCATAATTCTATTTTATAAACAACATATATTTTTAAGAGTCATGTTAGTTTCTATAAATATTTAAAGTATTTTCATAGTATCAAAAGTACAAAATGAAAACAGTTCTAATTTGGTTTCCTTTCATAGGAGTTGTTTTTCCCATCATGGCAGTGTAAATACTACTCCATTTTTATTCTTAATGTTCTTTTTTTTTTTTTTAAAGATTTAATTTATTTATTTGACAGAGAGATCACAAGTAGACGGAGAGGCAGGCAGAGAGAGAGAGAGAGAGAGAGAGAGGGAAGCAGGCTCCCCGCTGAGCAGAGAGCTCAATGTGGGGCTCGATCCCAGGACCCTGAGATCATGACCTGAGCCGAAGGCAGAGGCTTAACCCACTGAGCCACCCAGGCGCCCCTCTTCTTAATGTTCTGAAGAATCCCAAGTACACTGCATTTTTTTTTTCCTAGTAAGATATTTAGCAACTTCTTTTTTTTTTTTTTTTTTAAGATTTTATTTATTCATTTCCAGGGAGAGAGAGCATAAGGGGGTGGGGTAGGGGGAACAGTGGGGAGAAGAAGAAGCAGGCTCCCTGCCGAGCAAGGAGCCCAAGGCTCCCTCCCAGGACCCTGGGATCATGACCTGAGCTGAAGGCAGATGCTTAACCATCTGAGCCACCCAGGTGCCCCAATATTTAACAACTTCTGTGCCATTTCTCCTTTTTGGATAACTTAATTGACCATGTAATTGAACCATGTTGGGGATGGAGGAAAGATTTATCTCGAAAGTTACTTAAATCAGAAAAGCATATTGCTTTTGGTTTTTGAACTTCTGACTACTGATTGACATTAATCTTATTTATTGGATATTGATTTGCAGTCAGTTGCTCTTCCCCTGTCCCACTGACTTGTCTCTCCCTTTTTCCCCTTTTGGCTTTGCAGTGAATAAAATCGAACATGTCTGACTGTTTTACTTAACATACATACCTTGACATTTATATTTAACAGATCTCTTGTAGAAAAGAATCTCTAAATAAGACTGTCTGTGTTTTATGTATGAAAATTATACTTGTGCTTGTCAAGCTTTAAGAATTAGTGTATTTAGTTATCTCACAATTAAATGTAGTTTTTTTCCTGAAAAAACAAAAAAAACAAAAAACCCTGTGTAATGTTTAGTTTTTAACCTATATTATTAGACAGAAAAATGAGACTTATGTCCACTTGAGCAGTTGGTTCTAAGCTTCATTTCAATTTTAAATGAAAAATGAATTTTTTAAAAAATCTCATTTTGTTTTCTAAAACCTTGAACGCACTTTACCTAGAGTTTAGGGCTTATTTGTAATCATAAAGGAATAATGATCAAACTTTCCAATAAGATGAGTGTTTAGGGAAATGTGAATGAAACCAGTCACCTGGAGAATGTCCAAATATTGCAAAACATATTTTGAAAATATCAAGTGGGCCTTTGGGTGGAATTCCATAAATAGTCAGAAAAGCCAGATGTCTTTGATCATCAAATAGTCTGTGGAAGTGTGCCAAGGTGTCCTAAGCTTTCCTCGTCTGGCTTTTTTTTTTTTTTTAATAACCTATTTAATATGAAGATGAGGTCCAAAAATTTAAACTATTTTTGCCAAATCCAGTTTGTCTTTATTAACTCTGATTGTTCAGATCCTAAAATAATGAAGAATCTGATTTAAAAATATTTTAAAGACCCTCAGTTCTCCTCCCTAGTCAGCTTGACTCAGCAAATATGTATTATGTACCTGCTATGAACAAGGTGTCAGGCTTGTTTCCAAGGGATATAAAAGTATAGAAATCACACTGTTCACCTCGAATTATTGGGAACTGTTCTAACAAAATAGTTTCATGTAGTGTGTTTTATAGAGTTTTCTAAATGAATACCTAAAAATACTGTATTTTTAGCATATAAATCAAGAAATATTTTAAGAATTTTTATTCACTCTGACAGTCTCTAGAAGAGTATAAGGAAATTGTCACAGGTTATACTTCTCTTTGACAAAGTAATATTATGATCTAGCATAAGAGGAGATAAAATAACAGATAATGCAAGGATATGAGCAAGTGATAATTATATTATCTAAGAGTTCAAAGAAAATCAAGTTAAGAAATCAGTAGTCACTGCATTTATTTGGGTACTTCCTTTGGACTGGAAGACTTTATTCCGGGTGTACTATTAATTTCTCTGGGGAACTCTCCTTCCCTACCCCTCCACCCCGATACACATAAAGGCAAAGTTTAGCCCCACTGACATGTACATGCTCACAAGTTTCATTGTTGTTCTGTGTGTGTATGTGAGAGGGTGGTTGAATCCATGTAGTAGAAGTACTTTGTAATAAAAATCTTAGGTTAGAAATTTAAGTTGTCATCCCACTTTTTGGACTGGGCTAAAATTCCATTGTTCGCTGCCAAATTTGAGAACTAGTTAAATTTAATTATATAGTATCTAGTGAGTTGTGTCTGAATTTTCTGTTAAATTATATTAATCTTTAGAGGAAAGACTTTGTCTTAATATTAAGCTTTCTTACTGATCTCCAAGTTCTCCTTTATGCTGTACTTCCCCTAGCAGCTGTCTACTATGCAACCATTAGTGCTGTTCCATCCAATGCAGGGAACTGCATGGGAGTCTTCAGTAGTTCTCTATTGTTTACAAAAAACATTTGGTAACAGCAAAAAGTCTGTCTTCCAGCCTGGACTCCTTTCCTTCCACTGCAAAAATTCTTTTCATGAGGAGGCTCTGCATTTTCTGTGTGGTTGCTGCTGTTGTATTTTCTACCAGAATATTCCTTTCCCTCTTTTTCTAATGGGTGAATTCCTTCTTATCATGTAGGGTTCTAATGCAAATGTTAGCTCTTCTGTGTCTTTCCTTGGCCCACTGTCACAGTATTTTATTCCATGATGTGTGTTCCCATATTTATTATAGCATGTTGTAGATAGTTTATCAGCCAGAATCCAGTCAGGCACAGTAACTACACCAGTTATTTGAACAGTGATACTTTTTTTTTTTTTTAAGATTTATTTATTTGTTTGACAGATCACAAGTAGGCAGAGAGGCAGACAGGGAGAGAGGGGGAAGCAGGCTCCCCGCTGAGCAGAGAGCCAGATGCGGGCTCAATCCCAGGACCCTGAGATCATGACCTGAGCCGAAGGCGGAAGTTTTAACCCACTGAGCCATCCAGGCGCCCCTGAACAGTGATACTTTAATATAAAGAATCGTTAACTAGGTCTAAAGGTGTTACCAAGGAAACCGACAATGTGAGAAGAGAACATTGAAGTATCAGGAAGGTTGCAGCTGTAAGGAAGAGGTTAGGTTATTAAAACTTAGAAACAACAGAACTGAAACAGACTGAGGAGTTGAGTGCTGCTCTTGCTGAGTTCAGAACAGGGCCGTGTGTGCCTGGGATCCAGTGGCCAGTTGGTTGGTACTTAGGTGATAATGGCTTATTAACTGAGAGGGATAATGCAATATCTTCTTTGAGTTTACTATAAGCTTTTTTAAAAAAACAATCTCCCCCCCCCCCAAGGATTTTATTTTATTTATTTATTTGACAGAGAGAGAGAGAGAAATCACAAATAGGCAGAGAAGCGGGGTGGGGGGTGAAGCAGGCCTCCTGCTGAGCAGAGAGCCCAATGCGGGGCTTGATCCCAGGACTCTGGAATCATGACCTGAGGCGAATGCAGAGGCTTAACCCACTGAGCCACCCAGGTGCCCCTACCATGAGCTTTTTGATGTTGGTATTGTATCTTGTTTATCTGCTACTCCCACACCCCGAAGCTTCTCAATCTAAATATTTTCATAACTCATTTGATAGTAATACCTAATCTAACCTGTTGATATAATATACATGTTGCTGGAGAAATATTGATTCTGAATGAGCATCTGTTTGGGAAAGTTAGATTTAACCCAACTGCTTTTTTTTTTTTTTTTTAAATATTTTATTTATGTATTTGACAGAGAGAGACACAGCAAGAGAGTGAACACAAGCAGGGGGAGTGGGAGAGGGAGAAGCAGGCTTTCTGTCCAGCAGGGAGTGTGTGGGGCTCCAGAACAATGGGATCATGACCTGAGCTGAAGACAGACGCTTAAGGACTGAGCCACACAGGTGCCCCCCAACTGCCTTTTTGAAAACCTGGAAAAATGCTTTATTACACAAGGCATCTGGCCCAATGGTTTAGATAAGGGATCTGGATTGTGAGGGTATGTTAATGGCCTATATATTATATATAATGTCTTTTGTAGGTTTAGTAAAGATTCAATGAAATAAAAACAGACTGTTGACTGACTTGCTGTTGTTCTATTATTTTTCAGGCTGATAATCTTGTCTTGGCTAGGTTTTTTTTTTGTTTGTTTGTTTTTTTAACATGTGAGACTTTTTAGAGAGGTAATAGATTTATGAGCTCTTTGTAGTTCCTGAGTGCATAGAGATACTCTGGTTTATTAGAGTTTTGCAAATGAAAATGGAAGCTCTTTTGTTAGAGCCTTTGAGAAAGAAAACAGAAGATATTTCCAATTCCTTGTAGCTATGATGCTGTAGCAGGTTATGACTCAGGAATGAATTTTCATGTCGGTTTATAGTAAAGGAAGTTGAGCAGGATGAAGGGTATATATTTCATTCAACTTCTGAGAGGCAACTTCCACTAAAATTATAGAAAGAGGAATAATTTGGAGTTTCTGCTAAAATGTAGAAAGAGGAGTAATTTGGGATTTCATTAGTCTGATCTTTCTAACTGAAAACTAGGAGGTAAGGCTCTATACTTCCTTTGACAGGATTCAGATGGTAACTCCCTGCCAGGTTTATTTCTGTCAGTATTATATACTGCTCCTGGTGCTTTTCCCTCAAGTTAGTATACTTCTGGTTTTCTGTGCTATGGGCAGGGACATGCCAATATGAAGATAAGAACTTGGCAGGTAATTGTGAATAAAAATACATTCAAAGCGTAGAAAATATTTAAGAGAACTTGAATTACTTGAATTCCTTTGAGAAGACTGGAACTGCTCTGAGAATGTAATCTTTTGAGATAGAATCATTCCTGTGTTCATTCCAGATAAAGAAAATAATAGAACTGGGGCCCCTGGGTGGCTCAGTAGGTGAGCGGCTGACTCTTGGTCAGTATCAGGTCATGATCTCGTGGGTCATGGGCTCTGCACTCAGCGGGGAGTCTGCCTGGGATTCTCTCCCTCTGCCTCTCTTCCCACTCATGCACCTGTAATCACTCACTCTCTCAAATAAATAGATCTTTTAAAAAAGAAAAAATAGAACTATAACCATCTTTAAAAAAATGTTTCTGTTTTCGGATGCCAGAATAGTAAAAATTTACAATTTAAATCTTGTAGGGTCAGTTAAATTTCAGACTATCCTTAATAATAAGGCTAAGGAATTCTTTCTTTAAATTTCTTGCGCTTCACTCAACATGCATGGATTTTTCTGATATTCTTAACTATGCTCCACTAGACAGGGGCTGTAGAAGACAGAGATGCCAGAGGTTCCTGACCTGAAGGTACCAAGAACTGCTTTCGTGGGAAGAAAATAAAAACGAATGGGAACTAAGTAATATTGATGAAGTAAATAATACTAGTTGAGGACAGTAGAAAAAATTGTGTAAGAGCAATCACATTCATTGCCAGTATCAGATATCAACAAAATTGCCAGGTATTTTAAGAGGAGGGTCCCATTGTAGGCTGTGGTAAAGTTGAATCATAGCCAGTGTTACCATTTGAAAAACAAAATGGCTTTGTAGAACAAATTGTTTTTTCCTTTTGCATATAACCCAAAACTCTGTTGGTTTGGTTGAAAGAAATCCAGTGTAGCGAACCATCTTCTGCCCAGTGCTTTACTTTAAATCTTTGTCTACATGAGGTAAACAGTAATAGTTACTCCAAGGAAAAAAAATCAAAGAAGTGTGGGCCATGCAGCGATATCCTCTTTCTGCCTTTATAGTTTAAAAAAGAAAAGCCTGCAGGTAAATGCCATTTTCGTTTTTCTGTCTTTCCTGTTCCTTCTTCTTTGCCTCTTTGACTGTTCTAGTAAGTGGTTTCTTTCTCAGGGAGTTTTCTGTTTCTTCCCACTACGTTGTCTACTCTTAACCCATACTCTGACATGAGCCCACATGTGTTTCTGTCATTGCACATCTGCCACCACTAATAATAATAATAATAATGTCTTGGGCTGCTGTAGCCAGTTACCATAGCCTGGATGGCTCAAGCTACCTTGATTTCTCAACAGACATTTCTTTCCAGCGGCTGGAGATCCGAGCTCAGGGTGCCAGCAGGGTTGGGATTCCGGTGCGAGCCCTCTTCCGGGTTTGCAGAGGGCTGTCTTCACGTGGCGGAAGGAGCTAGTTGGCTCTTTGGCTTCTGCCTACAAGGGCACTAATCCTAGTCAGGAGACTGCTAGGTACTGTTTCCTTCCATTTTATAGATAAGGGAATTGGAGAACTTGAACTGTTTTCTCTTCCAACAAGAGGTAGAATTGATATTGAAATAAGTTACTTTTCCTGCGGAGCCCCACCTTTTACCAATGACACTGTGCTGCTTTCCTCTTTAAACTGGGAGTCTCTTAAAAGTAGGAATTGTGTCTTTCATTAATAATTGGTCAAGTAGTGCTTGAAGAAAAAGAGCAAAGTTGTGAACATTATAAAAGTATTTAGCTTACATAGCCAAAGCTAACACATTCTTGTCAGAAGAAAAGCATTTATGCCATCATCCACGTGATGACAAAAGCTCATTGTTATATTCATTGCCTGACAGTACTCATGTCAGGCAACAAATAATCATTAGGTGCTCAGAATAGCTGGTCTCTGTTATTCAAGGTACTTGAGAGTGCATTTTATTTTAGTTTAGTTTTTCAACAATGCATTTTAAATGCACATTGCTCTGAAGAAGACACGTTTTATATAAGTGTGGAATTAGAGATAGAAGTTGGGAAACCATCCCGATGATGTCATTTATTAATATTCCTCTTTTTGGCTTTTAACTTCTTCACTTGGGTACTCTCAGGTCAGTAAGGAAGTGAAACTATGGTATGTCACTTGAAGGGTAACCCAGAGATAGAGATCCTGCATCTGTCAGAGGCTCTCTGAATCGCCAGGAGATCTCTTGGGACCATGAATACAACCAGAGTGTGATTACCCACGGACTGCAGGGCATTGTGGGAGGCTCTTGGAGATGCAGGGATGACTAGGACTCTCTAGGAATGGTAGTCTCCCTCTGGCCATTGTGGGGATGCCTGGGAGTTTCTGTCAGGAAGGGCATGTTTTTCTCCAGGTTGCCTTCTAGGCTTCTCCTTGCCTAAGATGGTTTTGTAACATGTCTAGAGTGGTGCCAGGCACTTTATGTGAATTGTTTTTTAAACATTTCACGTTAAATTTATGGGATGGATATTATTGCCTTTATCATATAGATGAGGAAACAGGCCTAGAGGGATTGGTAACTTGCCCACATTCATATACTTACAAGGGATGCCGCTGGAATTCATACCCAAAGCCAGCGCTCTTAACTACTGGGCTATCCCACCTTTCTATTTAACCCAAGCACCCTGGGAAAATAGAACTGCCAGGGTCATTACAAGGTCATCTAACATCGTTTGATCATTTCAAGGACGCAGTGAGGGATACAAGACACCCTTCCCGTTTCACGGTTGAAGAAACTGACCGTGAGGGGTTGTAAGACTAAAGGTGTAGTCTTCTTACTAACGGGCAGTACTGCATTGTGAGTAAACCGGTCCAGTTCTCCTTGTCTGACTCCCCAATAGCAATCAACAGGAATGATATAGCGTGCAGGAACCGAGATCTGGAGTTTATTATATTTTCCTTCAGTGCATTTTTCCTTTCCCTTGTTGTGTGGGACATGGATGATTTTCTTGGCCCTGTATATACGTAATTGCTTATCTGCTTTGAGATGTAATTGAAGTGCAGTGATTCATGTGCTGAGACTGGACTGTTGTGCTGTCACCTAAGTCCTTCCACATCTTTCACCAAGAATGCTAATAATTAAACTGCTGGTGGCAACAGAGAAGACGCAGTTGTGCCAGGTGTCTGCTGTAGTTTCCCCCAGCACTCAGGTGGCAGGGGTCTAAGAGTTTCCAGGGATTTCAAACAGTGGCCTTTGAAGGCACATTTTGTACATCTGTCCTTCTCTGGGGAGCTTTGCTCTTCCTGTGGGTCCTGGAGGCGAGTCAGAGCTCTCCATTCCAGAAGAGCTGTCAGGAAACCTGTACCTGCCTTTTTCCTGAAAGTAATGCTGCTTCCCAGCAGCAAGGGCCCCAGGACATTACCATGTCATTGACACTTTTTTTTCCCCCTTTGCAGCCCTCTGGTTATCACCCGATGAGAATGCAAAAGACTTTATTTTCTCTCTCAGTGTATTTTCCATTTTTCAAGACTTAGCTGAAGTACCTCCTGTGGGAATACCTCCCTGACTGACTCATTCCCATTCCCTCCCTCCTGCCTCTTCAGAATGGCTCCTTTGCTCTGGCCAACCACACAGGAAGGTGCACTCCCTCCATGGCCTTTCAAGCCAGGTTCTCCACAGTAGGATGTTGGTGTGTTTTGTTTGGTATCATGGCAGTATCCGGTTTGATTCCAGGAATAGGAATCTTCTTCGTATTTTTTTTTAATTGCATGTTTATTTTTTCCTGGTTATGAATTTAATGATGTTCATTGTGTAACATTTTTATTTTTTTATTTATTTTTTTTAAAGATTTATTTATTTATTTGACAGACAGAGATCACAAGTAGGCAGAAAGGCAGGCAGAGAGAGAGAGAGGGAAGCAGGCTCCCTGCTGAGCAGAGAGCCCGATGCGGGACTCTATCCCAGGACCCCGAGATCATGACCTGAGCTGAAGGCAGCGGCTTAACCCACTGAGCCACCCAGGCGCCCACATTGTGTAACATTTTTAAAAGAGATAAAAATACAGTATGTGAAATCACCCATCAATTCACCACTGTAGAAAACCAGAGTTCATATCTTGGGACATTTGCTTTTACTCTCAGGTGTGAGAGGCAGTGTGTGTGTGTTCTGTCCTTGGGTGTCCGATGTTTTATCATTTTGGACATCTGGTGTTTTATCTTCTGGTAGCACTATGGCAGTCCTTTAAATCTTTTCTGTTCTTTGTCATAAGCCCCATTTTGGATGCCCGGTGTCCCATCACATGGTGACAGCAGTGGTGCTTTTCCTTAGTAATTCCACAAACACTGTTTCTTCTTGAAACAGCTTACATGATAACTTGAAGGGAAAACAGTATCATGACACAAAGGATTGGAGGCAAAATTAGTTTTGCAATGCACCTTGGAAATTATCTAGTCCAATGACTATAAATTCAATTGTGTTTGAAAGTATCTGGGGAATTTGTTAAACTGCTGTCATCCTGGACCAACTAAAACAGTCTTGGGGCTAGAGCCTGGGATTAGTAAGTTCCCTAGGAGGCTTCTGTGGGCAGCGCAGCACCATTCAGTGGACTAGAATTTGGGAGCCAGTTCAATGATTTATTCATCAACTATCTGTTGAGAGCTTCCTGGGAGCCCTGCATGAGCCCCCCCCCAGCCTCCTCCCCCGTCCTCACTAGGCTTTGGGAATACAGTGATGACCAGGTTAGACATGATACTCGCCCTTAGGGTATGTATTTGACTAGGGAAGACAATAAAATACCAAGTAAGCAAAAATAATCATTATATCGTAGTAAGAAGTTTAAAAGTAAGGCACGGAGAGAGAGTCATTTTAGATCCAATGGTCAGGGGTATCTTCTCAGAGAAAGGAACAAAGTCTCAGGGGTTGCAGACTAGGAAAGAACCACTCACAGAAAGCGTGTGGGAAAGGGGCGCCTGGGTGGCTCAGTGGGTTAAAGCCTCTGCCTTTGGCACAGGTCATGATCTCAGGGTCATGGGAACGAGCCCCGAGTTGGGCTCTCTGCTCAGCAGGGAGTCAGCTTCCCTTCCTCTCTCTCTGCCTGCTTCTCTGCCTACTTGTGATCTCTTTCTGTCAAATGAATAAATAAAATCTTAAAAAAAAAAAAAAAAAGAAAGAAAGAAAGCGTGTGGGAAGGAGTCCCTAGGTGGAGGCCTGCCACACACAGACCCTGATCTGAGCAAACGCTTGGGCATCTTCCGTAATTGAAGAGCAGTATGTCTGCAGCGCAGTGAGAGAACGGACACTGCAGAGGTGGATTCAAGGTTGTTTTGACTCGTTACCCAAGAACCCCTGCTAGTAACTGGTGGAAAGAAGGCCGGAACCTACTTTCTGGATTTCGTGTCCCATCAGTGTCTTCTTTGCAGCCGGTTTAGTCTGCTTAGGCCGCTGTAGCACAATGCTGTAGACCAGGGGGCTTAAATAACAAATTTATTGTCTCACATTTCTGAAGGCTAAAAGTCCAAAGTCAAAGTTTCAGCAGGGTTGGTTTCTGCCGGGGCCTCAGGTGTCTCCTTGCAGATGGCCATGTTCTTGCTGTGTCCTCGCATGGTCTTAACTGTCCTTGGGCATCCTTGGTGTCTCTGGATACATACAGATTTCCTTTTTTTAGGATTCCCTAATTATCTCATTTCACCCTAATCCACTCTTCTAAGGCCCTGTCTTTAAAGACAGTCACATCCTGGGGCCCTAGACATGGGGGCTTCAACATAGGAATTTTGGGCAGGCCATAGTTCAGCCCATAAGGGCTGCCTTCATGTAGGTGACTGACTCCCATGTAACTGTCATGGGAGTCAGTCTAACAAAAGAAAGAACCTCTTTGTCACCTGCGGAGGGTGTACTAAGATAGTACAGTCAAGAGGGGAGTCTGTACTATGATAGTAAAATAACGAGTTGAGTTTTTTAAATGGAAATGCCCTGGACAAATGAGAGACTGGCTTAATGTCCCTACAACCTCTGTTACAGTTGAAGGGGGTAGGAAGCGATATGGAACTGGCTTATGACGTTTTTGCTCCATTAGCTGGGACTTTCTGCAGTTTCAGAACCTTTCCTTTCCAGAAGATTCTGTATCTGCCAGGGTTTTTTGATCCAGCTAATAGAGAATCTACCCTAGCTGGTTTAAGTGAAATTTATAATGGGATATTAGCTGTTTTATAGACTCCTTGAAGGGACATAGAAACATGCTGTCGGTGACATTTCTAAGAACATTTTCTAGAAATACCCCAGGGACTAGCCTGACAAGAGAATGGCTGCTGCTGCCACCTCCAGGGCCACATTGCCTGTGCTGTGACCCACACAGCATCCACACCTCTGTGTCACCTATGCCAGTGGAATGGATGTCCTGGGCTTCCACTCACAGAGTTCATTTCCAAATCAAAACTTACATTCAAGTGGTAGGACCTGGTCTCATGGCTGCACCCAGGCTGCAAGGGGGGTTTCACAGAATGGGTAGCTGTCAAAGATAGCCCTTTCCTCTTAAAAAAAGACGAGAAAGAACTATATTTGGGGAGCCCACAAATGAAATTATGACAGATGTTCTCTTCAATCCACTTTTCCAAGTTAGACTCACATTTGACATCTCCCAGTCTAACCCTGGCTGAATGATAACACATGAGCAGGGACTGTGCTCATTGTCTGTTAGATCTTGGAGAGGGTGTGAGTGAGTCACATAGATCATAAAGTAGGAGATGAAGCATGGAGAAATCTTAAGAGTCCCACTAGTAACTGCCCTTCCCTTTCATAATTTCATTACATGAGGCGGAGGGATGGCAGAAGGCTGCGAAAGAAAGTCTGGCACATAGCAAGTGCAGACCCAGCATTCAGGATCCCCTGGGCTCTGTCTCGGGGCTCATCTTGAACCATAGCTCTGATCTTCAGGAGGGTCTTTTCTGGTTGGGTCACAGTGGAAGGTATTGTAGATGTTTTCACCCATGTGGTTTATTTGAAACTGGGGAATTTGGGTGCTCTGTGTCCTTTAGGTGGAATCTGATAATTCTCCTGCACGTGACTGCTCCATCTTTGGACAGGGGTGGGGGGGTCAACTGTGTGCAGACGGCATAGCCACACCTGAGCGTAACACATGATGTCAAGGCAGGAGAGCTATTGTACCATCAGGAAGGACACAGCTAAAATCAGAGTATATACTTCTCTGTATGCATGCATTCACAAAGAATTTTTTTTTTTTTAAGGATTTTATTTATTTATTTGACAGACAGAGATCACAAGTAGGCAGAGAGGCAGGCAGAGAGAGAGGTGGAGGCAGGCTTCCTGCTGAGCAGAGAGCCCGATGCGGGGCTTGATCCCAGGACCCTGAGATCATGACCTGCGCCAAAGGCAGAGGCTTTAACCCACTGAGCCACCCAGGCGCTCCCACAAAGAATTTTTTAAAGTCGACCCTCAGGCATCAGTCATGGTGTCATTTCTGTCGCTGAAGATACAGAAGAGGTAAGGATGTATTTAGCGCACCTTGCTGGTCGCTACACTATTTTCCTTAAGAAGTGCTGTGAGACGCACCATCTAAATAGACACATGTCGACGCCTGTCCTCACTTTGGAATAAAATACAAGATTTAAGAATTAGCCTTGTTTTTACTAGAGGCAAGAGAGTTCGTTCCTTCAGAATGTCTTACGAATGTTCACAGTGCTTTTTCACACTTTCATGACTTTATGTGCTTCTCTCCTTTGGAAACTTTGCTTTACCCAAAGTGAATTTCAAGGGCAGGAAGAATGGATATTCATTGTGCTTTTCTTTCAACTTGGGTAGTTTTGAAATTTTTAAAAAATACAAAGTTAGTGGGAGGAGAGAAGGTGGTCATTATTACCAATATTATTATTGGGCAGAATACATATTAAGAGGGTCTTACAGTAAATATTTATTTGGTAAGTGAGTGAGTGAGTGAATGAATAAAAAACCAAACATACCTTGGAGCCAAATAAGAGTTCAAGGTCCTGCTCTGCTACTCACTAGGTGTCTTATCATGATCTCTCTAATCCTCAGTTTCCTTATTGGTATACTGTATAATTTTAGTTACTGCATATGCCTGTTTTAAGCATTAAGTAAAAGAATCTCTGTAAAAAATATGAAATGATGCTAGTCTGGCCTCAGTCAGCATTTCTCTCATGAGTTTATTCCCCTCTGGGAGATTCCCCCATGAAGATTAACATAACAAAGACACTGGGAAGTTCTCCAACAGAAGAACCTGTTGACATTTTGAAAATTATGTACACCACTTTTTGTGTGGGTGGAACATTATTAACATGCTCCTAGAATATTTTTTCCACATAATAAAATTCGGGAAAGACTACTACTGCGGACGATCAAAGTTACATTCATAACCCTTTTTTAAAGGAAAACTTTGGTGCATGTATTTTTAAGACTGTCAGAAGTGGCCACAGAGCACTTATCAACAGTTGGCTGGGTGCTGATCCTTGTTTGGTATCAGACGGAAAGATAGGGTAGTAGCAAGCAGGTGCCGGGAAGGCGAGTGGGTAACAGACTCAGGGCTCAGCTCTGCTGAAGAAATGCCTTGTTTGATTTTTACTCTTGGGCATCTGCCTTGAGCTACCTCATGGACCAAACTCTGGAACTGCATGACAGTCTTTCCCAGTGTGGCTGTTCTTCTCTTCGTGACTGTGAACGTCTGTGGTTGAATTCTGCAACTGCCTAGTCGTGGGACCACCTCTACTGCCCTCCAGGGTATTGAGCAAGCCAGCCCAGGCAGGATGCAGCTGTTCTCCAAAGGGTGTGCGGCAGTCCCTTCGGTTCTCCAGGCTGTAGCGTCGAATCCATCCCAAGGGGTCATTACTGGAAATGCTCGTTTACACGTGTGTGATCATCATCCCTTTGTGGGAAAGACACCCGAATGTGAAGGCAGTGGGGGTGGGGGTAAGAGGAGGGAAAAGTGAGTTGTTTTCAATTCCATCCTTACCCTTTTATATTGGAAAGTGTTCATTTGTGTGAAATAAAGTAATGCAGAAGGGGGAAACATGGTACAGTAGGACATGAGGGTTTATTCAGGGTTATCTCAATGCACATTAACCTGGTGAACTCAGGCTATTCTTTTCCTATTAGACTTTGCTTTTGACCTTTAAATGGGTTAAAAAAATCAAAGATGAAAGCGTACCGCTCCTCCTGGAAGGATTTAGAAATAAAAGCATCTCTCTGTTGGAGCTGGCAACCCTTTTAGCCACCACCTTGGGTATAATCTCGATTCTTTCCATTATACCAGGGAAATTTTCTAAGGTTTCTCTTAAGAATGTCTTAAAAACTTTTTTGTTGGTTCTTAAATGTATTCTTTTCTTACTTGGAGTTGGTGTAGACTCTGACAGAAGTAGTTGTGAGTGTTTCTATCTGTGCAGTGTGTTGCGAGGGAGTGAGTGAATGCCAGTATCTGAAAAGAAAGGATTTCTCAAGGTATTAGACACAGCCATTGGAAAGTGTCCAGATCCCCATTTCTGGAGCTCCTTATCAATCTTCCTGTCCCATGGCTTTCATCTTTTTTTTTTTTCTTTTGATGTGTCTGTGTTTATGTTAATTTTTATATTAATCAAGAAAGTACTGCCTTCGTCAACCATCCTTGTTAAATCTAGTGGAGAGACTTCTTTGAGCAGACGGGGTTGGTTAGCCATGGTTGTATATCTAGAATTCTCTTTGATTATATTCCCTCCTGAGTTGGGAAAATAATCATATGTCACTTTTGATGTTAAATGAAAATGAAGGAAAACAGGGGCTCATCATCATAGCTTGGTTTCATAAGGGAAAGGGAGTAGGTTCCTAAGTTCTGCCATGATGATTTTATGTTCATTGAGTTGAAAAAATTCTGAAATGCCACAGCATAATGTTATGAATGGGAAATGACTATAGGTGTATGTAAGAACATTTTGGGGACTTCTGCCTCTGAATGTCCTGAGTGTCTGAAACAAGGCTGTTCTCCTGAGTCTTCTGACACATAGGCCGGGTCAGATTCGGAAAGCCCTAAACTCCTTACAGTGGAGCTTAACCTTTCACCCAAATCAGTGTTTCCCTCAGTTTTGATCTGTGACTTAAGAAGAGCTGTTTTTCTCCTCTCTGAACTGTAGCTCCCTGCCTTTACTTATTAAGAGGACAATGTGACCCTTGCAGATGTGGGAAGAGGAAGCGGAAATAGGCTTCGACCTTTGTCACTGTACACCCAGAGAACCTGCTCCTAGATTTGGCTTCTTTTTCTTTCCTTTTCTCTCCCTTTCTTCTGTCCAGCTTATTTCATTATCTTCTTGCTCATTATCTGGCCATATTCTCTGTAAGACTGCAAACAAAAAAACTATAATCAAGGCTCTCGCCAGACTGAAGCTCAGAATTGGTTACATGAAGGCTTGACTCAAGGGACTCAATATTTAATGTGTTCATGATTGGGTTAATGAAACAGGGAGCAGGTGACAAATTTAGTTTATGGAAGCCCCGTGCGTGATAGTAGGCATTTGAAAGGGTGGAAAAGACATGGCAGAGATTCTAATCAAGTAGGGTGGCTTAGATGAAAGGTCACCAATGAAATGTAATGTGAATTATGCTAGGGTAATTCATATTATGAAAATAATTTAGGCATATTATATTGTGTCATCACTTCTTATTGCTTTTGAGACTTCGTGGACTAGAGGAGGTGGTACTTCATATTCCTTATAACAGAAGTTTTAATGATTTATTTAAAAAAAAAAAGGAATTACCTAGTCTGCATATTATAAAAATACATATACCATAGCAGGGATGAAGATAGAGGACTATAAACAGAGGTGTGGGGGCAAAGATAAGGTGCCATTACTGCTCCTGGGATTCTTTCTCTGCAGGTTCCCATCCAACATTTTCTAGACATTCCTACCTTATATAGTTCATATAGTATCTTCTCTGTTGGTAAAACTCCACTGGTAAAAGAATGAGTCTGCATTCCCCAAAATAGGTGTTTTTACCTACAAGTTGTGTACACATAGTTCATCCTCTTTTTAAGCATGATATAAAGCACTTACAGAAACATTCTTATGGGAAGAGATGGAAGCAAAATAAACTTTGCCATTTAATATTAATACTATAAAACCCTTTTGGTCAGATAACACAATGATACCATTTTCATGAGAACAGTGTGCTTAAATATGGTTCATCATTTTTAATCTTAGCTTTTTCATGGCATAGCCATTTGAAGGTTGGTACTTTATTATCTTTGGCCTCATTGTTTTTATTATAATGTATATACAATATTACACCCATTTTTAAAGTATGCACTTTGATAAGTTTTGGACTAAGTTGTTTTGTTATTTGATTTTAATGGCTGATATCTAATGTGCAAAATAGAGTTTGGTCGTGGTAGAGCATTTGACTGCAAAATAGAGTTTGGTCATATCCATTATTAAAAATAATGGATATAAGGGGCGCCTGGGTGGCTCAGTGGGTTAAGCATCTGCCTTTGTCTCAGGTCATGATCCCAGGGTCCTGGGATAGAGCCCCGTGTCCAGTTCCCTGCTCAGCAGTGAGTCTGCTTCTCGCTCTCCTTCTGGCCCTCCCACCCTGCGTGCTCTCTCTCTCTCTCACAATCTCTCTCAAATAAATAAATGAAATCTTTAAAAGAAAATAATGGGTATAAAATTTATATTTCAGAGTTTTCTTGATTGTATCAGGCTTGGATTGCTTGATTTGTATAGCCCTTTTATTTTCAGATCCGATTAGATCTTTGATTTTTACCTGTAACATATGTTTGATTAAAGTAAATCCATGAAAGTTTGACTTTTACTGTTTTTGTTTGTTTGTGTGCCTGCGTTTATGTTATCAGCGTTATCCTGAATCTGAATCTGTGTTTTGATTTCAAGAATATTTTTAAGCATTTGCCAGTTTTGAAAGCAAATTCGCTTACACTGATGTAATCTTGTTTGTAAATCCACTTAGCCAGGCGCAGGTGCATTGCTGTCTTTCACGACACGCTCAAAGTGAAGAGCTGCAGGCGCCCGGCTCCGTGGCGTGGGTGGGGGTAGAGTTTCCCCTCTGTTCTCTGGATGCCCTACAGTTCTGTTACCATGTGACTTAGAGAATGCACCGGGCAGAGTTCGGACAATGCACATTAGGAGAGCTTAATTTATTTTTAAGGTAGAAACATTACATATATGTATTTTGCACATGCACACGCATGCACACGCACACACACACGCCAATTCTACTCTGTTGTTGTGCGCCTCAGTGGCTCATCTTGTAGACCTAACTCTATCAATCGTTGTCGATTTGTTTAAAATAAAGTCACATAACCCTTTCTAAAAATAGCCCATTACGGAGGGCCAATTATGTAAAAGTAAGCCACGGCTGCTGCTGTTGAAGCAGTGTGAAAGAGCTGGGATCTCCTCTGCCTTGTTGCTTTCCCACCTGCCCGGCTCCTGCCTCCTCTGCCCAAGCTAGTGCGTAAGGTAGGAAGGAAAACAGCTTCTCAGATCTTACCATTGGATCTCACTGGGCTTCTCCATTGCTGTCTCTTAGTCTTTAGCTAATGGACCTTGACGTTCTTGTTAGTGATCATTTCCCTTTTTGCCTTTCTTTAGGAATAGCTTAGAGCCACTTCGATCTTTTGTAGACACATATGGTGTTGAGTTCCATCTGTTCCATCTTTTGCAATATATGGAAATGCAGGGAATACCTTTGGGGCTTCAGGCCCCCTCCTGGCTTTCTCGTACTTTCGTCCTTTTATACTCTTTTGCTTCATACATCTTTGATTCATATTTTCTTTTTATATTAAGCAAGTTAAGTTTCTTTTAACTTCCCATAATATATATAGCTTGAATTACTTTCATCTCTTTTGGAATAAGTACAAGAGCTTTGAAAATCTGTCTATTTTATTGTTCAAAAATTAACCATAATATTTCCGGAAGAAAAGTTCTAAGTAAATTTAAAATAAGTGAATTCAAAATGTAGTGAATGACTTATTTAAAAGTTTTGGGAGCAGAGACAGGTAAATCCACTGTTGTATGAAAACTTTTTTCTATCCGTGAGAACTGAAAAATACAAAATACAAAATATATAGTGTATCTTATTATTTTGCAAAATTTTTTTTGATTCCCAGTTCAGAGGACAGTTTACAAAAGAGGAACATCTGGGTTCTCCGGTTTTAACTTGGAAGTCAGTTAATAAATTTATGACTTCTGTGTTGTTTCTGGCAACAAGGTAAGGATTTTAACACTAGGATTACCAGAGAACAGGGGTTCTTTTCTCCGGAAATTGGGGTCAGTTGTCATAGGGACACATTATCAAGGTATATCATGATAGATCTCATCATTTTGGAATTGGAAAGTAGGATTAATTAACTTCTATCCAAGGAATTTAAGGTTTTGTCACCCCAGACCTAAATGCTGAGGGAGCCATCATTTTGTGACCCAGTTCAGAAGTTGGGGTACTGATTTTCTGAACCTCATCACTATTCTGAATATGTGAATTTGTTCCTTAGTCCCTCATTTCTTCAGAGGAGTGCTTTCTTAGCTGAACCTTGAGACTTCGCAACGAGGATGCTGGAGAAGCTCAGAGGGTGACCTCCTGAACACGTGTGGTTTGCCTGTCCAGCAGCCAGGGCCAGCTCCCATTTTCATTTGCAACTTGTGCTTCTCTACCCCTCCCCTAGGTGCCTGGGTCAAGTTCCAGGCCAAATGATTGACTCAAGGGGTGAGAATTACAGTATGGCTGACAGTGCCTTTACCTTGGACCTTTGTCCCACAGGTTCTGATAGACATTTCTGGATTTGCAGGATTTCATAATTGCATGCATACCATTGAGTGGGAAAGCAAGGGAACTCCTAAGTAAACTGTCAAAACAAATGCTCTTATTGTGTAGGCTAAGTTGGGTGGAGGCGAGTGTTTGCAAAGAGCACTTTATTATTATCACGTTGGTGACATTGTATTTAAGCAGGATGATGCCTTGGGTTGTACTAGTTAGTGCTGCTTGGTTCCCTGAGAGGGGTCAGGGAACTTCTGAAAAACAAAGGATTGGAGTGGAGATGAAATGAGTGGAATGATTTCTTCTTTTTTCTTAGAGAAAAATCTGTTTAAAGATAAACATATCTCATAAAAATGAGATGAGCAAGGGTGTTTTTACTTGTCTGTGTTTCGTCTTGTGGTACAGTCTGCAGCAGTGAAGTCTGACTGTGGCACCTTGCTTGTCCTTCCCTTGAACTTCAAACCCTTGAACTTGATCTGAGAAGTAGGTTATAAATAGCACCCCAGGGTCTTGCATGTGGCCAAATATTGTACTATAATTAGTAAGGTTTATGGCCTGCCATTGCCTCTCCAGAATGATGCCTGGTCAGTAAGAATCAGTGCTTTTATAGCTCTAGGCTTTGAATGGGAGAACATTGAATCTCATTATATATGAGTCCTTTGAAATAACAATAATTGAAATAAATAAACACAAAGTAGGTGGAACTGTAGCATTTAACTGGGCTTTCACTTGGTTTTTTAACTCTTATAGGTTTGGCGATATAGAAAGCAGAACAAGAAATGGGAATCATGGGTGTGTTCTGTCAGTTGATTCTAAAATGGACAAACTATATATGTTGTATAAATTATGCAAATTGTAGTGCGCCTTAGTTTGTAAAACTATAAAATGAGACTGTTAAGGGGGAGAATTAAGAGGTTCTTAATAATATTGGGGAGGAGTGTGAAATCATTGCAGGGACATATCAAAGGAGAAAGGTGGGAGGGTGTGTGTGTAGGAGTCCAGCTGCTTCTATGAGGAAGCAGCAACCATTACTGGTAGTGGGTGAGTGGGAAGCAGTGAAGCTTTTTGTAAAACAGTCCAGGGCTGGGTCTAGGGCATCAAGACAGAACGTGGAGATACAGATGGTAAATTGGTATGTTGGAAACTGGTCTGGGGATCCATCACTGAAATAAGATAGCTTTATAATGCATTTCAAAGAAATCTATCATGGGAATCTGTAATATAGTCTATGCTCCAAAAGGGAGAAAGGTTAGAAAATAAAGAATGTTGAATGAAAGTTCAAAGTTCTTTGAACACAGCTTGTATTTATAGAACTTGCTTTAAGAGGAAAATTAGGCTTTGGATATTAAAAGATAGTTTAAAATGTATACATACATATATATGCTTCTGTATTAAATATGTCTGTATTTCATAAGTAAATACTTATGACTATAGAACCATAAATATATGTATGGATATATAGAGACCTGTCTAGCTAGACCTTATTTTAGGTTTTAATTAAAAGTAACTCTTCTGAGAAATAGAATCGTCTTGGGAAGATGTAAGGTATTGTTTTTGGTCTTTTAAAAAAATGCTTGGATATTTTTCATGGTGATATGAAATCATCTCATATAATAACATACCGTTTGAACAGCTCCTGAGGTTCTTTTCCTTTGTGCCCTCAAATTTTTATAGAAAAAAATATTTGCAGCCAGGTGCAAATTAAATTTTTTGTTATTATTAGAAAATGCCATGATTTTGACTCATCTTTTTCTGACCTATTAATGGCTTCTCTAAAAAAAAATGATTGCAATCATTTTCAGATATCTTATTTCATAATTAACATCAAAAAGTATCAAGCCTATATATTCTCCTCCTAACCTTTCCTTCACTCTTCTGGAGTCCTCTTCTCAATAAAAGAGGTCATTTATAACGAGTTTCTAATCCAGTGTCATTGAGACTTTTCCATCTTAAAGTATAAAATGTATGCAGAAACTTCAAGCCTTTTTTTAAATATCAAGTGCCATTAAATTTACCCTCCATCGTATGAGTAAATTCTGTTGCTGAAGTGTCCTACCTCATCCTGTCTGAGAGTTTTGAACCTTCTACCCTGAAAGCCATGAGGAATTTCAGCTTCATTAATGGAATCTTTCCTCATAGCTTCTCCCCACCCTACTTCTGCTATTCCATTGCCTTACCTTCCTAAACCTTAAAAATAGCACCCTTTTAAAAAAATTATCCACTAATTGTTCTATGTGTCACCATAGTATTATATGGTACAGTAATATTATACAGCATGAATATTATATATGTGTACCTAATGCTACCCCCCCAACCTGGTTTGTGGCCATATTTTATTCTTAGCCTAATAGGCCATCTTGCAAAGGATGGATTTTCACAGTTCATCTGTATAATGCCCAATTGGAAATTACTAATTTTGAAATCCTGAGTCCCATGGATGTTCTGGCTTCAGAATTTGGATTTTAGTAATACTTGGCAATTTGAATTTGATTGACAACCTGAAATCTTTTTTTTTTTTTTCAGATTGATTTATTTATGTGTGTGTGTGTGTGTGTGTGAGAGAGAGAGAGAGAGAGAGAGAGAGAGAGAGTGCGAGCATGATGGGAGGGAGAGAGGGACAGGGAGAGAGAATCTCAAGCAGACTCCACACTATGAGTGGGCTCCACACTATGACATGGGGCTCGATCCCACAACCATGAGATCACAACCTGAACCAAAACCAAGAGTCAGATGCCCAACTGACTGTGCCACTCAGGTGCCCTAGACAACCTGAAATCTTACATAGACTTTTAAATCAGTGAAAAATCAGAATTGAGAGTGACCATTCCCTTATTGTGAAAAAAGTATGCCCTTAAAGCTGGAGTTCTCTGTTTTGTTTTTATAATTCTCCAGTGAATTCCAACACTTGGTTTTTGTTTAAAATGTATTATCAGGAAAGAAAAATAAAAATATTGTCAAAAATACTTTTATAAATCATTCATATCAATGACTACCTTTAATTTTCTATATAAATATTTATTTAACAATGTGGAAGACCAAGCCGGCATCCAATACCCAAAAGTATTTCTTTCGGGACCAGTGTAATGTTAAAGAGTTGACCCTTGGACAATGCAGAGGTTGGGGCACTGAGTCCCCATGGAGCCCAAAACCTGCATATAACTTTTTTGACTTCCCCCAAAACTTAACTAAGAGCCTACTTTTGGCTTTACCAGTAATATAACTAGCCAATAAACACATATTTTGTATATGTATTATATACTTTACTCTTAGAATAAAGTAAGCTAGATAAAAGAAGATGTTATTAAGACTATCATAAGGAAGAGAAGATATATTTACTGTGCTGTACTGTATTTATGAAAAAAAAAATCCATGTGTAAGTGGACTCCCACAGTTCAAACTGTGTTATTCAAGGATCAACTATAGAACATGTGGATTAAGCAGAATACTAAAAAGGCTTTGGGGAAAGTGAACACCAAGTTTAGAATTATTCTGACTTGTGTCCAGTGAAAGTCAGGGAATAGACCCATTGACCTTAGCAGAATTACCACCATAGTCTACTTTCTGTTTATCTCAGTTGAAGGCCTTCCATAAAAATAAAACAAAAACAAGGCTGGCCCAAAGATGACCAATATTCTGAAGACTTTGAGGAGAAGCCTCTTTAAATTCTGGGGGAAAATGCCAGATTTTATTTACGATGACAGATCACTCATTTTATTTTATTTTTAAAATTTTTTAAAAATTTATTTATTTGACAGACAGAGATCACAAGTAGGCAGAGAGGCAGGCAGAGAGAGAGGGGGAAGTAGGCTCCTTGCCCAGCAGAGAGCCCCATGTGGGGCTCGATCCCAGGAGCCTGGAATCATGACCTGAGCTGAAGGCAGAGGCTTTAACCCACTGAGCCACCCAGGCGCCCCAGATCACTCATTTTAGAAGAAATGCTGAAACAGACATGGTGACAAGTAAAGGGAGAGGATAGTAGCCAATTTTGAGTTTTTCCTCTCTATCAGACATGATACTAATTGTTGAGGCAAGTCCTTTTTTAAAGTAAGCTGTGCCCAACGTGGGGCTCCAACTCAGGTCCCCAAGATTCCGAGTCACATGCTGCACTAGCTGAGCCAGCCAGGTGCTCCGAGGCAAGTTCCCTTACATCTTTCAAATAGATAGGTTTGAGGATACTCGTAACCTGGATCAAGATAGGAAGCTCTGAGGGATTTCATCTCTTGCCCTGCATTACAAAATTAGTAGTGGTTAGGCTAAAATTGAGATTTAGGTCTGTAGACCTCTAAATACACAGACTCTTTCCAGCACATCTGGCTTGACCTCACTGTAATTAATTTTGAAGCTCTGTTTTTAGGTATGTTAATGTTTAGGATTTTTATATCCTCCTACTGAACTGACTCTTTTACCTTTATGAAATGATTTTATCCATGCTAAGATTTTGTGCCTTGAAATCTACTTTGTCTGGTAGTAATATAGCTACTCCAGCTTTCTTTTGGTTAATGCTACCATCTTAAAGTTAACTTGTGCCCTTCTATGTGAATAGCTTTTCTTTCAGCAGTAACTGGGTCTTGAGTTTTTTTTTAATCTGACTACCCCAGCTTTCTAATTGTGGTGGTCAGACCATTTGCATTTAATGTAATTGTTGATATGTCTATATTTTTATCTATCATCTTGGTGGTGTATATGTTCTATTTGTTCCATTTGTTATTTACTCATTTCCTCTTTTTCTCCCTTCTTTTGGATTTTTTTTTTTAATCTTATTTTATGTCTTCTACAGGCTTAACAACTTCTGTTGGCTTCTGTTGGGATGCCTGGGTGGCTCAGTTGGTTAAGTGTCTGCCTTCAGCTCAGGTCATGATCTCAGGGTCCTGGGACCGAGTCCCGCATCAGGCTCCTTGCTCAACGGGGAACCTGCTTCTCCTTCTCCCTCTACCTGCCACTCCCCTTGCTCCTGTTCTCTTTCTTTCTGACAAATAAATAAATAAATAAATAAATCTCTATTGGCTTCTGTTGGTTATTTAATGATTACTTTACATTTTTAGCACACATCTTTAACTTACAATATACCTGTAAGTGATCTACCATTCTCGCATAGAATAGAACTGAAAATAGTGTACTTCTGTTCCTTTCCTTCAGAGCTTTGTGCTATTGTCATACATTTTATTCATAAATACATTTTAAGCTGTGGAGTACGTTACTCTTGTTTTTGTTAAAACGGTCAACTTACTGGTAAAGTACTTAAATGATAGCAAATTAAAAAAAATAACCATGTTACTTAAATGATAGCAAATTAAAAAAAAACAAACAAACATGTTATTAGCATTTCTGGTGCTATTTATTCCTTTTCTTCTTCCGTACATCTCATGCTTGAAGGATTTCCTTTAACATTTCTTGGTGTGCTGGTGATAAATTCTTTTAGTTTTTGGATGTCTGAAAAGTCTATATTTAACTTTTGTCTTTGAGAAATTTTTTATTGGATGTAGAATACAAGGTTGATGGGTATTTTTTTTCTATAAGTGCCTTAAAGATAGTTCTCTACCTTCCTCCGACTTGCACTGTTTCTGACATAAAGTCTGCTGTCATTCTTATCTTTGTTCCTCTATACATAATGTGTATTTCTCTCATTATGCCTTTAAGTTGTCCTATCACAATTTTAAGCAGTCTCTGTTGTGGGTGACATAGTTTTGTCCATGTTTCTTATGCTTGGCCTTGTTAAGTTTATTGGCTCTGTGATTTGTGTTCTCATCATACTTGGAAAAATTTTTGTCATTATTTATTTAATGCTTCTTTTGTCCCTGCCCCTCCTTTAGAGACTCAAGTTACATATGAAATGGGCACTTGATGTTGCATAGGTCACTGATAATGTGTTCATTAAAATTTTTTTCCACTTATTTCATTTTGGGTAGTTACTATTTTGGTCTTCAAAATTTACTAGCCCCTTTATCTGTTAATCCCATTAGTGGTCTCCCCCCTCCCCATGCATGGTAGTTTTCATCTCTAAAATTTTATTCAGGTCTTTTTAATATCTTTTCAATGTCTCTACTTAACTTTTGAATGTATGGAATGTAGTTACACTACTATTCCAGTTTCTTTGCTAATAATAACATCTGTATTAGTTCTAAGTCACTTTTCATTGGCTTACTTTTCTTCACACAAAGGGCCATATTTTCCTGAATATTTGCATTTCTCGTATTTTTTTATTACATATTCTAATAGCTTTTACCATTTTAGGTGGAGATTTTAAATTCATAAAAATATTCATCACCTTTATTCTGGGATACAGTTAATTTAATCCTTTTGGATCTTTTGAGATTTTTTTTTAAGGACAGAGTAGTGGTTCGTCTAGGGCTACTTTTACCCCACTGCTAAGGCAAACCCCTTCTCTACCAATCTCAAGATTTATGTTTTCCAGTTTGGCTACTGGGAACGGGCCTTCTGTGAGTTCCAGACACCATTCCTTCTAAATCATCAGGGTGGTTCTTTCCTGAGATTCACTTAGTTTCTTTATGTGCCTGCACTAACCAGTATTCTCCCGAACACTCAAGGCAGAACTTCTGCAGACCTTCGCAGTTGTGTTTCTGGGTAACTCTATCCTCTTCTACTCTAAGCTTCCTTGGTTCCCCCAGAATCCCAACTCTATTTCCTCAACTCCAAGAGTCTGCTAGGCTCTATATGTGCTCTTCCTCAGTGCTCCTTGGCCTGGGTATTATCCCAAGGTATTAAGCTGGGGGCAATTCTAGAGCTGACTTCATGTGTATCCCTCTCTTGAAGATCACTGTAATTCAGTGCCCCACGTGCAGTGTCTTGAAAACCGCTGCTAACTTAGATTTTATCCAGTGTTTTGGTTGTTTCAGGGGGCAGATTAAATCTTGTTCCTATTACTCCATCTTGGTTGGAAGCAGAAATATTAGGTGTAAATTTACACTGAAGGATTTATTTTTTCTTCTTTTTCAGTTTGGCAGCTTGATGGGAGACTATTTCCCTTTATCTTGGTTTTTACCTTTTCATTACTGGCCTTTTTTTTTTTTTTTTTAAACGAAGGAATATAATTTTCCTTAATGTGTTTTTTCAACTGTCTGAATTTTCTTAAGTGTTTGAAGTGGGGATGAATGAGACCTTGGGTTCTTGATACTAGCCCCAGACTTGGACAAAAACTAACTGGTATCCAAAGATCCCTGATGGATGCTGTCTGTTTTGTTGATTCCAGTGTTGTGTGAGTGATGATTTTTTGCATGGGTGTGGGTGATGATTACCTTTTATGTTGTCTTTTGTAGATTTTAAAGTATAATGGCCTAGGATTGCTTTTTTTTTTTTTTAAACAACTCCTCGTTAAAGTTCCCAGAATCTAGCAAACAACAAGTATATCCAGCACAAAAAAACATGCTCAAATGAGATGTAGGTTTTCAGTTGGCAAGTTCTTCTATTTATTTTAAGTGAAGTTGTTATTCAAGGGACACAGAGTGTTGAACAATGATTTCCCTAAGCAGCACTTCCATATGCCATGAATGTAAACTTAAAAATGGTGGCTTAAAGGGAACTTACTTTCTTTTTACTCTGTGGAAAAAAGTGCTGTTACTTTCTTTACTTCATATTATAAGGCATGAATTTTAATATACATTTTTTTTTAACTTTTGGCAAATGACAGTTGACCTATAGTCCCTCATCTTTTTAAATGATAACATTTGCTATGGCCGTGCTTTTGATGTCTCGTAGGGCTTTCTTGGTTAATAGTGCTCTCTTGAACAAAATGGCGTGCTTTTATCGGCCTATCAGATTTAGAGACATGACTTTTGAATCTACTTGTTCTTACCCTGTTATGGAAAGTAGTATGTTTCAGAGTAAAGACAAATGCTCTTGTTTGATAAATATCATTAAGCAATTATTATCTTTTAGGCATGGGCTAAGTTTGGAATGTGTATGGATAAAGACTTGGTGCCTGTCTCCGTTGATGAGTGCATTCGTTATCAATCAATAATATAACACATAGTGGTAATCATTTGCTGGTCTCTATTTGTTTAATAAGTGTTTTTTGAGAATCTGCTGTGCATCAGATACTGTACCAGTCTGTGTATTCAGAGCAGTGAATAGTTACCTACTTCTCTGGAGGTAATATTTTAATGAGGTGATGAGGAGGTGGGAGCATAGGAAATACAATAAAGGTAAATTAGTGTAATGGGGTAGATCTTGACAGTGGGAAGGGTCTATTTTCATCTTGTAGTCAGAAAGACCTTTATTTATAAGGTGACATTTGAACAGAGACCTTAAAAAAGTAAGAAGACAAATCATGCAGCTGTCTGAGGAAAGAGTGTTCTGCAGAGGCAAGTATAAAAACTAGCAAAGGAGAGTGTGCTGGAGTGTGTGTCTCAGGAACCACAAAGAGGCTGGAGTGGCCAGTGGAATGACCAAGGGAAGAATGTCAGGAGGTAAGTTCCCCAAGGTGGGGAGGAGGTGGGGATGGGGTGGGGAACCAGATCACCTGGCCTTTATTGGCATGGTGTGAAGGATGTGAGCTTTCTTTTTTTTTTTTTAAGATTTTTTTTTTAAAGACTTTATTTATTTATTTGACAGACAGAGATCACAAGTAGGCAGAGAGGCAGGCAGAGGGAGAGAGAGCAAGGGAAACAGGCTCCCTGCTGAGCAGAGAGCCTGATGCGGGCCTGGATCCCAGGACCCTGGGATCATGACCTGAGCCAAAATCAGAGGCTTTAACACACTGAGCCACCCAGGTGCCCAAGGATGTGAGCTTTCTTTGTGAGCTGGAGGCAAGGGCTTGGGAGGATTCTGCAGAGAGTGAGACTTGACGAACTCTGGTGTTAGAAGTACCTGCGGGTTGCTGCCCTGTGAAGCAGGGGAAGAAACTTTGGGGGTGACGTGGGGTTAGTTAGAAGTTGTTAAAGTAGTCCACGTGAAATTCTGAAGAGCTTGAGCTGGGATTCAGATACTTGTGTGGTGAAAGTGGTCAATTCAGGTTGTATTTTATGAGACTGATGCGCTACCTACTGCGCTGACGAGGCACCTTCAGGTTGTATTTTAAAGAACGCTTCCTTGGGTTTGCTGAAGGATTGGATGTCTGATGTGAACAAAGAGGAGAATCAGAATCCAGGACGGCTGTAATGTGTTTGGTCTTGAACTGGTAGAAGAGAGTTATGTTTAATGGGGTGATTAGGAATTGGGATCAGGGGATTTGGAGGGGTGCATAGGATTTAAGAATTTGACTTTGGATCTGGTATATTTGAAGTACATATTAGACACAAGTAGAGATATCAGGTAGATAATTTGATGTATGAGTGTGGAGTGAGAGGAGAAGTTTGGGCTAGAGAACAAATTTGTTATGGCATATTATGATGAAAGTAGGAGGAACAAACTGATGTACTTTGAGCACTAGACAAAAATAATATGGAAGAGCATCTAAAACAGAGCATACTCTATGCAAATGAAGAATCTGAAGTCTAGGAAAGTAGAGTGAGGTGCCCAAGGGCACAAGGTTGTTGGTGAAACCCATGTCATTCAGCTCTTCATCCATTATTTCTAACCCAGCATGCAATCTGCCATCCATGAAGTTATAGTAATAGAAGGGGGGAAGTCCCACTAATATAAAAGCCAAAGATAATAAACAGTGGTGGTGGGCACTGTTTGAGAGCACAAATTCTGGGGTGCCTGGGTGGCTCAGCGGGTTAAAGCCTCTGCCTTCAGCTCAGGTCATGATCCCAGGGTCCTGGGATCAAGCCCTGCATCGGGCTCTCTGCTCAGCCTGGAGCCTGCTTCCTCCTCTCTCTCTGCTTGCCTCTCTGCCTACTTGTGATCTCTCTGTCAAATAAATAAATAAAATCTTTAAAAAAAAAAAAAAGAGCACAAATTCTGACACACTTCCTAGGTTCTAATCCCTGTGTGGCCTTGGATAAATAATCTAGCTTCTCTGGGCTTCAGTTTCCTTATATGTAAATTGATAAGGTTGATAATATTCACCCCATAAACTGAGAAGATTGACAGGATATATGTCAAGCACTTCAAACAAAACCCTGCTAAATGTTGTCTAAGATTCTTCTTTCAGAATGGAAGCTAAGAACTTTTCTTAGAACTTCTAGGGAACCCAGAATTGGCTTGATATCTGGGGGTACTCAAATATTATGTATAAGCCCTAGTGAAGTCAGACATTTTCATATCCCTTCAACCCAGAGTTGTCTGTTCTCTCCCTGACATTTGGATCTACTGGAAGCTACTGGAGCTTGTAATTGGTAACAAACTCTGCTCTTTTGCATTATTTTGTTCTTTAAATTGATTATATTCTGTGAGGCTTATCTGCCTTTTTATTAAGCATTCATGATTTTGTGACACCTCATTTTCTCCACTGATGGCTTTTATGAATGCCTTTCTTTTTTTTTGGAATGCCTTTTTAATACAGATCTTAATCTTGCCTTAATGTTTTAAGCAATGTCTTGGTTATCTACACTGTAACCTCTCATTGGTGTGTTGTTACATTATCAATGCATCATTGTGTACAGATCAAAACAAGTAAGCTCTTGTTTTCAAGACCCCATCCTTTGTGGTTAAGAGTTGATTTGTGGCAGTTTCTTGAGGGTAGAAGAATTGAATATGATTTATTAGTGAAAACTGTTAAGCTTTTCAGAGAGAATGAGATTATTGATTGGGATCTTTTTTATTATAAAGAAGGTTTGATGATCTAGTTTTGCTCAAGACATGTACAAGTCACTCTCTACTTCACTGGGTGGCTTATAATATCTGCTTATTTCCTTCTTGTGCCTGACATGCTAAGTGTTAAGTAAAGTGAGTTATCAGATGTGTTATTGTCCATACATGGTTGATCATTCATATAGCAAGCAGTAGAACAGCAGCAATTTTATTTTGTATAGATTGTGCATTATCAACTGAATACCTTCCCCCCACCCCCAGCCGGTGTACTTGCGCTAATTTTTGTCATGTGCTGTTTGTGGAATTTTTATTTAGCACATTCTCATCTTCTACCCTTTCATGTAACAAGTTTTATTTATCTTTGTTGTCCTGGATGTGAGTTTTACCGATAGTGTTTGATGAGTTCTTGACCTTTCTCATTGTCTGTGGTCCAGTATCCTCTTCCACACTTTTGTTTTAAAAATATTTATTTATTTACTTGAGGCGGGGGGAGGGTGCACGTGCATGTGCATGAGCTGGGGGGAGGGACAGAGGGAGAGGAGCAGACTCCCTGATGAGCATGGAGCCTGACCTGAGCTGAAATCAAGAGTCAGATGCTTAACTGACTGAGCCGCCTAGCCATTCCTCTCTTTCACACTTTCTGACGTGATCTTCCTTCCTGTCATAAGGCAAATAAGAACTGAGTTTGGGGTCTGGAGTGTTCATTTCTTGGTCACCGATTTCTCTGGACTACAGTGATATCTGTTCCAGTGAGTAGAGTTGCACTAAAATGATAGATAAACATTCTCAGAGAATATTACTCTCTATTACCTTGCAACTGGTTGCTGGTATTCCATTAGGGACTAGAGATCTTTTACATTGGCAGTGTGCTCTCCTTTGAGCCTACAGGCCGGCACTTTTGACCCAGTAAGCTAGAAGTAGGTTACGTGGTGCAAAGAAGGGCAGTCTAGGGCTTCTCTTTGCCATTGAATCAGAATTTTAGGGCTGAGAGGGTCACTGAAATCATGGAGGTCTAGTTCTTCATTTTATTGATAAGTAAAGGAAACTCATAAACGGGAATTGTCTTTGCCAACATGAAAGTTCATAGGAATACAGGAACCTTAACTAAAATGTCATTTGAGTCCTGTATTACACCCATGTTGAAACAGAACAAGAAGCAGAGCGACAGTGTAGAAACAGTACTGGGTTTTCAATTTGAAGATGGGGTTTTTATGTCCAGTTCTATTGTTACATAGTAGTTGTGATTTGGAATAATTAACTTTTATTGTTTTTGATGTTGTTCATTATGCATTGAACAGTCAATTTATCAGTGACCCTCCTTTTATCTAAAATTTGTTGTCTATTCATATACATTGAGTTGTGCCATATTTGATACTTAAAATTCACTCAAGGTTGTAATTTGGTGAAAAATGTTGACTAATATGGAAATATAGTATGACCCCATTTTCTTCTCTTCTCCCATTTCCTTGAGGTCAGAGGAAATACATTTTTTAACTCCTATAACTGTATATTCTTATCTGCTTTGACAGCTACACCTCAGGGTCTCACCTCTCCTGAAAAGAATTACAATAATTGGGCATTCTGTGACCTTGCTGTCACAATAGATGGGTACTGGAGACTCTGGAAGGATTTTTATCAGCAGTGTTCATCAGTGTTTCCCTGTTAAACCTAAGGAAAGTAGTTCATAAGATGTCTCAACTAATGGTTTCAACTTGGGGCTGCAGCTCAGGCTGAACCGGTTATCACTGTCTTACTAAGAAATACATGGTTACTGTTAAAATGTTAAGAAAGAAAATAATAATTCTAAATCCACTACCCCAAGAGAACTGCTTTAAGCATTGTATATACTTTATCTTTTATTTTATTTTATTTTATTTATTCATTTGACAGAGATCACAAGTAGGCAGAGAGGCAGGCAGAGAGAGGGGAGGGGGAAGCAGGTTCCCCGCTGAGCAGAGAGCCCAATGCAGAACTTGATCCCAGGACCCTGAGATCATGACCCGAGCAGAAGGCAGAGGCTTTAACCCACTGAGCCACCCAGGCACCCCTATACTTTGTCTTTTATTTTTTTTATTTTTATTTATTTATTTATTTTTTTAAAGATTTTATTTATTTATTTGACAGAGAGAGATCACAAGTAGACAGAGAGGCAGGCAGAGAGAGAGAGGGAAGCAGGCTCCCTGCCGAGCAGAGAGCCCGATGCGGGACTCGATCCCAGGACCCTGAGATCATGACCTGAGCCGAAGGCAGCGGCTTAACCCACTGAGCCACCCAGGCTCCCCTACTTTGTCTTTTAAAATATGTGTTTATAGAATCTCATCTATACAACTGTACATACTTATTGCAAGTATGTATAATAACTGGATGCTGTTTTACAGCATGCTCCTTTCACTGAATGTTACTTCTTGATCAGTTTCTCATGTGGTTGTGTTTCCTTGTGTAACATCATCTTTAATGCTGGTATTTCTTTGTCAAATACAAAAAATCAAACCCTTACTGTTGAACGTTCTAAAACAAAAGTGCAGAGTCTACCTGTGGCGTAATTTCCCCTACTTGTGTCACTTAAATATATGACCTTTTTACCTAGAATTCTAATCATAAGATTTGATAGCACAGAAACTGGACATTTAGTTGCTCTCACTTGAGAATCCTGTTGAAGGATTTCTATCTAATTGCTCCTTGTTATTTTATACTGATCTCATTAAATTTTCTGTATAAAACATTTTGACCTCACTTTAAATGGGTTCAGCATACATGTAAGGAGAGGATTTTCTCAGCTACTGGGCTCTGTACCAAAACCTTGCCTAACTCACTCTTACTTCATTAATGAAAGCAGCAGTATGAATATGGTAGTTTTAGTAGAAGACATCTCATGTGTGCTGGGGAATGAAAATTCAAATGCTCATTGGTGCTAGGCATGAGTGGGCAGGGCCGGGTAATAAATAATAGGGGTTATGGGTTATGTATTTCATCTAAAGGGGTCATTTGTTATGTAAAACAAACTAAGTTGTGAACATTGGAAATGAGGATTCAGAATTAACAGGATTTTCTGATTTTTCTAGAAAAGCTGGAAATTAAATTTATTTATGAAAAACTCTGCATTCATACATGTTGGCTGTAATTATAATTGTTTTACAACACAGTGCTGAGGAAACAGGAGACATCTGTAGATTTAATGTAGTCCACATACAGAGGTAGCCTGGGTGGGGGCAGGTCTTCAACTCTTTGGGAATCTGGACATCCTTTGGAAAGAGAAGTTTTGCTTTCTATGCTCATTTTTTCAGGGTTAGTTTAAGGGTAGGTATGATATATAAAAACCAGAAGATTTCAAGTAGGAAATTACTTAAGGAAAAAGAATGATTTAACAGTTTAAAACTAGATTTATGCATCTTTAAGGCCCCCAAATGAAATTCTCTTTTAAAATCTTCAGTTTTGGGGCGCCTGGGTGGCTCAGTGGGTTAAGCCGCTGCCTTCGGCTCAGGTCATGATCTTAGAGTCCTGGGATCGAGCCCCACATCGGGCTCTCTGCTCGGCAGGGAGCCTGCTTCCTCCTCTCTCTCTGCCTGCCTCTCTGCCTGCTTGAG